>NC_090823.1:103273875-103586236 GCF_000390325.3 Nicotiana tomentosiformis | reverse complement strand
AAAACTCACTCAGGTACAGAATCATGGAAGTCTCCATAGCAGTATCTCGGACAAAGTCCAGATAGGCAAAACAACATTTCTCTACCAAATGTTAAGCCTTCAAGAAAGAAATAACCTGATTGGATGCACTATAGATGAACCTCTCCACTCCAGCCTAGGAAACTCTAGCATCGCCAATGTAATCGTCTCGGCATGGCAATCGAGAATGGTATGGTACGGAGATAACCAGTCCAGGATAACCTCAAAGTTAATCATACCGAGTAATAGAAGATCCTCTATGGTCTCATACCCACAGAAAGTCACTACACAAGATCGGTAAACCCTATCCACAACAACAAAATCACCCACTTGCATAGACACATATACAGGAACACCCAAGGACTCACGAGATACACCTAGATAAGGAGAAAAGAGAGAATAGACATAGGAATAGGTATACCCTAGATCAAATAGTACCCAAGCATCTTTATGGCAGACAAAAATAATACTTTTGACCACGGCGTCAGAGGCTACTATCTCAGGTCTGCCTGGAAAGGCATAGAATCTAGTTGGAGTGCCACCTGACCAGCCTCCACCTTTAGGGAAAAATAGTGGGCTGATGGCTCTATTGCACTGCCTTGCCCCGAATTCTGGGACAAAACCTCCTCACATGACCAAGCTCCCCGCACTCGAAGAAACTTCTCGTTGTGAAAAACTACTGATCCTAGGTCTGGCTTGGATAGCTGAGTGCCCATTGGAGGAACCCTGAATAACTGGTAGATGGTAGGTGCTCTTTGGAATAGCACTGAAGTAAGGCTGCGCTGGTGCACCTCGAATAGGCTGTGGTGCTGAATACATGGGCATGGTAGGATGGCCCTTCATGAACTGGCCTCTGCCCGTAGATGGGGCACCACTGAATCAACTAGAATGCTGAGGCCGCTTATCCCTCGACCTGAACTCTCTGCCCTGGTTGTAGATACACTCGATCCTCCAAGCTATCTCTGAAACCTGATAGAAAGGAGTCTTCATTGCTGCCTCTCGAGCCATAAAAACCTGAATCCCATAGTGCAAGCCCGCAATGAACCTCCACACACACTTTGCATCTGCAGGGAGTATGATAGATGCATGACGATACAACTTAGTGAATCTCACCTCATAGTCAGTCATAGACATCTGACCATGCTAGAGCCGCTCGAATTGAGCTCCTCCCACTGAGAAGCTTGAATATACTTCTCCAAGAAGAGGTGTATGAACTGATCCCAAGTCAAGGTAGGTGAACTTGCTGGTCTACTCAGGAGATAAGACTGCAACCATCTACGGTCCTTCCATTCTATCTAAAATATGGTCAAGTCCACCACGTTGCACTCTACTAGTCCCAAACCATGCAGCCTCTCCCTGCAACGGTCAATGAAATTATGTGGGTCCTCTAATTGCTCACCGCCAAAGATGGGAGGATGAAACCTAGTAAATCTGTCCAGCCGCTTCTGCTCCTCAACGGTCACGACCAGTCTGGTCTCTGCCTTAGCAGCTGTAACTGGCTGAGCCCCACCAGCAGATACTGCACCTAGGGTTTGATAAATAGCGCTAGCATACCCCGGCGCATAGGTGGTCGGGGTCTGTGCCTCCCTTTTTGCCTGAGATGTGGCCGGGTCTGCTAGAAATAGTCTAGCCTGAGGCGTAGAATCCATAAACCGCAGCATACGGCCCATGACCTCCTGAAAGTCTGGTGCTATCATAAAATGTTTTGGGGCCTGCTCGGCTGCAGGTACCTCATCCTACTCCTCCATAACAGGATCCTCCACCGGATCCACTGGCGGTACCTTTGGGCAACTCTAGGATGCCCTCGCCCTCGAACTGGAGCTCTGACCGTCCCTCGGCCTCTACCTCCACCTCTGACGACCGGGGGAGCATCCCCTCTACAACTATGTAATGTCGTCATGCAGGTTCTCACCATCTATTAGAGAATCATACTTAGCGCAACATCAGATGTACAATAGGATATGAAGAAAGAGAAGTTTCCTAACACCCTATGCCTTTTTAAGGATAAGTACAGACGACTCCGCACTGATTCTCAAGTCTCTACTAGGTATGCTCATGACTCATGAAACCTATGTGAACCTATTGCTCCGATACCAAGCTATCATGATCCAATTCACCATAGGCCGTGATGGCGCCCAACGCTGTTGTTAGGCAAACCAACAATGAACTACCAACATAGTTATCCATTATTAAACTTTTAACATCAAGAATTTCATTAAGTAAGTGCAATTAAATTTTAAAACCATAGAAACATACTTTCATTCTTACTAAGTCACAAAGTATGAATAAAACATAAAGCGAAATGATGATAATATTAGGTATAACTATGAACGTCTACTAGAAATTCCCAAAATCCGGTGTCACAAGTGCATGAGCATATAGTAGAATATACAAAACCACTATAACTACTATCTGGAATGAAAATAGAAAGTACAAAATAAACATGGGGAAAAGAGACGCCGGGTGCTGCGGATCGAAGCATGAAAAATAGCTCACCACTAAGTCTCCGATAGTGCATCTACATGCCCGAGTGACCACCTAAAGTACCTACCTCAGTACCTGCACAATTAGTGTAGAAGTATAGTATGAGTATGTAAATCAATGCGTACCGAGTAAGTGTCTAGTCTAACCTCGAAGAAGTAGTGACGAGGGGTCGACATTGACACTTACTAGAGGTCCAATAACAAGTATATGAAAGTACACATGTATGAAGCCTAACAAGTAGCAACGAAATAGATAAATATAAATAACATGATTTTCAACATAAAGATAGTTATGAAAGCATCAAATATCATATGCTATCTTGAAAGAACAAAGATAATCAAGACAATGTCAAATCAAGTCAAGAAAAAATCATGTGTATTCTGACTCTTATAGAATATTACGTACGAATTCTGCCAAGGTCATACATCCCGATCCATAATAATAGCGTACATTGCTGAGGTCAGGTGGCCCGATCTGTGGATGCATCTCATAATACTGTCGAGGTCGTACGACCCGATCCATAATGCTATTTCATACCACTGCCAAGGCATACGACCCGATACATATAAATAGATAAAATTTCTCCCCCGTGAATATACATGCGGGTCAAGGAGACAAATAACTACCAATCACATAAACACAACGCGAGGATAGGAATACAAGATAAAGCATAATGGTTACTGACAATTAAATATCCTGCCAAAACTCAAGGTAAAGAGGCTCGGAATGACCCTAAATTTCACACATAAGTCTGATATGACAATACGAACCTACTCCCATGCTCGGAATACCAGCCAAGATCCGATATCACCAAAGTCTACTTCAAGTCAAACATAGAAAACTCTAAAACCTTCAAAATGCCAACTTCCGATAATAAGCGCCGAAACGTTTGTTGACACCCAATTTTGCCCTCGTATTTTATAAAATAGTATATATACTTTCAGAATATCATTTTGTATTATTACCCAATTTACTAGAGTTGTATAAGTATTTTCTATAATTTTCCATAATTTTTAAAACTTTAAAATTGATTTTCTTACATTTAAATTGTTCAAATATTTATTAATTATTCTTTCAAATTATTTTGTGATGACTTGATCATCCAAATTTATTATTTACACCCACGAGTATGTTTTAAAATATTTTACTTCATTTCATATAATTACATTTGTATTCTTGAGCTATTTACATAATTTTTGCAATTATAGCCTATATTCTATATATAATTATATTTATTACATTACTTATGCTAAAATAGCATTTTATATTTTTATAATATTAAGCTATTATTTTCAAGCATTTTAATGCATAAATAATATTTTATTATTTATTAATTACTTTTTAATAAATTATTTTTATAATTTTTGTGTATTTAAACTATGGCCCAATCTTTGAGTTAAATTCGGACCCAATACACTAGCCCAGACCCCCAAAACCTAGCCCAATAGACCCAAGACCAAACTAGAAAACCCTTTTAATGAGCTCGATCGACACCCATTTAAATGACCCACCCCACTCTTTTGCTCTATCTCAGCCTTTGATCTTAGAGATCAACGACCGACAAACCATATCCCATCTTTAATTAACCCACCCCAAACCCTAACGCCTGTTTTACCTGAGACGCCACCTCCAAACACTCCTTATCCTCTTCTCCTCCTCTCAAACCCTAGCAGCCGCCTCCCTTATTCTCCCCAACTCTGACTCTAATGTGGAATCTCTCAGTGATTTTCCTTCCATATATGCTCTGTCTCTTCGTTACTTACATAGTTATGGTATCACATGGTACTTGCCTATTTTTGGCAAGTACTGGGCCTTGAATCGAGTATAATCGTCTCCATATATTCAAGATCCAGACAATGTTTCATCTATATATATATATATATATATATATATTCATTACCAGGCTATAAAGGCCCGATTCAGTGAGATCTTTGACTGATTGTGTTCTACTTCTTGAACTAGGGTTTACCCGATTTTTATCCTAAATTGATTCTGGATTGATTTTGCATGCTTTTATTTCCTTGTTTGCATTGATTCACTATGTTTCCCTGTTTGTTCGTTTAACTTTTACTATTATATAAACCCCCCTTTTCCGTTCCCCTTTAAAAGTCTCAACGACTATTTACTTCACTACTGTTATTACCACAATTCTCTCACTCTCACCTATTTTATATTCCGAGACTTCGATTTTGGCCGGCTGAAAGCCAAGGCCACCAAAATTTATTCATTAGCCTCCTCCAGTGCAAGCACTGCTCGTATCCCACTTCGAGGCTCTTGTGAACTCTTAAGCGCTGGAGATTTGGGGTTTCATTGCTCTCCTGCAATTACTGCTATTCCTAAGATTTTGAGTTTCTCATTCTTTGTTCGCTTTGTTTGCAACTGGTTAGTACTTTATACTCTCACAATTCTATTCCATTTGTTTGTGTTTATGCTATGTGCACTAGTGCTACTTCGATTTTCTTGAGTTAATTTCGATATTATGCCACTTCGTATACAATTCTGCTTGTTTAGTACTACTATGTAATTCCACTAGCATCAATTATATTCAAGTCATGATTTTAACTCATGTATGGCTAGCTAAGTTGATTCATGATGCCTACTTGACTTGTAATTAAAACCTGATTGATATCGATTGCACCTTGTCTTGATTTCTGGTATTGAAATTAGTAGGAAATTAGGTTCTTGCTCAAAATTGCCTAAATGTCTCCCTATTGATTCTTTTATGCATAGTTTGTTGTTTCTCTATAAATCATGTGATGACATTGTCTAAATACTTAGCCTAATATGCTTTCCTGACATTACTAGCCTTAATGCATGCCCATTATATGTGTCTAACCTGATTGATTGCTCACCTTCATGTTTAAGTATAACTGGTTACTTAAGGTCTGTTGCTTATCATGAATCTATGACTTAGATTCTCCTAGAGAATTAATGCATGCCCATAATTTATTTAAATGTGTTTTTGCTAAGTCTTTCATGTACAACCTGCTACTTCCCTGAAATCAACCTGTGATTATATGCCAATATTGTTACAATTTCGAGGCATACTTGTTTCTCTGCTTTGATGCTGTATGCTCACTGATTTCTTGAGACTCCTAGGGTGAAATTCCAATATATGTCTAGCCTATTCTCCCTATGTCAACTGGAATAAGTCTTGGCCCTCTTTATGTGATTCCTGTTTGCCTTATTAATATGGAAGTTAGCTTATTCTCATTTTCCATGAATGCATACCTATTGGATTTAGAACCTTTGTGTTGTGACTAATATTTGCCTGAACATTTCACATGTTATGTTCTGCAAGTTTTTTGTGATCATTAGACTCTCTTGCCAAAGTTTTCTTGTGAAACTGTTTCACTATTTGATTGTTCTGATTATGGCACTTTTGGGCTTCCATGTCAAGACTCCTATGTCTAAAGTCCTACTGAGATTAGTTTGGAATCATGCCTACTTTGAACTTCTGCGTTTGTTGTCCTATGATGTTCAAGCCTGTTATTGGGAACCTGTTTCTGTCTATGCCATATGTGCCTGTAAGGGATTTTGCGTAACCTTATTTGTGTGTCTTTGTCTAGAAATCCCTGCTCTTTGTTAGTTATGGTGTTAAGGGATAAAATGCCTAAGTCTTGAAGTTTGTTTGGCTGGCTTAGTACCTAGCTTGTCACTTGTGTCGTTATGGCTATTTAGTATTTCCTGGGTAAGCAAGGCAACTATCTTATGGTTTGGACCTAGCCGTTGGGCCAGTTTGGTACTCAGAACTGAACCATATTAATAGCCACCTGGAGTGTGAGACCATTCATCACCTAAGGTTCCAGGCTTAGTTGAAGGCCCAAAAGCGGCCCTGGGTATCCTGTATTTGGGCCTGTAGTCACCTATTAAGTATGTAATTATTTTATTATCCCATTTGGGCCTGTAATAATTTGTAATAATGAATGATGAGGAAATTAGTGAAAACAGGGTTGGGTATCCTAATTCTTGCATAAACGGGTAGACAACCTGTCTATAGGATTTAATTGACTTGCTTGCTGTTCGCTTGACGTCTTACACATAGAAATCATGCCTATAGGAAATCTCACACTTCACTTAACTTGTGTAATACCTGTACACTATCCAAAGCATGTTAGTTTGAGTAAATGTTGTACATGTTTCCATGTCTACTACTATGCACCAATAGACAACATGCCTATAGGAATTAAACGCCGATAACTACTTGTTTAATTATTAGACAACATGCCTATAGGATGTAATAATACATGCCTTCACTAATGCTCATTTAGATATCATGACTATAGGGTTTTAATTAATTAATTGACTGCTTCTGTTACTTTCATTATACTGCCCACTTAGATGACGTGCATATAGGGACAAACGTGATAAATTCAAAGTTCAAACACCAACTATTAGAAATCCTGCCTATAGGATACTGTCACTCGCCTAGAAAGCATGTCTATAAAATCAACGCAGATAATTTTGAGTTTTTCGACCTGTTTTACCGCCTCATTGCGCAAACAATTTAGAGATCATGCCTATAGGGTTTCTAATACCTTTAATCTGCAAATTCATTAGCCTAAAGCTGCGGTACTGCCTGTACGATACTGGAAATCAGAATCACATAGAAGCCATGCCTATAGGACTTAACGACTCTAATACATCTTAATTTTAAAGCTGTTGACTGCCTAATATAAAAATCTATCCGCGTGCATTTGTTGCTTATGTGTGGAGGCTAATTTGGGCCATTTATTGTCTTTATGTGTAGTCCTATATGTTTTGAATGTGTGCTTAGTTTTGTCATTTTTTAGCATCCTAAGTAAAGTCTAGAAACACCGAAATAGTAGGTCCAAAGCCTCCTAGACCATAGGCATGGGACGGGTAGTGCACACATAGGACACGATCTAGAATTGAAGGTAAACAACTTTAACATAGTAATCGGGTAGCGGGAGGTAATACTCTGTGCCCGCTAAATAATATGAGCAAGCCCTACCTCAACGGAGTTTCGAAGTATTATTTATGTTGCACGGGTTGATCCTTTAGGCTAAAAAACTTAGGACCCCCCTTTCTTTATATATTTATTGTTCGCACTTCATGTTTTGAATCTAGAGCAATTAAGTTATATCCTATAACCTCCAAATACTTATACTGATTAGTTTTATAGTTTAATTCTTGTGCGATTTTCTTTACACTTGTTTACATCATAGTAGAACCTTTAAATTCATTGTATTTCCTTACTTATATGATCACATAGGACAATTATAATCCGATAATCCCACATAGTGTAAACTGTGGTCGGGACTCACAGTTGTGGACCTCGAAGAGTGCTTAACACCTTTTCTATGAGGTAATTTGTGCCCTTACCCGATCTTTGGTGATGTAGACTATTTAAGCCGAGTTATTTGCAAATAGGTACCCTAACACACCTTAAAAATTATTAGGAGGCGACTTTTCTCTTTTAACACCCACTTAAAAGAGTTGTCACATGTCGAAACCCGCTTTCGAGGGAAAAAGGGGCGCGACAACATGGCGACTCTACTGGGGATATACTTAGACTATTACCATTATGAAGTCGACTTATGTGGATTAACGGATTATTTGATAACATGTACATCCCTTCCCTTAGTTTCCTTTATTTGCTTAAATTGCTATGACATATACATCCCCTCCCTATTTCCCTTACTTGCTTAAACTGCCATGCCATGTACATCCTCTCTCTATTTCCTTCATTTGCTTAAACGGCTATGACCTGTACATCCCTTCTCCATTTCCTTCGTTTGCTTAAAATGCTATGACATGTCTCTCCCGTCCCTATCCCTTTGTTTGCTTCATTTAATTACGTTCTCCCACATTTTCATGAGTTAAAACTGACTTCTCTCTTTTGTCTTTCCTTTTTTTTTTCTCCTGTTCATATTATTTACTATTTTTACGCACTTTCATCATGCAAAAATCTGGCAATGTGTTACTATTTTTGCATAAAGCATGCTTTCCACATCATACTCCACTCATGCTTATTATCAACATAGCGATACTTGATGAGTGTCCGCGCTTTCCTAAAAAACACCCTTTTAAATTGGAAAGGCTTATTAGCGGTGGATTAGTCGATCATTCGTGTAGTCGATGATCCCGTGCCTTTCCCTTTCAAGTTGTCCACTTGAGAGTACCGGTCTAGACCCTTCTAGAAACCACACTCTGATTTGAAATAAACATGCATCATGCTAAACCGAGTATGGATTGAGATGTCATTGACGCATCAACCCGCTTAGATGAACCTTGTCCAAAGTTGTAAGGTTCGTAAAGGAATTTAAGGTTTCGTGGTGCCGAAGTAGGCTTACGTGTTTGAGGATTTTAGAAATTTTTCTTGGACTTTTTGGGTTGAACAATGCCCTAGGGAGTAAAGGATAACTTTTGGCAGAAAAAGACATTTTTGCGGCCCACTATGCGGCCGCAGAATCACTCCGTGGACCGAAGAATGGCCGCAGAGTGAAGCAATGCTGGGCAAGTATGGAGGAAGGTATATGGTACATTATGCGATCGCAGACTAGGTCTGTGGTGCATTATACGACTGCAGAATAAGTCTACGGACCGCATAACAGCCGCAGACTGAAGCAGTGTTGCCCAGTTTCGGAGGGCCTTTTCGTGACACATTATACAGGCCGCATACTGATTGTGCGGTACGGTCTGCGATCGCAGACCCGATTTCGGCAAGTTTAAGTTTTGGAAATTTTACATGATCCCATTTTTATAAAAAGGCATTGGGGTCATTTTTAAGGGTTTCATCTGATATTTTTAGAGAGAAGTAAGAGTATCTTAGAGAGAGAAAGAGAAGACCTAGTCATTTGTTCATCAATTCTTGCTCAAGGCTTGAAGATTTCACAAGGATCTTGCTAGGGCTTCAAAGAGGTAAGAATGTTTTCCCCCAATTCTTCAATTTCGAGTTTGGGGTAAAAAAATGGGTGATTGGGATGATATATGTTCAATATGTATACTAAATGCTTTTATCATGTTATGTTATCATTTGAGAATGTGTTCCAAGTATGGGTTGTGCATTAAAGATCTTTCAACTTCAAGTCAAGTTCAAACGAAGGCTATTATGCCAAAATTTGTGAAACATCTCTATGTGTCTAAGATTCTTAAGTGTTCACATTTGTACTAGAAACCTTGATTTGTAATGCTTTGTTGTTGTTGATGATGATGATGTTTGAAAGTGAAAAAGGTGAGCATGAAATACTAAATACGGTCGACGTGCCAAGAATGATTTTATAATTATGGCTACCAGTGCTAATAAAATGAAAAGACGTGAAAGAAGTATGAATTGAGATGATTGGTATAAAAGGACTATGTCTCGAATGAGACAGCCTAGCCGATCGGGTCATGATCGGATGCCATGCCGCACATATAGTGGTGATTGTTCTAGAAATTGTAATTGAAATTGTGATTGTGGTTGATGTCTCGAATGAGATGGCCTAGCCGATCGGATCGTGATCGGACTCCGTGCTAAAAGTACGGCGTATTGGTATTATGAACGGTGGCATATTGGTACTAAAGATCTCCCAACTTAAGATATGTAAATTTATTTGAACACTGTCTTCATCCTAATTTGTGGTTTGATGTTGTTGTGGCTTCCAGTGATATTATGATTATTCTTACTTGTATTGTTTATCATTCTATTGAGAGGGTGTTTTGTCATTCATAGTAGTACTATTTCATATGTACTAACGTCCCTTTTGCCCGGGGCACTGCATCTTCAATGGATGCAGGTGGTTCCACGACAGGAGAAATTGATCAATGATAGCGGTACACCCTCTTCCCAGCTGACTTGGTGAGACCACTTCATTTCGGGGTCATGTATCATTTGTTTCTTGTGTATTGTGTTTGAGGTATAGCCGGGGTCTTGTTGCCGGCGTTATCATAATACTCTTCTGTATCTATTAGAGGCTCCGTAGACATAGTGTGGGTTGTATATTGGTGTTGGGAAAGTCAAACAATGTTATGTTATGTTTGAATTACTTGTTCCATTTCAGACGATGAAAAATGTGTGTGAAATTTGAGACTTTAAAATGAAGTAACTAATGGTAATAATTTGATATTGTATATATGATCTCTTTATTGTCTAATGAACGAAAATATGTATTCTCTTTATTCATAAGTGAGTTTGGGTAGAAAGTATCTGACAAGCTTGCTTGACCGGGTTCACTGGTTGAGCGCCGGTCGCGGATCCCGAGTTCGGGCATGACAAATTTTGTATCAGAGCCTATGGTTTTAAAGTGTCCTAGGATGTCTCGGAGCCATGTCTAGTAGAGTCCTTCTTATCGGTGTGTTGTCGACCACATCTATAATTTGGATGCTATTTGGGCATTTAGGAATAATACCCTTCTTTCATGTGCTCGATCGTGCGATAAAGCTGATTGTAAGATTGTTCCTTCTTTAACTCGTGCGTTGCTCTAATTTTCAGTACATGGCACCTAAGAAGAAGGAAAGAACTGGCCAGAGAGCCAATGTTACCCTAGGAGTGGCAGTTGATTCTATATTTGATAATGCGGGTGAGCACCCAAGGAGTGACGATATTCCCCCAATTACTGCACTGCCTGATTCTACTACAACTGATCAGACCGCACCTGCCCATACACCTACTGAGGGTGCAACAGTCCCTTCAACTGATATTCCAGTTCCACCTCTAGCTCTAGCTTCCGATTCCGGTGTTTCTGATGGGGATCTTAGGGGAGCCATACAGATGTTGGCTCAGATAGTGGCTTCCCAGGCCTAGAGATCAAATGTTGCACCCATTCCTTCCAGTCAACCAGGGGATTCTGCTAGTTCCAGGGTGAACAGGTTTCTCCAGTTCGATCCTCCAGTGTTCACGGGTACTAACCAAGAGGAGGACCCCCCGGGACTTCATTGATGAGATGCACAAGACTCTCCGAGTTATGCGTGCTACTGAGATAGAGGCAATGGAATTGGCCTCCTACCGCCTGAAAGAGGTGGCATATTCTTGGTTTGAGCTGTAGGAGGAGTCCCGTGAGGAGGGGAGCCCTTCGGCGAGGTGGGGTGAGTTTGCCGATGCCTTTATTGATCATTTCTTACCTGCTGAGACTAAGGCAACCCGTGCTGTTGAGTTTGAGAGACTGAGGCAAGGTAGCCTGAGTGTGTGGAAGTACCATATGAGTTTCGCACACCTACCCAAGTATGCTATTTACATGTTGCCCACTATAGAGGCTAGAGTGTGCCGGTTAGTGTAGGGACTTAGTCCCTTGATAATTAATGATGCCGCTACAGCTGCCTTGAATTCTGATATGAACTAAGGGAAGATGGTGTCATTCTCTCAAGCCACAGAAACCCATAAATTGAAGAACAGAGTGGAGCGAGAGGGTAGCAATAAGGCCCAATCTATGGGCTACTTTGGTGGTTCTTCTGGTGGCGGCCGGTCAACATTCAGGGGAGGATCGTCAGGGCCATCTCATTATACATTCTCCAAGAACTAGTAGTGCATATCATGAGCTACTAAGAATAGAGTATACAAAGCTGGTATGAAGTAATACATCATCTGTTTGAAAAGTACATAAACAGAGTTTTTATGAATCTAAGGCTACCATGAACAAGAGGCAGCTACAACCGGAACACAAGCACATCTTCGGATCCATCTCCCAACAAACACAACAACATCAACAGCCAACATCTACACGCAAGGTGCAGAAGTATAGTATGAGTACAATCGACCCCATGTACTCAATAAGTAACAAACCTAACCTTAAGTTGAAAGTAGTGACGAGCTTATACCAAGGTTGGGTCCCAACTTCAATAACCAATAATAGTTCATAACAACATAAAACAAGTAATACCAGAAGTAACTCAACAATCAAATGCTCAACAAAAACATGATTTCTAAAAATAGTTCTGCCTTTCAAGTACATCAATGAAAACCCAAATCGTTTACCGGAGATGCCAAAAATATGAATAAGTTTGAAAACAATAATTTTCCCAAAATCCTTTTAATAATAAATAAGATATTTCATTTTCTTTCCAGATAACCAGTGTAAAACAAATGCATCACTATGCCCATCTGTCAACATGTGTGCGAAATTAAGAATGATGTGATACTGTACAACATGAGGAAAATACATCTCTATGCCTGTATGTCATGTGTGCATGTCAATGCAATGTATCTCAGAGATGAACTCATGTACACACACTGTCAGAGTACTAAATCTCACTTACTCACACATTCCACTCATCATACCTAATCACTCGATGCTGTATATGGCCAATCCGGCCCAGGGAAGATCCATCCCGGAATATACACAATAACTGATTATCAGTCACTCAGTACCGAGTAGGGCCAATCCAGCACGTGGAGAAGATCCATCTCCAGGTATATAATACTTTGGACAAGATCCATGTCTAGGGAAGATCCACCCCTCAATAATATCAACCGCGCACACTGGGGGTGTATAGACTCCGGAGGGGCTCCTTCAGCCCAAGCGCTATAAACCGCACAGACAACTCACGTGCTGCACGGAAAACTCACGTGCTATAGTAAAGCCTATAAGTCCCGCTGCAGGCGGGCAGCCCCGATCCACATAATAATAATAATATATATAAAGCCAATATGGCCTGCTGCAGGTGGGCAGCCCCGATCCACATAATAACATCCTCACAGTCAGGCCCTCGCCCTCCCTCAGTCATCAATCTCTCCAGTCTCTCTCTCATGGGCTCACAATGTCATGAAAATAGCCCGAAAATGATGATATGATGTATCAATAAATAACAAAGTCTGAGATATGATATGCAATGAAATGAATATGACTGAGTATGAAATTTCATTTTGAACAAATAATTCACAGCAATATGACCTCTGTGGGTCTCAATAATACTGACACATAGCCTCACATGATTTTTAATATGATTCTTAGCTCAATTTCTTTAACACATAAAACTGCATGGAAAATGCCAAGATTATTTGACTACAAAATTTCACGGAATAATTACGTCACAATTTCTATGGTGCATGCCTACACGCCTGTCACCTAACATGTGCGTCACCTCCAAACAGTTCACATAATACGTATATTCAGAGTTCATACCCTCACCTCCAAGATAAGAAGAGTTACTTACCTCGAACAAGCTAATACCAATGCCGAGCAAGCTAAACAATGCTCCAGAAATTCAATTCTGCACGTATAAACTTCCGAACGGCTCGAATCTAGTCACAATAAATTTGATTCAATCCACACAATTATAGGAATTAATTCCATATCAAAATTCTAATGTTTTCCTACAAAATCCGAAATTACACTCCAAAAATTAACTGTGGGGCCCATGTCTCGGAATCCGACGAAACTCACAAAATCTGACGACCCATCTAATTATAAGTTCAACCATACTAATTTCACTCAATTTCGACTAAGAATCGATGTTCAAAACTCAAAAATTCGTTTTATGAAATTATAGGAATTTCCTTCGATTTCTCTTGAAGATTGGATAATCATACACCAAAAATGAAGATTAATTCATGAAATATAATCACAAGGGAATCACGAACACTTACCCCAAGTTGTGTGAAAAAATTCCTCTCCAAAATTACCCAAACCGAGCTCCAAAATTCGAAAATGAGTGAAAATATCGAAACCTCGAACTTAAAGGGTTCTGCCTAGGCTTTTCGCACCTGCGGAGCCTGGGCTCATACCTGTGCACCAGCTTCTATGGAAAAATGTCGCACCTGCGCTGCCCGGCTTCCTCACCATTTTCTGCTTCTGTGAATCCGTACCAGCATTTGCGCAATCGCAGGTGAGGAAATCCCATTGCACCTGCGACCTCTGCTGACACCCTCCAACTCTGCACCTGCGCTCGAGCTGCCACACCTGCGGCCAAGATCCTCGCAGTTGCAATCATACCAGAAGGGCTACAACTTCAGCAACCTCACAACTTCAGTTTTTGATCCGTTAATCATTCGAAACTTGCCCGAGGCCCCCGGGACCTCAACCAAATATACCAACAAGTCCTAAAACATACCACAGACCTACTCGAGGCCTCAAATTACATCAAACAACATCAAAACGACGAATCATACCCCAATTCAAAATCTATGAACTTTGAACTTCCAGTTCCTACAAACGATGCTGGAACCTATCAAATCACGTCCGATTGAACTCAAATTTTGCACACAAGTCATAAATGACATAACAAAGATATTCAAATTTTCAGAATCTGATTCCGACCCTAATATCAAAAAGTCAATCTCCCGGTCAAACTTCCTAAAAATTCGACTTTCGCCATTTCAAGCCTAATTCCACTACGGACCTCCAAATAATTTTTCGGAAGCGCTCCTAAGTCCAAAAGCACCATACAGAGCTATTGGAATCATTAGAATTCAAATCCGAGGTCGTTGACACATAAGTCGACATCCGGTCGACTTTTCCAACTTGAGCTTTTCATTACGAGACTAGGTGTCTCACTTCATTCCGAAATCTCTCCGAACCTAAACTAACTAATCCGATAGGTCATAATATAGCTATAAAGCACAAATGGAGCATTAAATAGGGGAACGGGGATATAATACTCAAAACGACCGGCCGGGTCGTTACATTCTCCCTCACTTAAACATACGTTCGTCCTCGAACGTGCCAAGAGTTGTTTCCAAGCCACCAAATCACTATTCCAACTTACCACGCACGAACCTGGGGGTGATCCCACGTCACACTATTCTATATAGGCCTGACAACAAAATACAACTCAAAATCATTAATTTAACCTTAGCCAATAAACTTAAAACCCAAATTTCCCACATCCAGAATTCTTTTCAAGACACGAATCTCATATCTACAAATTGTATAAGTCTGAACAAGTTGTATCAAGCCATAACCATAACAACATATACAATCACAAAACATACTACGCCACTTGGATGTTCGTAGCGCAATTCCCGATCACTGTAACTACTCTAAAACCAACCCGGTACTGATATTAACCCCATATTAAACAAAACCTCATTCCAAAACCTTCGTACACTGCTGAAATGCAAAACATACGTGGAATCTCATAACCCTTTTATCAGATCACCAAGTCATGTAGCTCTCTCGCCCCAACCAGAACTATAATCACTTTCTAAGCCTAATTTCAATATTATCCTCTCAAATATACCGTTTCAAACCTGATAGTACTTATTCTAGGTCCGATGGCCATATATTATTAAACACAACTATCCCATAGACATGCCACATCAATATAACTCAGAGCCACAACTCGTGACATTCGTGCCCAATACGCAACAATTCAAATGTACTCAGTCATGGAAAAATGACTCAAATAAGAGAATTGCCCCGCAAGATTAACAAGTACCGCCACAAAGAATTGCTGAAAATTCATCACACACCGTAGAACCATTACACGATTCTAACACAAGGTTCATACCTTAACATAACTCTGCTGCAATGTGTGACCCCATCCTAACGCTGGTCCATATTATATATCCCGAGCCATCCTGCTCAAAAATCAATAACCCCGAAGTGGAAAATGACACAATGCCACACAAAACCTAAAAGAACATAACCAATACGCAATCAATCATGCAATACCCAAATACTCATTCAAATTCCGCCATAAGGCCCCCAATAGAACCGCACTACGTGTGCATATACAATGAATCACAACTCCTCGTAGCAAAAAAAAAGGGTAACTCACAGATCATTTCAGAACACGAATAAGCTCAACATCAACTGAATGGCACATCCCTCAATAATAGCAGTATGGAGCCAACCAATCCGACCTGGTGTAGAATACTCATCCTAATTGGGCCTACCAATAGACCCACAAATCAACTCTGGTCACCCACAAATAGATAAATAACCCTCCAAAAATCCACAACGGCTGATTCATAATACATACTATTATCTGGCTAGCTTCGGCCACGACTTCACACTCCACAACCATGAAACAATCTGCTCCTGAAAACTCCAAATTTCCAAATTTATAGGACACATGAATCATCATAACTTATCCAATCTCCACCGCCCAAATGACTATCACATCCTTCATGCACGATCATCCCACTCAGAATATTTCCATAATTATTTCGTGCCATATAGCAATAATTTGAATATCAGCAGTCTAACAACCAGGACAGTGCCGCAATACCTATGACATATCCATAATTCAAAAACATAGTGCGCCTTCTGAAATGTACACTCTACTCACGCAATACTAAATAGTTATAGCATTCATCTAAACATCGAAAACCATCCATTCCCTCTAAGAATTTATGACCTCCCTTTCAAAACTAAACCGTGACCTGGCACATGCAAATCTTAATCCCACACAATACACCACATCTATCATGCCATCATATGAAACATACGAGAACCCCATAATCATTTGGAGTCACAAGTAGAATACATATCCAATCATCCAGGATCCTTCCATTTGATCCCATCCAGTAGAAAATCATAACGCTCAACATGCTACCTCACACCGGCAGAAAATATCCATCTCAAACCGTGGTAGAAATCCTAGAGAATGCCTTGGAATCCATTTTCACATAATCAAGCCATCAGATTTAAATCTCTCTAACTCAACCAAGCCACGCAGGTCGCCAAACCCAAGAGTATTGCCACAAAGCACTTGTAGAAAACCTCCACATCATAAGCACCCAAAGAACCGATCATATCCATTCCATACTGATCTAACCTACTACCAAGCTGTCCTATTTCTCTGAGTCCCTTCCGAATTTGTCTTCAAATTGATACTTCTCCTTGCTAAAATGCCACGATCTTTAACCACAACTCACCCCACAAACCTTAGCATAGAACCACACCGCCCTACGACCCATAAGCAACTGTATTCTTCTTAAGCACCTTCATAAAAACCACAACTGTAACACTCACTCTGAAAATACCTTATGTGAATTTGAAATTGTTCTTCTTACCTTCCTTATACAAAAATATAGAATCCATAGTCATACGGAATTTTCGCAAGTCCAGGCACCATCAAATGCAAGTCTCAAATTTTTATCCATACACAAGTCCGGAGAAATTCTCAATTGCTATATATAAACCTCGAACCTATTGGAACTTTCTCGAGAGTCTCCCCCCTTTGTTCAAATCCAAATTACACCGTCCAAATGGGCCAAAAGACACGTGCCCCATTAGCACAATAACACTCAAAGAAGTAACACTACTTTAATACCACCTATCAAATGCATACTCCGTGCACACTACATCATTCACAAATAACAACTCACTCATCCCACAATTTTCATATACTCATAAAGTGCAATATAACTCGTATCCAGAAATTTCCTTACTCGAGTCATTCTCGAACTCCACCTCTGCAAGTCATAACTAACCCACATGTATGCCTCAGCCTAAAACTAAACCTTACATATAACCATGAAATTGAATTGCCAATAGCAGGCTTCCCCACTTGGCTCAAAGCCATAGATTAAAACACTCGATAAATCACAACACCTATACTCTATTACTGCCTTAATACCGCAATCAGTTCAATGAATATTTTTCTCAAGCTCATACCACGCCAACCATAAAAAATACCTCAATCGTCCACTAAGATCGCATCCATTCCCTTAACACTCAAGTCAACTTTCTCTACCAAGATTCAAATTCAAGTTTCAACACATATGCCCCGCTGGCACAAAAGAAACTCTCTATTCACATCATAAGGAACACACCTACGTAGATTACTCCGTAGGAGATAACCCACCTGCTTAGTCTCAAATTGGTATCTTGTTATACCCTTTTTGCAGCCACAATTACTATGAAATCACTTAATCTTTCTGAGTCCAAACTCATTAACTAGACACGAGAACTTAATTTTCCCCAAAATTTAACAACGTGAAAGATCTTTCAAAACATTCACACTCGAGACTGTACGTCACATCAAAACGAAAATCAAGCACCCAATGGCCTTCCTTTACACTTCAAGGAAACACTTCTCGCCACATTTAAATAATCTTAACACATCCCGCAGTTACATCATACTCATCACCATGCCATTTCACCGCTCATCGATCAACAAATTTCCACTCGTAGGGACGTTACCAGATATATGAGTCCACATGTACAAGTTACAACTGAAGCTACCGAGCTTAAACTACGGTCTAACCATGGCCTCAAGTCCTCCAGATTGGCACATCACCAAAAGACAGAATACACATCTCGAACTTAGTTCATAGAATCACAAGCCGGCGATGCACAACTGATACCGAGCGCTCCTGTGCGCATACGAATGCGTGGAAGGAATTCAAAGAGTTATGCTTCAAGCTGAATAAATTCCGCACGATAAGGAAAGAAAGATGGGAAGTATATATCATAAATGCCCTGTAGCCTCTCGAAGATAAGTATGGACGTTATCATACCGATCCGCAAGACTCTACTAGATACTTGCTCATTACTTGTAGAACCTATGAACCTAAAGCTCTGATACCACCTTGTCACGACCCAAAATTCAACTAGTCATGATGGCACCTAACTCAACCCGCTAGGTAAGCCAATTATCAACTATCCAATTCCAATAACAATTATTAAAGCTATTTAAGAAAAGAAAAATCTTAATCTTATACATTCCCCAAGAACTGGTAGTACAAATCATGAGCTTCTAAGAATAGGGTATACAAAGCTGGTATGAAGTAATACATCATCTGTTTGAAAAGTACATAAACAAAGTTTTATGAATCTAAGGTTACCATGAACAAGAGGTAGCTACAACTGGAACACAGGTACATCTTCGAATCCAGCTCCCAACGAACACATCAACATTAGCAGCCAACATCTACATACAAGGTGCAGAAGTGTAGTATGAGTACAACCGACCCTATGTACTCAATAAGTAACAAACCTAACCTTAGGTTGAAAGTAGTGACAAACTTGTACCAAGGTCGGGTCCCAACTTCAATAACCAACAATAGTTCATAACAAGATAAAACAAGTAGTACAAGAAGTAGCTCAACAATGAAATTCTCAACATAAATATGATTTCTGAAAATAGTTCTGCCTTTCAGGTACATCAACGAAAATCCAAATCGTTTACCGGAGTTGCCAAAAATATGAATAAGTTTGAAAACAATAATTTTTCCAAAATCCTTTCAATAATAAATAAGATGTTTCATTTTCTTTCCAGATAACCAGTGTAAAACAAATGCATCACTATGCCCATCTGTCAACATATGTGAGAAATCATGAATGATGTGATACTGTACAACATGAGGAAAATACATCTCTATGCCTGTATGTCATGTGTGCATGTCAATGCAATGTATCTCAGAGATGAACTCATGTACTCACACTCTCAGAGTACTAAATCTCACTTTCTCGCACATTCCACTCATCATGCCCAATCACTCGGTACTGTATATGGTCAATCCGGCCCAGGGAAGATCCATCCCGGAATATACACATCAACTGATCATGAGTCACTCAGTACCGAGTAGGGCCAATCCAGCCCGTAGAGAAGATCCATCTCTTGGTATATAATACTTCGGACAAGATCCATGTCCAAGGAAGATCCATCCCTCAATAATATCAACCACGCTCACTGGGCGTGTACAGACTCTGGAGGGGCTCCTTCAGCCCAAGCGCTATAAACCGCACAGACAACTCACGTGTTGCACAGATAACTCACGTGCTATAGTAAAGCCTATAAGGCCTGCTGCAGGCGGGCAGCCCCGATCCACATGATAATATCCTCACAGTCATGCTCTCGGCCACCCCCAGTCATCAATCTCTCCAGTCTCTCTCTCATAGGCTCACAATGTCATGAAAATAGCCCAAAAATGATGATATGATGTAACAATAAATAACAGAGACTGAGATATGATATGTAATGAAATGAATATTACTGAGTATGAAATTTTATTTTGAACAAATAATTCACAGCAATATGACCTCTGTGGGTCTCAATAATACTGGCACATAGGCTCACATGATTTTTAATATGATTCTCAGCTTAATTTCTTTAACACATAAAACTGCATGGAAAATACCAAGATTATTTGACTACAAAATTCTACGGAACAATTACGTCACAATTTCTATGGTGCACGCCCGTCACCTAACATGTGCGTCATCTCCAAACAATACACAAAATATGTATATTCAGGATTCATACCCTCAGCTCTAAGATTAGAAGAGTTACTTACCTCAAACAAGCTAATACCAATGCCGAGCAAGCTAAACAATGCTCCAGAAATTCAATTCTGCGCATATCAACTTCCGAACGACTCGAATCTAGTCACAATAAATTTGATTCAGTCCACACAATTATAGAAGTTAATTCCATATCAAAATTCTAATGTTTTCCCACAAAATCCGAAATTACACTCTAAAAATTAACCGTGGGGCCCATGTCTTGGAATCCGACGAAACTCACAAAATCTGACGACCCATCTAATTATAAGTTCAACCATACTAATGTCACTCAATTCCGACTCCGAATCGATGTTTGAAACTCATAAATTCGTTTTATGAAATTATAGGAATTTTCTTCGATTTCTCTTGAAGATTCGATAATCATACTCAAAAAATGAATATTAATTCATGAAATATAATCACAAGGGATTCAAGAACACTTACCCCAAGTTGTGTGGAAAAATTCCTCTCCAAAATCGCCCAAACCAAGCTCCAAAATCCGAAAATGAGTGAAAATATCGAACCCTCGAACTTAAAGGGCTCTGCCTAGGCTTTTCGCACCTACGGAGCCTGGGCTCACACCTACGCACCCGCTTCTTCAGAAAATTATCGCACCTGCGCTGCCCGACTTCCTTACCATTTTTTTCTTCTGTGAATCCCTGCCCGCATCTGCGCAATTACAGGTGCAGAAATTCCATCGCACCGGCGACCTCTGTTGACAACCTCCAACTCTGCACTTGCGACCTCTATTGACACCCTCCAACTCCACAGCTTTGCCCGAGCTGCCGCACCTGCAGCATCACACCTGCGGCCAAGACCCTCGCAGGTGCGATCATACCAGAAGGGCTACAACTTCAGCAACCTCACAACTCCAATTTTTGATCCGTTAATCATTCGGAACTCGCCCGAGGCCCCCGGGACCTCAACCAAATACATCAACAAGTACTAAATCATACCACAGACCTACTCAAGGCCTCAAATCACATCAAACAACATCAAAACGATGAATCATATCCAATTCAAAATCGATAAACTTTGAACTTTCAATTCCTACAAACGACACCGGAACCGATCAAATCACGTTCGATTGACTTCAAATTTTGCACACAAGTCATAAATGACATAACAAAGGTATTCAAATTTTCAGAATCAGACTCCGACCCAGATATCAAAAAGTCAACCTCCCGGTCATGCTTCTCAAAAATTTGACTTTCGTCATTTTAAGCCTAATTCCACTACGGACCTCCAAATAATTTTTCGAATGCGCTCCTAAGTCCAAAATCACCATACGGATCTATTGGAATCATCATAATTCAAATCCGAGGTCGTTAACATATAAGTCGACATCCGATCGACTTTTCTAACTTAAGATTTCCATTACGAGACTAGGTGTCTCAATTCATTCCGAAATTTCTCCGGACCCGAACTAACTAATCCGATAGGTCATAATACAACTATAAAGCACAAATGGAGCATTAAATAAGGGAAAGAGATTATAATACTCAAAACGACCGGCCGGGTCGTTATAGGGTAGGACTCTTAGGTTATGAACACCCAAGAGCGATGTTTTGGTGAATTGGTTGAGCTATCAAACTCCGATTGAGTCGATTTTTGTTCGTGTGAGATTGTGTTGGTTTGGGCTTCGCTCGGGTAAGCTTAGATTCAGAATCCAATGTGGGCCCTATGTTGACTTTTGTTGACTATCAGACTCTTGCATTGTTTGATGTTATTAAGTCATTTTTGTTAGATTTGAGCCGTGTTGAGGCAAATTTTAGGGGAAAAGCTATTTCGAAGGGTTGAGTTGTGGGGGAAACTACCCCTTAGGATTTAGGTTGATTGTGCTATTTGTGTTATGTGAAAGCCGTGTATGCAAGGTGACGAGTGGGTACACAAGCTATATGTGGTATTTGACCGATTTAGATTATCTAGACTCTTTCCATGCCTTTAATTGAATTGTCATAATATGTTATATCTCTCATTGTTAATCTACTCTGACATGCTCTATTTGACGTTGTTAGCACTTGTTCTACCTCTTACTTATTATTTTGCTCTTATATGCTTTAGTTGAAGTTATTGTATTCCTTATTGTCTTGTTACCTCTTAATTATTGAATCACTTTTAATTGAAGTTATCATTTCATGGAATATCATCTTGTTGAGTTATTGATGTTGAAGTTGTAATAGCCGTTATCACATTGAGGCGAAGTTGTTAATTGTTAAGATACCTTTCCTTGTTAAGCATTCTCATTCATTTTTTTATTGTTAAAATTCTTGTACACATTGTGGTTGATCTATGGGCTATTTGTTGTAAAAATATTAAATTATTCGTCCCTTCCATGACTCCGTGCTTATTTACTATTTGCCTTAACTGTTTTACTTGCACACCTTAATTGTCACGTGCTTTACTTGTCCTATTATTTTTGTGAAATTTATTGCATTCCTTTGATTATTACGTGGTCCTTTATTGCCTTGCACTCATACCCTTTGATTGTAGAAATTCTTGTAAATTGAGTTGTTGGATTGTTTATATTAATTGAAACTGTTTGTGGATCGGGTTGCACGCCGCAACGGGAATTGAAGGATAATAAATTAAAATGGTGGAATAAGGGAGGTTTATGACATTGATAAATAATGATATGGTGGGATTGAGTTGCGCACCGCAACGGTTTGTGTTGGTAATAATTGATATTGATAAATGATACTATGTTAGAATAAGGGAGGATTATGATGTGATTAATAATGATATGGCGGGATCGGGTTGTGCGCCGCAATAAATTATTTACGTTACACTTGATATTGATAATGGATGTTACAGTGGGATCGGGTTGCACGTCGCAATGGATTGTGTGTGTTGTACTTGTTGTTGTTGTTGTTGTGTTAGTTTCAGCATTTTTATATGAGATTACAAGGTTTGTTATTCTGGGCTTTCTGATAGTGAGGTTTGAATTCGTTTTCATAAACTAACTATTTTACTTTCATTTCCTGTTTTTCTTTCCCTGTTATTATTATTATTTAATTACGTAGTCACCATATCATATTCTGTTGAGTTGTTGGTAACATAATGGTTTAAATAAATGAATTATTAACATGCTTTGTTCTATGTGCCTCTTAAGATAGAACTGATTATCTCACTCGGTGCCTTATTATTCTAAATGTTTATCGCACTTTCACTATAATTGGTTTCTCAAATTATACTCATTACCATGTTAGATGTTTATCTTATTTAAAATTGTTATCATGTTTTTCCTTAACAAATTCTATAATTAAATCGTTAATTTAACTTATGTTTTGTTTTGTTTTGTTTAAAAATGATACTTTTACTCAATTTTATTGATTTCTAAACTAAACTCATCTTATACTCTATTTTGTACAAATTATATATTATTTTACTTTACTTGATTTCTAATATAAACTCATTATTTCATTTGATATCTTACTTTATTCTAGATTGTTATTATATTTTATGGTATTTAAATATATCTTTCGTTCATCTAAATTAATATTTATCACGGTTTCAAAGTACATAGTAGAACGTGGGCTTTGCCGTGCGAAGGTGATTGTTATTGTGGGCACGAGGTGCCAAATGTGTAAGATTTGAAAATTATGGTCCATGACTAGTGGTTTATGAGGTGTGGTGCTTGGGGGTAATTCTGTTGTAAGTCCATGCGTTGGGAGCAATTTGATTATTTGAGTTGTGATCCGTTTTTCTTTATTTGAGTTCATTTACATCTCATCGATGTTCTGATTATGTTGTTTATTTATTACTCGTTTACTACTTGCAGCTATTTATGTTTCTATTACTTCATTGTTGGTTGTAAATCAATAATTTTTCCGACGTTGGTCTTACATTGATATTCTTTCCATTGTTAGCTTATGTATAGCTTGAATATGTTTCTATGTCTAGTAGGTATCTTGACCTAGCCTCGTCACTACTCTACCAAGGTTAGGCTTGATACTTGCTAGGTACCGTTGTGGTGTACTCATG
Source organism: Nicotiana tomentosiformis (assembly GCF_000390325.3). Taxonomy (NCBI): domain Eukaryota; kingdom Viridiplantae; phylum Streptophyta; class Magnoliopsida; order Solanales; family Solanaceae; genus Nicotiana; species Nicotiana tomentosiformis. The sequence goes on along the minus strand of NC_090823.1, from coordinate 103,561,634 downwards.
CTACGCTTCTGCACATTTTTGTGTAGATCCAGGTATTCTGATTGTGCTATTGAGAGTTGCGTCTGTGCGGTGGGAGACTTCAAGGTATACCTGCTTGACGTTCGCAGGCCTCGGAGTCACCATCTTACTTCATTATGCTACTGTTAAATTTTAATTCAAAAACAGTATTGTGTTTAGAAAACTAGTGTGTTTTAGTAGTGCTTATGACTCTGTACTACCGGTTTTGGAAAATATATAACTATTGGCTGCTTGTGGCTATGTATGTTATTTAATGGTTTATGATAAATGATTAAATAGTTCCATTATGTTATTAAATCAGCATGTGCTAGGCTTACTTAGTCTTTTAGACTAGGTGTCATCGCGACATTCTAAGGTGGGAAATTAGGGTTGTGTCAAGTTACTATCAGAGCTCTAAGTTCATAGGTGCTATAAGTCATAAGCAAGTTTAGTAGAGTTTTGCGGATCGATACGAAAATGTCTGTACTTATTTCGAGAGGCTACAGAACTATTAGGAACCACTTCTTTCATTCGTTATCGTGCGATATTGATTCAGCTTGAAGCATGTATCTTATATCCCTTTACATCTACTCGTATATGATGTTGCATGCTCGGTATCAGTTATGCTCCGATGGTTTATAATGCTGCGGATGGGCTACAAGGGGGCCGTAGATGCTCGATCATTGTCTAGAGCTATTGTCCAGACTAAGGATGCGGACGTGTTGGCAGATCTTTAGTTGCTCAAGTGTGGGATACAACTGGTTCATGTATCTGATTGGTGCTGTACGGGCTTATGAAGGTTGGTAATGTGGATCATCGGATGTTATGCCCTATGACTTCGCGCCAAGTGGGGGAGTCTACTATCGACAATCGGATTGCACGGGAAAGTGTCATATCAATCTTGGGTCTGAGGTATATATGCAGTGTTGAGGGGTTCCCCAGAATTCTACATGACTAAGATCTGAGATTTTCATAGGATGGTGCTGGAACTTGTGGTATATCTGTATCATTGCTAAATCTACATTCTAGTATTAGAGAGGTTAGAGAAACATCTTCAGATTCACAGAAGGTCTCTTCAGAGTAGGTATCTCGATTGTAGCATTGTTGGGTGCTTTAAAGGGAATACAATAATTTATGGGATTTTGGATGACGTAGTTCGTACTAGGGTCTTCCGCAGTGAGCTTTGACTTAGGATCATTATGTACCGATAAGGGAAAGTGTTGACCTGAAGACAAGTCGAGGAGGATCAAAAGAAATGGATCAGCTTGGTGGTGTTGGGTCAGCATAGCAACAAAGCTAATCGGTCTTTTGGTGTAGTAATGCTTCACCAACGTTCCATGGCAATACTCTTGGGTTTGACGGCTTGCGTGACTTGGTTGAGTTGAGGAAGTTCAGTTATGATGGCTTGGTGATATGCGGACTGGCCTCAAAGAGTTCTTGATAGTGTCGACCATAGCTTGAGCTAGATGTCTGCAACCGGCATAAGGAACGTGTTGCATGTTATGATTTTTGCCTGGATGAGGTCACGAGTTCTAGATAGCATGGACGATTTCAGATGTTTAGAAGAACACCCGCATTATCTGGTACCACCTGAGAAGGGTGCGCACTCCAGAAGGCGATGTGCTTCGATTTGCGGATGCCTGACTGGTATTATGGTAATCCCCTGGTTGATCGACTACTGATGTTCATATTTTTCTATATGGCACCGAAGAATGATGGAAGTATTTCTCGTGGATGATTATATATGAGGGATTTGTCAGTAATTTGAATGATGGAGTTGGGATTGGACGTAGAGATTCTTGTATTCTAGGGGTTTGAAGACTAGGAGAGTTCCCGAAGGCAGATTGTTTCTTGGTTGCAGACGGTGAAGGTATGCTATGAGCCGACGACTGATTGTATGTGTCATAGATATGTTATTGTGGGCTTTTCGGAGGCTATCTACCTACTCTGGAAGGATCAAAATTGACTTGGAGGCTACTAGTAGATCTAATAAGGATGTGTGTTCTAAATCGGGTCAAATTTATCTATTTAGCACAGTTATTGTGGAGGGGTATGTTATCGGTTAGGGTGGATCACATTCATGTTCTGATATGTCACATGTGTTACTCTCCTATGCTGCGATGGGTTGTGATCTGTTGGTTATCTTCATACCGATGTGGTTATGTTTGGGCTTTGTAGCGAAATTCAAGCGAGATTGCTCTTGGGGTATTAATGGTTGATTGTTCCTTGGTTATGGTCTTCTTGTTTCTAGTATGTAGTGATATCCATATCTCCATAGTTATGGTCACGCGCTTCGCATGTTTGTTGTTGATATGCATATGGTTGTGAATTGTGAGCATCATGGCACGAGATGTCCCATGGGGACCGGTATTTGGATTGGGCCACGCATCGCAGTGGCATTATGTTGGGATATGAGTCTTTCTGTTTATTTGTGTGTTTTGGTTTCTCCTTGTGTGATAGATTGATGGCATTGCGCTTTGTGGTGATATCCGTTGAGCTTGGGGGACGGTTCTCTCGTTTAATTCTCTTTCCATCATTAGATACATTCGAGTTGTTGCTTGTTTGGTGTACGGGTTACATCGCATGTGACTAAGTGGAATTTTATGTGGCTCGTCGGTCGAATAGATTCAACCGAGTGAGTGGTTATGAGTTTCTACATATTTTTTTACATCATTAGTAGTGTTGTGAAGGTTTGGAACAAGGTTATATTTGATATGAGGTATATTACTGGTACCGGGTTTGGTAATGGGCAGCTATTGTGGTCAGAGATATTGTTGCCGACATATGAGCGATGGGTTTTGTCATGTGGTTATATCTTCGGAATATATTTATGATTTGCTACAGCTTGTTAAGATTGATATAATATATATATATATATGTGAGAATCAGATTGTATCAAGAATTTTGAATGTTGGAATTTGGGTCTATGGTTGATATATTAAGGTTGAAGAAAGAATCTTCAGTTAGGTTGTGTTGACGAGCTTATATAGGTTGAGGTGATGTGGCATCACTCATGGGTATGTGTATGACAAGTTTATACAGTGAATTGATGGCTTTGGAATGACTCTTGGCACGTTCAAGGACGAACGTATGTTTAAGTGGGGGCGACCCAACCGGTCGTTTTGAGATTTAGCGTTCCATTCGGTGGTTTGAGGTAGCTTCATATTATGTATTATGACTTGCGCGTATGGTTGTGTAACACCCTGAAAAATTTTGAAGTACTTAAGTGTAAAGCCCGGTAAAGTTTGCAAAGGAAATAATGTTTCATGGTGCCAGAATAGGCTTACGTGTTTGAGGATTGTAGAGATTTTTCGCGGCGAGCTTGCGAGCCGTGGCTCAGACCTTTTGGGTTGAACAATGCATCGGAAAATAAAGGAAAATTTTCGGCAGAAAAGTGCATTTCTGCGGTCCATTATGCGGCCGCAGAACCACTTTGCGGACTGCATAATGGCCGCAGAGTGAGGCAGCTGATTGGGTCAGTTGGAAGCAACTATGCGGTCGACTATGCGACCACATAACTGTTATGCGGTGCATTATGCGACCGCATAACAGTTATGCGGACCGCATACACATGTAGTTCTTTTGGCTATTTTGTAACCAAATATGCGACCGATATGCGGTCCGCATATCGGTTATGCGATCGCATACCTTGTTCCGGAGCTCCATTTTTGGGTTTTTAAAACCCGACCCTATTTCGTTAAATACACTCTTTGGGCTATTTTTGAGACATAATCTGATATTTTAGAGTGAGAGAGAGTACCCTAGAGTGAGAAGGTGTTCTTCTATAATTTTTCTTCAATTCTTGCTCAAGTTTTGGAAGATTAAGAAGGGAAGCTTACTAGGTCTTCATCCTAGAGGTAAGATTCTACACCCTAAATCCTAATTTCGAAATTTTCTGAAAATGGGTAACTAGCAAGATAAATTTCTGGGCATGAGAGTTGTTTATTTTACATGCATGTGTTATCAAAGGGTGTAGGAAGATTGTTGAGCTAAAAATGGTAACGATTGGGTTGTGGGATGATGAAGTCCTTCATAAAAAGGACATTGAAATCTTATGCACACCTAGTGTTTGATAAAATGCACAAGTGAGCTAGAACCATGATCATCTTCCTAATTTTGATTCAATTTGTTATATTTCTAAAATAGATTGAAGTTGCTAAGAATTCCGGAACATTTTAGAGTGTAAGGAAGCTCAAGTGAGGTATGTTGGCTAAAATCTTCTCTTAGAATTGAATCCCACGATATTCATATAAATTATGTAGGTCCCTAGTGATTCATTATGAAATTGGCTATTCCGAGTAAGATTGGATTGAAAGATATATGTTCAACAAGCATCCCAAATGCTCTATTCATGTTATGTTACCAATTGAGAATGTGTTAAAATATAGGCTGTGCATTAATAATGTTTCGACTTTAAGTCAAGTTCAAATGAAGGCTATTATGCCAAATTTTGTGAAATATCTCTATGTGCATTAGACTCTAAAATGCTTACATGTGTACTACACACTTTGATTTGAATTGTGTTTATTGTTGATGATGAGGATGATATTTGAAATTGATAATGTGAGCATGAAATACTGAATATGGCCAACGTGCCAAGAATGATCTTATAATTATGGCCACTAGTGCCAATGAAATGAAAAGATGTGAAAGTATTATGAAATGCGATGATTGATATAAAAAAGTTGATGTCTCAAATAAGACGGCCTAGCCGATTGGGTCGTGATCGGACTTCGTACTAAATTTACGGTGGTATTGATATTGACAATAATTTTGGTTGATTCTCTAATGAGATAGCCTAGCCGATCGGGTCGTGATCGGACTCCGTACTAAATTTACGGTGGTATTGGTATTGATAGTAATTGTGGTTGATTCTCTAATAAGATAGCCTAGCCAATCGGGTTGTGATCCGACTCCGTGATAAAAGTACGGTGGCATTGGTATTGTGAACAATGGTATATCGATACTAAAAATCTCCCAATGTGAGATATGGAAATTAATTTGAACACTGTCTTGATGTTGAATTGAGGTTTGATGTTGATTAAGGCTTTCATTGATATTATGATAATCTTGTTGTATTATTTGTCATTCTATTGAGAGGGAGTTTAGTTATACATACTAGTGCTATTCGACGGTACTAATATCCCTTTTGCTGGGGGCGCTGTATCTTTAAATGGATGCAGGTGGTTCCACAGCAGGAGATATTGATCAGTGATAGCAGTGCACCTTCTTCCCAGCTGACTTGGTGAGCCCCACTTCATTCCAGGGTCATAAATCTTTTGTACTTTGTGTATTCTGTTTGCTGTATAGCAGGGGCCTTGTTGCCGACATTATCATTGTACTCTTCTTTATCTATAGAGGCTCCGTAGACATAGTGTGGGTTGTGTATTGGTGCTGGGGAAGACAAACTATGTTATGTTGTGGATGTATTACTTGTTCATTTGAGACTTTAAAAATGATGAAAAAATTGGAAATGAATTGGTATTGTAGACATGAATACATTTTCATCTAATTAATGATAATATGTATTATCTCTATTCATGGATGAGTTTGGGTAGAATGAAATCTAACAGGCTTGCTCGGTCGGGTTCACTCGGTTGAGCGCTGGTCGCGCTCCTCAATTTTGGGGCGTGAAAGGTTGGTTTCGGTTTTCGAGTGGTTCGGGATTAATTTGGAAGAATAATTCTCGTTTTAGAAGTTTTAAATTGGAGGAGTTGACCAAGGTTTGACTTTTAGGTAAACGGACTCGGAATCGAGTTTTAATTATTCCTATAAGTTTGTATGATAATTTTGGACATGTCCACAAAGTTTAGTTAAATTTCGATGAGTTTTGGATAAGTTTGGGTTATATGGTGATTATTTTCGGTTTCGACGTCGATTTGAACATAAAAGTTACCATATTGAGCAAACGGCCTTTGATTCGTGTTTCGACTAAACTTTTATATCCGTATCATAATTTTGGAACCATAGCAACTGAAATCATCATGTTTCGACATCGTATGAGAAATTTATGGTCATTTTACTAAGAATTAGGTTGCTAGATTTTTCAGATTAATTACGCAAATGCCACTGAATTCGTATTATAAAATCTTCACTATTTCAAAATATTGAAACCAACGTATCTCCTTCATTATAAGGTCAAATGGAGTGATTCAAAAGCCTAATTTGACTGGAATTTCACAAGGAAGGCATCAAAGTGAGTTTCGAGATAATTTAGCACAAGAAACGAGGCAGAACAACTGGGCATTTTTGGCTATTAATGTTGTTGGGATTTTTCTCATCTTAAAAGTTGGGATTGGGAGAATTAAAGGATTTTCTTCATGTTTCTTCCGTGGGGTAAGATCTAAACCATAACCTAAGTATTTTTCTTTGATTCATTCTCTTGGTTTAAGCTTTAATCCATGATTTTAATTGAAAACCCACTTAATTCTTTAAATCAAGACCTAGGGTTATGTCCTAAATTTTAAAAATTGAAAATGAGTTAGAGGAGTTTATTTCCCGATTCCTTTTGGTGTTATATGAGAACAACATACTCGAATTTGGCGAGTTTTGGAGAAGTATTTCGGGAGATATGGGACCCAACTAGTGTGCGTTGGACTCTTAAGTTATGAACACCCAAGAGCGATATTTTGGCAAATTGGTTGAGCTATCGGACTCCGATTGAGTCGGTTTTTGCTCATGTGAGCTTGTATTGGTTCGGTTTCGCTCGGGTAAGCTTGGATTCGGAATCCAAGGCGGGTCCGACGTTGATTTTTGTTGACTTTTTGGGAAAAATATAAAAATCATAGCTTTGTTTATTGTAATTTGTTTCTGTTGCATTGTTTGATGTTATTAGGAAAAATGGCCTCGGGGCAACTTAAACTTGTACTTGCTTTCCAACCCGGTACATAAACTTATACTTTTCCCATTTGAGCACTCTAACTTGATGAAATGGATAATAATAAACTACTTTGACCATTGACTGTGCTTATGTGGCAATGACATAAGTGATGTGGACAAATGCCTTCCAATCACGCAAAAAATGTGCGTGAAAATAATATTCCAATTAAATAATAATAAAATCAAAAGTAAAATAATTAAAAATTAAAAATGAAAAAGAATGGGTAATAGATCACCCATTTTCCCCTTCTACAGTCCAAGTCTGGTGTCCACAAGAAGTCTTTGGCGACGGATGTCATCTCAATTTTACTCTTCTGAGGTCTTTTAAACGGCCATTTCATCTGCCTTCTCTGGTGAAGCACATCCATTTCCTATTAGCCGGCGACACGGCACCGTGAAACGTGGATTTCCGATGAATTTCAGTTGCTTTTTGACCAAAAGACAAGCTGATAAAAGCATCTTCTATTTCATCACTAAATTTATCTCCTCCTTCACTGCTAAACCAACCACTATTTGATGAAAATATTTTCAGAACCTTTGTACTCTTTATTGGATTTATGGGTTTTAGAACCTTTGAAAACTTTTAAATTATTCTTGTTTGATTTGAGTTCTTGAGATTTGATTGAAGAATATTTTCTTGACGAATCTCCAAGAACATGATTATGGAGATTATAGAGAAACAGGGGTTGCAGACGATTTTGTATTTAGAGTTTGGTCAAAAACTTTAGGTTCTTTTACGGATTGCTGGGGGAGGGGGTTTGAGTGGAGAACAAAAGAAAAAAGTATAATAAAATTTAATAAATAAATTTTAAAATGGACCTACAAATAACAGATGTCAAGCAATAAATAATCTAACATATGATGTGTTGTACTTGTCAGCACAATTGGTATACACGCTCTATTGAATGTATTTATTAGTATCCATTCCATCAAGTTAGAGTGCTAAAATGGGAAAAGTGTAAGTTTATGTACCAGGTTGGCAAACTGGTATAAGTTTAAGTGGCCACGAGGCCATTTTGCCAAGTTATTAAGTCATTTTTGGTTAGATTTGAGTCGTGTGGAGGCGAATTTTAGGGGAAAAGCTATTTCGAAGGGTTAAGTTGGCCTAGTTGAGGTAAGTATCTTGCCTAACTTTGTGTGGCGGAAACTACCCCTTAGGATTTGGGTTGATTGTGCTATTTGTATTATGTAAAAGCCATGTACGCAAGGTGACGAGTGGGTACACGAGCTATATGTGGTATTTGAACGATTTAGATTATCTAGACTCTTTCCATGCCTTTAATTGAATTGTCATAACATGTTATATCTCTCATTGTTAATCTACTCTTACATGCTCTATTTGACGTTGTAAGCACTTGTTCTACCTCTTACTTGTTATTTTGCTCTTATATGCTTTAGTTGAAGTTATTGTTCTCCTTATTGTCTTGTTACCTCTTAATTATTGAATCACTTTTAATTGAAGATATTATTTCGTGGAATATCATCTTGTTGATTTATTGGTGTTGAAGTTGTAATAGTCGTTATCACATTGATGCGAAGTTGTTAATTGTTGAGATGCCTTTCATTGTTGAGCATTCTCATTCATTTTGTTATTGTTGAAATTCTTGTACACATTGTGGTTGAGCCATGGGCTATTTGTTGTAAAAATATTGAATTGTTCGTCCTTTCCATGACACCGTGCTTATTTGCTACTTGCTTTAACTGTTTTACTTGCACACCTTAATTCTCGCGTGCTTTACTTGTCCTATTATTTTTGTAATATTTGTTGTATTCCTTTGATTATTACGTGGTTCCTTTATTGCCTTGCACTCATACCCTTTGATTGTAGAAATTCTTGTAAATTGAGTTTTTGGATTGTTTATATTAATTGAAATTGTTTGTGGATCGGGTTGCACGCCACAACGGGAATTGAAGGATAATAAATTGAAATGGTGGAATAAGGAAGGATTATGACATTGATAAATAATGATATGGTGGGATTAGGTTGCGCGCCGCAACAGTTTGTAAACGTAATAATTGATATTGACAAATGATAATATGGTAGAATAAGGGAGGATTATGATATTGACTAATGATGATATGGTGGGACCGGGTTGCATGCCGCAACGGATTTCTTACGTTACACTTGATATTGATAAAGGATGTTACAGTGGGATCGGGTTGCGCGTCGGAACAGATTGTGTGCGTTGTACTGGGCTTTCTTATAGTGAGGTTTGAATTCATTTTCATGAACTAATTACTTTACTTCCATTTCCTGTTTTTTTTCATGTTATTATTATTTAATTGTGTGGAGTCACTATATCATAATTTGTTGAGTTGTTGGTAACATAATAGTTTAAATAAAAGACTTATTAACATGCTTTGTTCTATGTGCCTTTTAACATTAAACTTGTTATCTCACTCAGTGCCTTATTATTCTAAATGGTTATCGCACTTTTACTATAATTGGGTTTTTAAATTATACTCATCACCCTGTTAGATGTTTACCTTACATAAAATTGTTATCATGTTTTTCCTTAACAAATTCTATATTTAATTCGTTAATTTAACTTATGTTTTATTTTGTTTAAAAATGATACTCTTACTCAATTTTATTGATTTCAAAATTAAACTCATCTTATACTCTGTTTCATACAAATTGTATATTATTTTAATTTACTTGATTTCTAAAATAAACTCATTATTTCATTTGATACCTTACTTTATTCAAGATTGTTATTATATTTTATGGTGTTCAAATATATCTTTCGTTCATCTAATTAATATTTATCACGGTTGCAAAGTACATGGTAGCATGTAGGCTTTACCGTGGGAATATGATTGTTATTGTGGGCACGAGATGCCGTATGTGTAAGATTTGGAAATTATGGTCCATGACTTGTGGTTTATGAGGTGTGATGCCTCGAGGTAATTCTATTGTAAGTCCATGCGTTGGGAGCGATTTGATTAATTGAGTTGTCATTCGTTTTTCTTTATTTGAGTTCATTTACATCTCATCAGTGTTCTGATTATGTTATTTCTTTATTACTCGTTTACTACTTGCCGCCATTTATGTTTCTATTACTTAATTGTTGGTTCTAAATCAATAATCTTTCTGTCGTTGGTCTTACATTGATGTTCTTTCCATTGTTAGCTTATGTATAGCTTGACCATGTTTCTATGTCTAGTAGGTGTCTTGACCTGTCCTCGTCACTACTCCTACCGAGGTTAAGTTTGATACTTACTGGGTACCGTTATGGTGTACACATGCTATGTTTCTACACATTTTTGTGCAGATCCAAGTATTTTGATTGTGCTGTTGAGAGTTGCATCTGCGCGGTGGAAGACTTCAAGGTATACCTGCTTGACATTCGCAGGCCTCGGAGTCACCATCTTACTTCATTATGCTACTGTTAAATTGTTATTCAAAAACATTATTGTGTTTAGAAATTCTAGTGTATTTTAGTAGTGCTTATGACTCCGTACTGCTGATTTTATGAAATGTATTACTATTGGCCACTTGTGGCTATGCATGTCATTTAATGGTTTATGATAAATGATTAAATAGTTCAATTATGTTATTAAATCAGTATGTGTTAGGCTTACCTAGTCTTAAAGACTAGGTGCCATCACGATAATCTAAGGTGGGAAATTGGGGTCATGACAAAGATCTCTAACACACTCGTAACTCAGGACTGTAGAACACATCAAGACAGAAATCAAGTGTAACGACCTGACCGATAGTTTTACTTTCTAGATCCCTATTCCCCTATTTAAGACTCCCCATATGTGCTTTTACTGTTTTATGACTTGCGGGGGTGATCGGTTTGGTGTTGGAAGGGTTCAGGTTGAAATCGGGAATACTTAGTTCCTTAATAGTGACCTAAGATGGCCAAGTTTGACCTGAGTTAACATTTTAAGTAAACGACCTCGGAACCAAAATTTAACAGTTCCAATAGGTTCATATGATGATTTTGGACTTAGACATATGTTCGAATATAGTTTCGGGTGATCCGAAAGCGTTTCGACGCTTAATATTGAAAGTTGGCGCATTGAAGGCTTTCAAGTTCTTTAAATTTGGTATGAATTATACTTTGGTGTTATCAATGTCCATTTGGGATTCTGAGCCTGGGAATAGGTTCGTATGGTGATTTATGACTTGTACGCAAAATTTAGCGTCATTCCGAGCTGTATAAGTATATTTCGTCACGTTTAGAGCTAGTTGAAGAAGTTTGAAGTTCAAAAGTTGATTAATTTGGTTTTAGGGTGTGATTCTTAGTTTCAATGTTGTTTTATGTGTTTTGAGGCTTCGAGCAGGTCTGTATTGTGTTTATGGACTTGTTGGTACAGTTGGACGGGGTCCCGAGTGACTAGGGTGAGTTTTATACCACCCGAAGCTAAGTTCAAATTTTTGAAATTTGTTGTTCTGGTTTCCTTCTTGTAACGACTCGACCGTTCGTTTTGAGAATATTAGCCCCGAACCCCTATTTATTGTTCCCTCTATTTTATTCTGTGGTTACGTGACTCTCCGGGAGGTTTGGGTTTTGTTTTCGGAGTAAAATGGGACACATAGTCCCTAAAATGGAAGTTTAAGTCATAGGAATCGACCGTAGTTTAATTTTTGTGAAGACGACTTTGGAATGGAGTTTGGTCTTAGGAGCGTGTTCGAATGTTGAATTAGAGGTCCGTAGGTCATTTTAGCGTCAATTGGCGAAAGTTGAAAAATAGGATGATTTTTGGGAAGTTTGATCGGAAGTGGACTCTTTAATATTGGGGTCGGATTCCGATTCCGGAAGTTGGAGTAGGTCCGTAATGTTAATTATGACTTGTGTGCAAAATTGGAGGTCAATTGGACTTGATTTGATAGGTTTCAGTGTCGGATGTAGAAGTATGAAGTTTTAAAGTTCATTCGGCTTAAATTGATGCACAGTTCGTATTTTTAACGTTGTTTGATGTGATCTAAAGGCTCGACTAAGTCAGCATGATATTTTAAGACTTGTTGGTAAATTTGGTTGAGGTCCTGGGGGCCTCGGTTGGATTCCGGATGGTTAACAGATCAAATTTGGACTTGTGAGAATGGCTGAAGGCACCATTTCTGGTGTAATCGCACCTGCGCAAGATTGACCGCAGGTGCGAGCAATTGGCCGCAGATGCAGGGCTGGGGGAATTGTCCAGTGGTCACAGATGCGACGTGAAGGCCGCAAAAGTGAATTCGCTCCTGCGAAAGAGTGATCGTAGAAGCGGCCGAGTGCTTGGGAGGCCTGTCCGTAGAAGCGGACGAGTATGCGCAAATGCGCACCAGCAGAAGCGGAAATGGGCGAGGAAGCTTGGACTGCAGAAGAGGCTGGGAGCCCGCAAAAGCGGATGAGGAGACTGCAGATGTGAGGGTAACCGCGGAAGCAGATAAGTTGTCGCTTCTGCGACGCCGCAGATGCGGCTAAGTTTTCGCTGAAGCGAAAGTGCTGGACAGAAAGTTAAATACAAGGGTTCGCGATTTTGGCTTCATTTCAAACATTTTGAGCTCGGGTTTGGCAATTTCTTGAGAGCATTTTCGAGGGATTTTTTGAGGTAAGTCCCTTGTGTTTATTTTGATCAATAACCTTGTTTCCCCATTGATATTTCCACCTAGATTGTGTGTGTTTAAGATGAGATTTGGGAGTTTGAGGCTAGGGATTTGGAGAGTTAAATTTGGGAATTTAAGTGATGATTTGGTGTTGGATTTTGGTAAAAATGATATGGGTGAACTCGATATCGAATGGGTGCTCGTATTTTGTGACTTTTACCCGATTCCGAGATGTGGGCCCGGGTCGACCTTTTGGGGCGATTTTTCGATTCTTTGCTAAATTCGTAGATTTATTATTTAAATTAGTTTTTTGTAGTTGTATTCATATTATGTAATTGCTTTTGGCTAGATTTGGGCCATTCGGAGTCGGAAAGTTGAGGGAAAGGCATACTACTTGACTGATTGAGCAAGATTTGAGGTAAGTAACTTGTCTAACCTTGTTGGGGGGGAGGGGGGAGGGAGGGGATTCCCCTTAGGATTGGTATTGTTATCAAAATTGTGATGTGTTGAAAGCCGTGTACGCGAGGTGACGAGTATGTACACTGGATAAATGTGGAAAATTATGTCTTTAAATTGTGTAAGACTCTGTTACATATTAATTAAATTATTTTATCCTGCTATATTATTTTTATATTTTAAATTTGCCTTACCTTTTCCTGCTAATTTCTTTACCTATTTAGTTGAAGCTTTGTTTCTTTTATTCTGTGTTCATTATTTGAAGGTTGAATTTTTTAATTTAATTATTATTAATATGAAGTATTTGACATTAAAAATTTAGTATTGAGGCAAAGTGTTAAATATGTGAAATATTATTTTGTTGAGTTATTCACTCCCGAATATTTTGTTGAGATTTTGTATTCATTGTGATTGAGCCGTGAGCTCCTTAATGTAGAAAATAATGTTGTTGTTGATATATTTTGGCAAGTTGAAATATTTGGGCACTTGAGGTATAAATTGTGATATTGATACGCATGTGGTAGTATAAGGTATGGGTGTTGAAACGCATGCAGTGAGATAAGGTGGGCTTGATATGCGTGGCTAGTTGGGGAACTACTAGAAGTCATGAAGTGTGATAAGGGTGGCTAAAACGCGGGATGCTATTTTATGAAAAATGATTTCTTTAAAACAAAATGTGAAGGCTCCCACGGTGATATAAGGAAAAATATTATTGTGAATTTTTTTATAATTTGGGACTACGAGGCGGTACCTCGGGAGTGCCCTTGTTGATATTTCTCTATGGCTGCACTTGCCTTTGGTTATTTTGTGTTTTCCTTAAATATTTAAATTCCTGTTTTTCTTCCGTGAGGTATTATTTGCCCTTATTCTGTGTAGTTAAATTGTGACATACTCCTTACTTGATTCATTCCCATTGTCATTATTATTATTATGATATTGTTAAACTTTTCGCCCTGTCTTTTATTATTTCCAGTAGGGCTCTGACCTGACCTCGTCACTGCTCTACCGAGGTTATGCTTGGCACTTACTGGGTACCGTTGTGGTGTACTCATACTACACTTTGCCCATTTTTTTGTGCAGATCCAGGTTCTTCCTACCAGACTAGATACTAGTGAGTTGGACCGCACGTGGAGACTTCAAGGTATATCTGCCAGCGTCCGCAGACCTCGGAGTCCCCTTCTATCCTTATTATGTTGTTTCCCTTAATCTCTTTAGATTTTGATGTATAGAGACACTCAGTATTTTTCTCTTAGAAGCTTGTGACTTATTTCTACCATGTTTTGGGAGTTGTAATTATTTAAAATGTAGTTTCTATTTATATATCATGTGTTAAGATTGGAGTTCAGTTTTATATTCAGTTTTTCCGCAAATTATTAGGCTTACCTAGTCGTAGAGACTAGGTGCCATCACGACATCCTACGAAGGAAAATTGGGGTCGTGACACTTCTTGTCGGCCGGAACAATGGCCTCCGCATTCCCGATCCCCTGGTCGGGTTCGCGTAGAAGGCTTGGACTTGAGGCTGGGCAAGTCAAATGCCATTCGCGTTTACGAAGGGCGAGTCGCGTTCACGTAGTTGGGCGGGTTCTGGTCTTCACGTTCGTGTTGGCCATCTCGCTATCGCGAAGAACTTTTTAGGGGCCTTGGCTATTTTACCTTCACGATCGCGAAGAAGGAAGGCATGAGCAGTGTCTTGTTTTAAAAATGGGACTTAGGCTCATTTTGTTCTTTTCTCTCAACTTTTGTCCAATCTTAGAGCTCTTTAGAGAGGGTTTTTCACCTAGCACCTTGAGGTAAGTAATTTATACATAATATGAGTTTAATACATAGATTATTGGTAGATTTTAAAATGTAAATTGTGAAAAATTTAGAATTTTGTTGAAAAATCTAGGTTTTGGTAAATATGGGATTAGACCATGAAATAAATTATGAAATTGAGTAGAAATTATATGTTTGTGTTACTGAAGTTATGGGTAATATTTATTTACGAAATTTTTTGAAATCCGGACACGTGAGCCCAGTGGCTAATTTTAGGAATCTTCTAAATTGGGTTGGTTAATTACTCTAATAGTTAAATTATGAACTTTTAAACATATATTGATTAGTTTGTAAGACCTTTAGCTAGTTTCGGATAGATTGGCACTGATTTGAGGCTATTAGTATGATTTGTGGACCGGAAAGAGGACTTGGAAGCGAGGTAAGTCTTTTTCCTAACCTTGTAAGAGGAAATTATCCTCGTAGGTGTTTGAAATTATTATTTGCTAATAATTGTGGGTGCTATGTATGCACGATGCGACGAGAGTCGGTACGTAACTAAAATCATGCTTATGTCCGGGTAAACTTAGGACTTTACCATGCATTACTTGTATTATTTGCACCCAACTTGTTAGTTTAATTACTTGAATTTATAATTGAAATTGGATAAGGGATTTTATGAGATCGAGCTTTATTACCTTGAGTTTTTGGCGGAATACTTGATTGTTAGTGGAAATTATGCCTTCTTTGATTATTATTCCTGTGTAGTAGACATTGATCGTAGTCTGTAGAGTTTCTCTATTCCTGGAATAGGGCCAAACGCCTCGGCAGTATATTTAGATGCATCTATGGTTCGCGTTGATCGACCCTCGGTAGCGTATGCATTATTCTGGATCGGGTCGTACGACATCGGCATACATTATGTGTGATGTTGCTAGAAGTCTGATTATACTTGATATTTCTTTCTTGACCTGAGACTTGATAATTACCTGGGGTCTCTTATGTATTAAAGTTGGCATGTGATAATTGAAGGTTTTAAATTGATATTATGGTAAAGAATCATTATTTATTATTTCTTATTCTATTGTTAGTGTTGTATTTCATGCCTATTTATAATTCATGCACTTTATTTATTGACCTCTAGTAAGTGTCGACGTCGACCCCTCGTCATGACTTCTTCGAGGTTAGACTAGATACTTACTGGGTACACGTTGTTTACGTACTCACGCTACACTTCTATACTAATCGTGAAGGATCTGAGGTAGGTACATCTGGTGGCCAGTCGGGAGCGCATCCCCGTTACCCGGAGACCTAGGATTTGGGGCAGGTAGTGTTGGAGGTTTTGTATATTCTACTAGATTGCTCGTGTACTTGTGACGCCAGGTTTTGGAAATTGCTAGTAGAAATTTATGGTTTTTGTCTACTAATATCACTATTTCACTCTTATGTTTTATTTTATGCTTTACATCATCGTGACTAATTATTCTTGGTTTCTTCATTAAATAAAACTTATGACTTTAAAAAAAATAATTAAATGGATAGTTCACTGTTGGCTTGCCTAACGATGACATTGGACGCCATCACCACCTATAGTGGGAATTGGGTCGTGGCAACTTAGTATTAGAGCACTAGATTCACATAGGTCTCACGAGTCATGAGCAAGCCTTGAAAAGTCATGCGGATCGGTATAGAGACGTCCGTACTTATCTTTGAGAGGTTATAGAGTGTTAGGAAACTTCTCTTTCTTCATCTCCCATCGTGTAGTTGATGTTGTGCTAAGTATATTTCCCTTGTTCTCTCACAGATGGTGATAACGCGCGTGGCTGATATATCCGGCGGTAGAGGAATTGCTCCCCATATTGCTAGAGACAGAGGGAGGGCTCCAGCCCCTACTAGAGGATGCGGGCATCCTAGAGTTGCTCCCGTTGCACCACCAGTGAATTTAATGGAGGATCCTGTCATTGAGGAGCAGGATGAGGCGCCTGCAGCTGAGTCGGCCCGGGTGGATTTCATGACTGCACCGAGATTTCAGGAGGTCATGGGCTGAATGCTGCGATTTATGGATTCTATGACGCATGCTGGTTTATTTCTAGCGGACCCATCCATGCTTTAGGGCACGCTGTTGCCGTACATCAGACTCCAGGAGCACTACCTGCGGGTAGGGCTTAGCCAGTTGCAACAGTTATACCAGAGCCTAGACCAGCCACGACCGTTAAGCAGCAGAAGCGGTTGGACAGATGGACCAGACTACATCCTCCTATCTTTGGCGGTGAGCGACAAGAGGACCCACAAGACTTTATTGATTGTTGCAGAGACAGGCTGCAAAACATAGGAGTATTGGAGTCCAATGGGGTGGACTTCACCACATTTCAGTTGGAGGGAAAGGCCCGTAGATGGTGGTCGTTTTATCTTTGTAGCAGGCCAGTAGGTTAACCTCCCTTTACATGGGAACAATTCACATGTCTCTTTTTGGAGAGATATATTCCACCCTCTCAGAGGGAAGAGTTATGTGGTCAGTTCAAGCGACTCTAGCAGGGTCAGATGTCGGTGTCTTATTATGAGGCGAGGTTCTCTGAGTGGTCTCGCCACGCACTTATGATACTCCCCACATATGTAGAGAGAGTGTGGAGGTTTATTGCGGGTTTGCATTATGGCATCCAAGTTACTATGACCCGAGAGGTTGTGATGTGGACTTTTTACGAGCAGGTTATGGAGATAGCTCGGAGGATTAAGGGTATCCGTCAACAAGGCCGAGAGCATGCATTGAGGGACAAGTGGCCTCGATATTCAGGAGGATTCAATGGTGCCCTGCCTGGGGGCAAAGGTCAGTTAGTGAGGGGCTAATCTAGTAGGCTTATGTATTCAGCACCACCACCTTCTTAGCTTGCTCCAGCGTGGCCCTACTTTAGCGCCATTCTAGAGAGCTCCTACCGTCCACCTGCCATTCAGGGTTCTTCCAATGGGTATTCGAGTCATCGGGGTAAGACCTAGGGCCAGTCATCTTTCGCACCGAGAGGTTGCTATGAGTCCGGGGAGCTTGGCCATATGAGGAGATTTTGCCCCAGGCTTCTGGGCAAGGTTGTACAGCAGGTCCATCATCCCATGATCACCACACCAGTTGCTGCACTGCCCATCTGCTTGGCCAGAGAAGGAGTGCAGGTGGGTAGGGGTTGCCCTAGAGGTGGAGGCCAGCCAGGTGGCACTACAACTAGGTTCTATGCCTTTCCAGCCAGACCAAATGCAATAGCCTCAGACACCGTGATCACATGTATTATTTCTGCCTACGGTAAGGATGCTTTGGTACTATTTGATCTAAGGTCTACATATTCATATGTGTGTTCTCTATTTGCTCCTTATCTGGATGTATCTCGTGAATCCCTGGGTGCTCTTGTATATGAGACCAGAGCGAAACTTCTATTGCTTGATATGACCGACTTTGAGGTCATCCTGGGCATGGACTGGTTGTCTCCGTACCATGTTATTCTAGATTACCATGCCAAGACTGTTACCTTGGCGATGTCGAAGTTGCCTAGATTGGAGAGGAGGGGTTCATCTGTTAGTACATCCAGTCGTGTTATCTCTTTCCTAAAGGCTCGACATATGGTTGAGAAGGGTTATTTGGCCTATCTCGCTTATGTTCGGGATACTACTGCGGATACTTCCACAATTTATTCAGTGCCCATGGTGCGGGAGTTCTTTGAAGTGTTTCCTTGTCATCTACTAGGCATGCCACCAGATCGTGATATCGATTTCAGTATTGATTTGGCGCTAGGCACCCAGCCTATCTCTATCCCACCATACCACACGGCTCCGAAGGAGTTGAAGAAACAACTTTAGGAGTTGCTCGCGAAGGGGTTCATCAGGTTGAGTGTGTCGCCTTGGGTTGCATCGGTATTGTTTGTGAAAAAGAAGGATGGGAGTATGCAAATGTGCATTGATTATTGCCAGTTGAACAAAGTTACCATTAAGAACAAGTACCCGTTGCCATACGTTGATGATTTGTTTGACCATTTACAGGGTGCCAGGGTGTTTTCCTAATCAACTTGAGGTCTGGGTATCATCAGCTGAAGATTCGTGCTTCGGATGTTCCAAAGATGGCGTTCCGGACTAGGTATGGGCACTATGAGTTTCTAGTGATGCCCTTTGGCTTGACCAATGCCCCGACGGCATTTATGGATTTGATGAATCGGGTGTTCAAGCCATATCTTGACTCATTTTTCATGGTCTTTATTGATGACATATTAATCTACTCGCGTAGTGTGGAGGAACACGAGCAACATTTGACAGTTGTGCTTCAGACCTTGCGGGAACAAAAGCTATATGCTAAGTTCTCCAAGTGTGAGTTATGGTTAGATTATACGGCGTTCTTAGGACATGTTGTGTCAGGTGAGGGTATTAAGGTTGATCCCAGGAAGATCTAGGTAGTTCAGAGTTGGCCTAGTCCTATCACAACGACTGAGATCAGGAATTTCTTGTGGTTAGCAGGCTATTATCGTCGGTTTGTGGAGGGATTCTCGTCTATTGCAGCATCTTTGACTAGATTGACCCAGAAGGGTGCTCCGTTCAGATGGTCCGATGATTGCGAGGCGAGCTTTTAGAAGCTCAAGACCGCATTGCCTACAACACCGGTGTTAGTGTTGCCCTCCGATTCAGGGATGTATACTATGTATTGCGACGCTTCATGAGTTGGCTTGGGTTGTGTATTGATGCAGGAGGCGCGAGTTATTGCATATGATTTATGTCACCTGAAGCCCCATGAGAAGAATTATCCCATACATGATTTGGAGTTGGTCACGATAGTTCATGCTCTTAAGATCTAGAGGCATTATCTTTCTAGGGTGTCCTATAAGGTTTACACAGATCACCGCACTTTGCAACGTTTGTTTAAGAATATGGATCTTAATTTGAGGCAGTGCAGGTGACTTGAGTTACTGAAGGATTAAGATATTACTATCCTTTATCATCCAGGCAAGGCAAATATGGTTGCGGATGCCTTGAGTAGAAAGGCTGAGAGTATGGGTAGCTTGGCATTCATTTCAGCAGAGGAGAGACCATTCTCTTTAGACATTCAGTCATTAGCTAACATACATGTGAGGTTGGATATGTCAGAGCCCAGTCGAGTTCTTGCATGTGTTGTGGCTCAGTCTTCATTATTTGAGCGGATCAAGGCTCGTCAGTATGATGATCCGCACTTGCTGGTTCTTAGAGAGACGGTGCTACAGGGTGGTGCCAAGGAGGATACTATTGATAATGATGGTGTTCTATGACTCCATGGTCGCTTATGTGTTCCTTATGTTGATAGTCTGAGGGAGACGATTCTAGAGGAGGCACACAATTCACGATATTCTATTCATCTAGGTGCTACGAAGATGTATCGCGAACTGAGGTAGCATTACTGGTGGCGTCGGATGAAGAAGGACATAGTTGAGTATATGGCGAGATGTCTAAATTTGCAGCAGGTTAAGTATGAACACCAGAGGCCAGGTGGCCTACTTCAGCAGATAATTATACCAGAGTGGAAGTGGGAATGCATCATTATGGACTTCGTAGTTGGGTTGCTGCGGACATTGAGGAAATTTGATGCCATTTGAGTCATTGTCGATAGGTTGACCAAGTCGGTGCATTTCATTCCGGTCGTGACTACGTACTCTTCAGAGAAGTTGGCCCAGATTTACATTTAGCAGATTGTCTGGCTGCATGGTGTGCCTTTTTCCATCATGTTAGATAAAGGCTCTCAGCTCACTTTGCATTTCTGGAGAGCAGTACAGAGCGAGTTGAGTACCCGGGTAGAGCTTAGCACAACCTTTCATCCGCAGACCGATGGGCAGTCGAAGTGGACAGTTCAGATTCTAGAGGACATGCTCAGAGCATGTGTGATTGACTTCGGAGGCAGTGGGACTGATTCTTACCTTTGGCCGAGTTAGCATATAACAATAGTTATCAGTCCAGCATCGAGATGGCTCCATTTGAGGCTTTATATGGTCGGCGATATCGTTCCCCTATTGGTTGGTTTGAGCGCGGTGAGTCTAGGTTATATGGCACTGATTTAGTGAAAGATTCCTTGGTTAAGGTAAAGTTTATTCAAGAGCGACATCACACAGCACAGTCTAGACAAAAGAGTTATGCGGATCAGAAAGCACGTGATTTATCATTTATGGTGGGTGAGAAAGTTCTCTTGAAAGTTTCACCTATAAAAGGTATCATGAGGTTCGGAAAGAAGGGAAAGCTGAGTCCGAGGTTTATTGGCCCATTTGAGGTGTTGAGGCTAGTTGGGGATTTTGCTTATGAGATTGCTTTGCCTACTAGTCTATCGGGAGTTCATCTAGTTTTTCATGTGTCTATGCTACGGAAGTACCATCCCGATTGGTCACATGTGTTAGATTACGAGCGATTTCAGCTAGATGAGAGCTTGGGTTACGAGGAGGAGCCACTTGCCATTATTGACAGACATGTTTGCTAGTTGAGGTCTAAGAATATTCCTCTGGTAAAGGTCATGAGGAGGGGTCAACCAATCGAGGAAGAGACTTGGGAGACCGAGGATGATATGTAGAGCAGATATCCGTACTTATTCAGCACTCCAGGTATGATTTTAGACTCGTTCGAGGACGAATGTTTGTTTAAGAGGTGGAGAATGTAACGACCCGATGGTTTGTTTTTCTTTATAGATCCATGTTCCCCTAACTAAGACTCTATGTATGTTCTTTTACTATTTTATGACTTGCAGGGATGGTTGGTTTGGTGTTAGAAGGCTTCGAGTTGAAATCGGAACACTTAGTTCCTTAATAGTGGCTTAAGATGGCTAATTTTGATTTGAGTCAATATTTTGAGTATACTACCTCAGAACTGAGATTTGATGGTTTTAATAGGTTTGTATGATAATTTTGGACTTGGGTATGTGTTCGGATCGAGTTTCGGGTGATCCGTGAGTGTTTTGGCTTAATGTTGAAAGTTGGCGCATTGGAGGTTTTCAAGTTCTTTAAATTTGGTTTGAATTAGACTTTGGTGTTATCAATGTCCGTTTGGAATTCCGAGCATGGGAATAGGTCTGTATGGTGATTTATGACTTGTACCCAAAATTTGGCATCATTCCGATGTCACGCCTCGACCTCGGGGAGCGCAACCGGCGCTCAACAGAGTTACCTCGGTCGAGCAAGCCTGCACAACACCGTCTACCCAAATCACCCACAAATAAAGAGAAGAGTACATTTCATTAATTAGTCAGTAAGAAGTCACGTGAACAACACCATTTAATTTTCATTAGTTACGTCCTTAACAAATATTCAAAACAGTACATTGTACATTCATAGTTAAAGTGGAACAGATGATACAACTACAACATTTTTAGTTTAACTTTCCCAAAAATAGATACAACCCACACTATGTCTACGGAGCCTCTAACAGGAAACAAAAGAGTGCTATGAAAGTGCCGACAATAAGGCCCCGGCTATACCTCAAAACGCTATGTACAAAGGATAGAAATACGGGACCCCGAAATGAAGTGGGGCTCACCAAGTTAGCTGAGGAGAGGGTGGGCTTCTATCACTGATCGATACCACCTGCTATTGAACCACCTACATCCATTAAAGATGCAGCGCCTCCGGCAAAAGGGACGTTAGTACATATGGAATAGTACTAGTATGTAAACCTAAACACTCTCTCAATAGAACGAGCAACAGTAAACGGAAAATAAAATATAAAATCAATAAAAGACTCAAACAGTATCAAGGTGTCAAGTTAAGGTTCAAATAGGTCTCGGTAATTTAAGTTAGGAGATCTTTAGCACTGATACACCACTGTATTTTATCACGGAGTTTGATCTCAGCCCGACTATCTAAGTCATCTCACCCCGAGACGTACACTCACAATACCACCATGTGCGCGGTATGTCGTCAGATCTCAGCCCGATCAGCTAAGTTGTCTCACCACAATGCTGTGTGTCGATCATATCACATCTCTCTAGAAATAATCTCATCCCATTTAAAGGTAAAATATCTCAACACACCATTCTCATCCCATATAAGGGGAAATAGTCTCATTACATTAACACGGGGATTTACCCCTCAGTCACTCCTACACTGGTATGTGTAGTTTCGGGGTTAGGTTATTCCGACCTACCCTTCCTCGGTAGCTAAACGATACTCCCAAGGCATTTATTATTAAGGGTATTTACCACTCAATTCATATTCTTTTACATATCATTCATTTTATCGGCATGATTGGCCATAACGCAATATCATTCTTTGCACATTGGCCGTACTTCATAATTCAAGCTCACTATTCCATTTTCAATCATTATCATGGATAATCAACAATAAGGCCTTTCAAATTAAGACTTTAAATACATACTCGAGCAAATTAGGGTCTTATGCACATATGATCTCTTATATAATTGATGTGATCACTTTCATTTGGACTTGACTTGAAGTCATAACATTTTAATACATACCCATACTTCAAATATTCTCCCGAAGAACAGCACAATATGATAAGAACATTCCGGAACACATTTTGAACATATTCATATATATATATATCATCAGATGCCAAACTTATTCAGAAAAGTCAATTCATAATGGACAACTCTGGATTTACAAGATCATCGTGGGAATTCAATTCTAAGAGAGGAGTTTATCCAACATACCTTGCCTTGAGCTTTTTAATTTATTATAATGTTTCGGAGATCCTAGCCACTTCGATCTATTTAGAGATATAGCAAAATTGAACACAAATTACGAAGGAGTTCATAGTTCCAACTCACTTGAGCATTTTATCAAACACTAGGTGTGCATTAAGGTTTCAAGGTCCTCCTATGGTGGATTCTCTCACCCCACTACTCAAAGTTCATCCAAAAGAGCTCAATAATCCTCCCATTACCGTAGATGGTACATGCATGTAAAAAAAAATAACTCTCATACCCAAGAATTGCTTTACTAATTGCCCATTTTTAGTTAAATTTTGAAATTAAGGGTTAAGGTGTAGAATCTTACCTTTTGGTAGAAGACCTTTTAAGTTACCCTAGAGAAATCTTCAAGGTTTGAACAAATATTGATGAATAAATGACTTAGAACTTCTCTTCTCACTCTAGACCACCTTCCTCTCTCTCTAAAATGTGAGTTTGAACCTTCTAAAATGACCCTTAACATTGTTTTATAAGAATGGGGTCAGGTTTATAAAACTAAAAAACTAAAGCTCCGAAAAACATTATGCAGTCGCATATGCGACCGCATAATGCTTTAGCGGTCCGCAAAATGGGCCGCAAAATGGCCCTCCGGAACTAGGCAATTCTTCCCCACTCTGCGGCCATTCTGTGGTTCGCAGACCTATTCTGCGGTCGCATAATGCGCTGCAGAACCTCCCTCCGAAAAATTTTCATGCCGGTTCCGCGGTCGATGTACGACCCGCAAAATGATTTTGCGATCGCATAGTTGACCGCACAATATCATCCAAACTTGCCCAATTTTCTGCTTCACTCTGCGGCCTTTCTGCGGCCCGCGGAGTGATTCTGTGGCCGCATAGTTGGCCATAGAAATATCTTTTTCCGCCAAAATATTTTCCTTTACTCCCTAACATACTATTCAACCCAAAAAGTCCGCACCGCGGTCAACACATAAGCCTACTTCGGTACCACAAAACCCCGAGTTTTTAGGCAAAATTTACGGGGCCTTACATCCGAGTTGTCTAAGTATGTTTCGTTGCGTTCGGATTTAGTTGAAGAAGTTTGAAGTTCATAAGTTGATTAATTTGGTGTTAGGGTGTGATTCTTAGTTTCGATGTTGTTTTATGTGTTTCGAGGCTTCGAGAAGGTCCGTATTAGGTTTATGGACTTGTTGATACAGTTAAACAGGGTCTCGAGTGGCTCGGGTGAGTTTCAGACCACCCGGAGCTAAGTTCAAATTTTTGAAATTTGTTGTTCTGGTTTTCTTCTTCGCGAACGCGGAGAAGGCCTCGTGTTCGCGATGAAGGAAATGGGGCTGGGGACTTTTGTTCTATGCGTTCGCGATAGCGGGGTCACAATCACAAAACTTTGGAACATTGGTTTCCACGTTCGCGATCCCCTATTCGCGTTCGCATAAAAGGCCTGGGCCTAGGTCTGGGCAAGTCAAATGCCCTTCGCGTTCGCGAAGGGCGAGTCGTGTGCGCATTGTTGGGCGGGGTCTGGTCTTCGCGTCCGTGTCGGCCATCTTGCGATTGCGAAGAAGCTTTTTAGGGCTTTGGTTGTTTTTCCTTCGCGATCACGAGGGAACTTTCGCGATCAAGAAGAAGGAAGGCCTGGGTAGTGACTTGTTTTAAAAACGGGACTTAGGCTCATTTGTTCATTTCTTTCAACTTTTGGCCGATCTTAGAGCTCTTTGGAGAGGGTTTTTCACCTAGCACCTTGAGGTAAATAATTTCTACATAATGTGAGTTTAATACATAGATTATGGGTAGATTTTAACATATAAATTGTGGAGCTTTTAGGATTTTGTTTAAAAACTTAGGTTTTGGTAAAAATGGGATTAGACCACGAAAATAATTATAGAATTGAGTAGAAATTATATATTTGTGTTCGTGAGGTTGTAGGTAATATTTGTTCACAAAATTTTTGGAATCCGGGCACGTGAGCCCGGGGATTAATTTTAGAAATCTTTCAAATTGGGTTGGGTAATTACTCTAATAGTTAAATTATGAACCTTTGAGCATATATTGATTAGTTTGCTTGACCTTTGGGTAGTTGCGGATTACTTGGCACCGATATGAGGCTATTAGTGTGATTTGTGGATCGGAAAGAGGACTTGGAAGCGAGGTAAGTCTCTTGCCTAACCTTGTAAAAGAAAATTATCCCAGTAGGTATTTTAAATTGTTATTTGCCAGTAATTGTGGGTGTTACGTACGCACGATATGACGAGAGTCCGTACGTAGCTAAAATTATGCTTATGTCCGGGTAGACTTAGGACTTCACCATGTATTACTTGTATTATTTTCACCCAACATGTTAGTTTAATTACTTGAATTTTAATTGAAATTGGATAAGGGATTTTATGAGACCGAGCTTCATTACCTTGAGTTTTTGGCGGAATACTTGATTGTTAGTGGAAATTATGCCTTCTTTGAATATTATTACTGTGTAGTAGACGTTGATCATAGTCTGTAGAGTTTCTCTATTCCTGTGGATCGGGTCGAACGCCTCGGAAGTATATTTAGATATATCTATGATTCGTGTCAGTCGACCCTCGACAGTGTACATATTATTCTGGATCAGGTCGTACGACCTCGGCATAAACCATGAGTGATGTTGCTAGGAGTCTGATTATACTTGATGTTTCTTTCTAGACATGAGACTTGATAATTACCTGGTGGCTCTTATGTATTAAATTTGGAATGTGATAATTGAAGGTTTTAAATTGATATTATGTTAAAGAATCATTATTTATTATTTCTTATACTATTGTTACTGTTGTATTTCATGCCTATTATAATTCCTGCACTTTATTTATTGACCTCTAGTAAGTGTCGACGTCGACCTCTCATCACTATTTCTTAGAGGTTAGACTAGATATTTACTGGGTACATGTTTACATACTCACACTACACTTATGCACAGGATCTGAGGCAGGTACATCTGGTGGCCAGTCAGGCACGCACCACCATTATCCTGAGACCTAGTGGTGAGCTATTTCCTATGCTCCGTTCTACAGCACCCGGAATCTCCTCCTTGTTGTATTTATTTTTCTGTCTATCTTACTTCAGACAGTAGTGTAGGAGGTTTTGTATATTTATTAGATTGCTCGTGCACTTGTAACACCAGATTTGAAGAATTTCTAGTATAAATTTATGGTTTTTGTCTATTAATATCACTATTTCACTCTTATGTTTTATTTTATGCTTTACATCACCATAACTACTTATTCTTGATTTCTTTATTAAATAAAATTCATGAATTTAAAAAAATAATAAAATGAATAATTAAATGGATAGTTCACCATTGGCTTGTCTAACGACAACATTGGGTTCCATCACAGCCTATAGTAGGAATTGGGTCATGACATCAATCACCAAATAGTCCTTTTCACATCCCAAACAAACTCTTCTCGTCACATCTAAGCCATCTGAACACATTTCACAGTAACATCATACTTATCATATAGCTATCCAACTACTCACTGAGCCATCAGTCCCATTCCTAGGGACACTACCGGACATATAAGTCTAAATGCACATTCTCATACCACTGAAACCACCGAGCCCCAAGCTGCGGTTAAAATCCAGCCTCAAGTCCTCCAGACTGGCCCATCTTCACAACATAAAGAACACATCTCATACCTCATCCATGACATCACAAGTCGTTGAGGAACAGTTGATACCGAGCACTCACATAACATACGAGTGAGTAGAAGGAATTCAAAGAGATACGCTTCAAGCTGAATCAACGCCGCACGATAAGAAAAAAAAGATGAGAAGTTTATCCAAGATACCATGTAGCCTCTCAAAGATAGATATGGATGTCATCATACCAATTCGCAAGACTCTATTAGACATTTGCTTATGACTCGTAAAACCTATGAACCTAGAGCTCTGATACCAACTTATCATGACCCAAAATCCAACTAGTTGTGATGCCATCTAACCCAACCGCTAGGTAAACCAATTAACAATAACACAATCCAAATGAGATTACAAGGAAATAGATGATGAATTAACTGAACTTTTATACAATAACCCTAGGACTGGTAGTACAAGTCATGAGCCACTAAGACTTAGATTTATAAAACTAAAATAAAATAAATACAACATATGTTTAGAATGTAGATGAACATAATTCAAATCTAAAGCTACCAAGGATAGGTGATAGCCATATACGGAACGTATGTACGTCTTCAGTGCCAGCTCCCGTCATCCACATCATCTCAACTCATATATATGCACGCAAGGTACAGAAGTGTAGTATGAGTACAACCGATCTCATGTACTCAATAAGTATCATAACTAACATCGGCGAGGTAATAGAAGAAAGAATTATAAATGATACTCGCTATCACCTGTACAGTTCATAATTTCAACAAGTATAGAACATATATATTATCAAATCGAAAAATATCAGATAAAATCACCTTGGTGCTCACAATTCTTTATTTTAAAGTGTTCGGCTTAATCACAATCCGAATCGATGTTCAAATCACAATTATTCACTTTAGAAAAATTTAGACAAAAACTCCCAATTTCTCTTTGAAAAAGCTTTAATCAAATGCCAAAATCGAAGATGAAATCATAGAATATAATCAAAACCGAGTAAAAAATACTTACCCCAATCCATGTGGTGAAAATTCTCTCCAAAATCGCCCAAATCCGAGTTCCCCAACTCAAGATGTGATAAAATGAGCAAACCCACTAATTAAATACACTCGACCCAGACATTTTCGCAAATGCGAACAAACAACCGCTTCTGCAACATCACTTCTGCGACATAACGTCCGCTTCTACGAAAACAACTGGAAAATCGACCACTCGCATCTGCGAAAAACCATCCACTTATATGACAACGCAGGTGCGACACAAAACTTGCATCTGCGCAAGATCTCGCTTCTACGCCCCAGCCATTGCTTCTGCGCTACCGCAGATGCATCCCAAAATTTTGCATCTGCGATGTTTCCAAACTCAGCCCCTTTCGCTTCTGCGTGGCTTCTACGACCACCGGTATGCATCTGCGGACCCACATCTGCGTCCATTCTTCCGAAGATGCAGAAACACCAGCACCAGACCCTCTACAACAATGCAACATGAGACAAATGATCTGAAACACGTCTGAATCTCACCCGAACCTCTCGGGACCCCGTCCGAACATACCAACAAGTTTCAAAACATAACACAGACCTACTCAAGGCCTCAAATCACACATAACAATATCAAAACTATGAATCGCACCTCAAATTAAATTTAATGAACTTTCGAACTTTCAACTTCCAAAACTTGTGCCGAATCATATCAAATCAACTCGGAATGACCTCAATTTTTGCGCACAAGTTTTAAATCACATGACGAACCTATTCCAAATCCTGGAGCCACAATTCGAATCCGATATCATCAAAGTCAACTCCCGGTGAAACTTATGAACATTCCAAACTTTTAAATTTTCAAATTTCGCCAAATAGTATCGAAATCTTCTAGAAACATTTAAATGCAAATTCGGGCATACGTCCAAGTTTAAAGCACTATCCGGACCTGACGAAATCATCAAAACTCCGATCTGAGGTCAAATACAGAAAAGTCAAATTTGGTCAACTCTTCCAACTTAAAGCTTCCGTGTGGAGAATCCTTCTTCCAAATCTATCCTGAATCACCTGAAAACCAATATCGGCGATTCACACAAGTCATAATATATCATATGAAGCTACTCAAGACTTCAAACATCTGAACGAAATGCAAATACTCAAAACAATAGATTGGGTCGTTCCAAAAACACTGTAAAAGAGATATACATCTTTACATGCATCAAAATATTGGAGTAACTATCGTTGCTGCTGAATTTTATTTATTATAACCTAAACAGAAAGAATTTCAAAGAAGAACAGTAGTATTAAATAAGGTTGCGGAAACCAAAAGAACAAAAGATAAAAGAAAGTAATTCATACTTCAAAGTTCAAAGAAATATCTGGTATAAAAATCTCGGAATTACCACAATCGTGGTATAATTATTTGGTATAAAAATAATATTATAATTATAGTATAATTAGTCTCAGAATTACAAGTCCTAAAATTAAAAAGTTCAATCAAATATGAGATAACATCATCTTGCATTTTATATCAAAATTGTTATTCGAAATTTTGTGGACAAGGTTGAATGCTAGAGTTTCGAGAGAGTAGCTTCGCGATTGTGAAGAACAATGCACTAGACACCAGCACAATGGCTGAACCTGTAACTTTAAGTCCAAAATTGATCTGTAGCCTATCTGAAACTCATCCGAGTCCCTCGGGTTCCAAACCAAACATGCACATAAGTGTAATAATATCATACGAACTCGCTCACGCGATCAAAATACCAAATATACACCTGAAACTATAAATCGGACATCAAAATGCATGAAATTTTCAAAGAAACTCAAGAACTTTCAAATTCACAACCGAGTGTCTGAATCGTATTAAATTAACTCCGTTTTGTACCAAATTTTGCAGACAAGTTTTAAATAGTAAAATGAACCTATACCAAGTTTCAAAACTAAAATCTGAACCCGGTAGCAATAAAGTGTACCTACGGTCAAATTTCGAAATTCTTTAAACCTTCAAATTACTAGTTTTCAACAAATCACGTCAAATCAAGTTAGGGACATTTGAATTCAATTTCGGGCATCCGCCCAAGTCTAAAATTACGATACGGACCCACTGAGATCGTCAAAATATCAATCCGGAGACGTTTACATAAAATGTTGACCGTAGTCAACTCAAATTATTTTTAACGCTAAAATTCATATTTTCTCCCATTTTTTACATAAAAACTTTCTGAAAAAGTCACGAACTGTGCACGCAACTCGAAAAATACTAAACGGAGCTAATCGAGGTCTCAGGACACGGAAATAAGGGCTAGAACTCAAAATGACCTATAGGGTCATCTCATGTGCCTATTATCAAGGCGTCGTCAATGAAGCAAATAATGTTTTAAATCAAAAATTTATTTAACTAATGGTGAATCTAGCATAACATTTGGGCAAGTTTTATTGCTACTAATGATAGTTTTGAGTAGTATTTGATTTAATCTAGCATAATTACAGGTTGTCTGCTAAAAACACAGATTTACTACGTACATTCTTCGAACAAATTCACTTCTTGTGATGTCATGGTTAATTACCCTAAGGCAATGAGAGCTTATCAAAGTTTTGACTCTGATATCAAGTGAAAGATCTGATTATTTAATCCAAAATTTTAAGGCAAGTATGAATGGAGTGGTCTAAACATTATAGATCTCTTTGAAAACCTTACATAAATGAAGACGACAAAGATATTATCTACAAAGTTTCACGGATTCAACCTTTGACATGTAGTCAAGCTAGAACTCCTCGACAATGTGATTATTTAGTTATTTTATTTCCTTTGTAGAATGAATAAACTAACTTCCAAATTGGTTTATCTGATATTAGATCGTTTCACTCTTCTTCACAAGTTTTTTAGTTTATCTTCTAATGTAGCACCTAAGGATGTGGTCAATCAGATATAGGAGAATCGTGAAGTCTCATGTTCAAATTTCAGCGAAGGCAAAACATACGAATGATCTTTTCCCATCAGCTTAACCTTCGATGGACATAATTATTATGTATTTGTACTGCTGATAAAGGTATTAGGTACTCAGTAAAATAATCAAGATAAACGCAAACTGATCGAAAAGAAAGAGTTTATCCCCTGTTGTATACTATTCCTGCCACAAATTAAAATTATCAGTTCAACACAAACGAGGTACTTTCCAAAGATTGGAACAATTCATTAATACAACACCACCGTTATATATATATATTAGAGTAACTATCGTTGATGCTGAATTTTATTTATTACAACCTAAACAGAAAGAATTTCAAAGAAGAACATTAGTATTAAATAAGGTTGCGGAAACCAAAAACACAAGAGATAAAAGAAAGTAATTCATACTTCTAAGTTCAAAGAAATATCTGGTATAAAAATTTCGAAATTACCACAATCGTGATATAATTATTGGTATAAAAATAATATTATAATCATTCAGAATTACTAATCCTAAAATTTAAAAGTTTATCAAATATTAGATAAAATCATCTTGCATTTTATCTCAAAATTGTTATTCAAAATTTTGTGGGCAGGGTTGAATGCTAGAAAGTTGAGTTTTGATCACGCGAGGTAGTTTGTTAAACTCCTCACATGATTCACGAATCTAACTATTCAACAATTGCGACTACACCATTCTTTTAGGCTGTTTGTCCTCATTTGTTTTTACCCTATTGCCCTATTCTTTCTTCTAATTTACAAATCACGTTTATAGCGACGGAGTTCAATTGAATCTTCAGCATCTGTGTAAATAGAGTAAAAATAAATTAAATCAAAAAGGTGAATTCTTACAGTTTTTCATTTGTGAATACTGCCAAAACCATCAAAATTATAACCCCTCTTCAAAAATATAGTTTTTTTTTTCTTTTATTTAATTAAAAATGAAACTTATTTAACTTTGAGAAGTAATATTATTTTTAGAGTAATAAACTTGCATAACCATACAATTTTGTTCTAGTTCACTTTTGAAATATCTGAAAATATAACATTAAATGTAAAGTATGTTCTTCATGTGTAATTTACCTTTCTCTACTTTTCTTACTGTACTGGAGCACTTTCGGTTAAGTAGACATCAATGTTTACTTTTACTCATGAACGTATTTTTGTACAGAATATAATTGCACGTGTTTTGCTATTTTTATATTATTGAATATTGAATATATTGGAATTGACATATTCCAATTTCATCACTATCTGCTCCCGCCTCCCATTAACAATAAACATATTGTTTCGCATTTCATTAGGACATCTGTTAGCATTTTGTTATTTATCATACAAGAAATTAAGAAATGAAAGACAAATCACAAATGCAATTTGCAAATGTCCTGTTAAAAAGTGACAAAATAAACTCACATAGAGAGGAAATTTGTCTCTAATCTCAAGCTAGTGGAGAGTGCAATAGACAACATACAATTCTTAGACAACACATTTTAAGTGAAAATTAGTTTCGTGTTTCAGTATCAATATTTCATAGTTTTGTTAGCGCATAGGTATCTACAAAAAGAACACTCCATAAAAAAACAATTGATCTTTACCAGTTCATTGCTAATACTGACTCGAAATAAGTATACATATTAAAATATTTGTGCATGTTACGTTCTTTCTAGATCTAGTAATGACATGGTCAACGACATTACTCTTTTTATTCGTTTTTAATTTAATCCCTCATTTAGCAAAAAGACAATACTCACTTCTGACAACTTGGTTATAATATGGAAAGCAATGGGCATATCTGTCCTAAAACCGATAAGAAGATCTAAGAGTTTAAATTTCAGTTCTAACAATATAAAACTAACCTGCTTGCAGGTTAAATTATGACATCTCTCCGAAAAAATATGAAATTAAAAGATAACTTAAATATAAACTATATATAAACAAAGCCAAACAGTCCATTCCCACATAGCATCACTTATATTTCTCCCAACAAAAAGCCTATAACTCCTTTTTCAACCTCCCTATCAACACAGAGTCCCAGACTTAGCCAATTTCATATTAATATAATTCTAATTTGGTGATTTAAAAAACAACCATTTTCTCCTTTTAATCCATAAGATTTGCGAAAATGGATGGTGGCCAAGTTCCTCAAGGGCTAACAGAAGAAGAATTTGCAGAATTGGAGGCATTGATTCAAAATTACCATACCTTTGACCATCTCCCCAACACTTGCACTTCTCTTATAACACAACGCATTGACGCACCTGCGCACGTCGTATGGCCCTTCGTCCGCCGCTTTGACAACCCTGAGAAGTACAAGCACTTCATCAAAAGCTGCAAGATGACGACAGATATTGAAGTGTATGACCATCTAACCTAAAATATTATCAAATTTTAAATGAAACAAATAACATATTGAAATGTGTGTGATAATTTAATCTGTATAAATTTAAACGAGTAGGAATAACACAATTTTAATTATTTAACTATATATTATGTCTCAATAATAGGTGAAGGTGAGGTCGGCAGCATAAGGGAAGTGACAGTTGTATCAGGAATACCTGCATCCACAAGTACAGAACGCCTAGAGATTTTAGACGACGAGAAACACATCCTTAGCTTTCGAGTTGTAGGGGGTGAGCATAGGCTGAACAACTACAGATCAGTTACATCAGTGAATGAGTTCAAGAAAGATGGAAAAGTTTACACCATTGTTTTAGAGTCATACATTGTGGATATTCCAGAAGGGAATACTGAAGAAGACACTAAAATGTTCACAGATACAGTTGTTAAGTTAAATCTACAAAAACTTGGTGTGGTGGCAATGGCTGCTTTGCATGGGCACGAATTATAGGTGCATTTGATAGGTTTAATATTTGTGTTTTCACTATTTCACTCAATGCACTTTTGTAATCTTGGGTCAATATTGTTTAACGTTTGTTGCAATTCTAATAATTTTTCATATATTATATATTTGTTCCGCGTAAAATATATTGGATCCAGTTAAAGTCATGAATTGTGCATTGCATCTGCTTCTAAATTGATAGCGGTGATGAATGGTGGCAGTGGGCGGTGATGATTTGGCAGTATCTCTTACACATTTTCTCTTTTTTCCTGTAATAAAGAAAAAGAAAACACCTCTTGAATAGTACTATTTCTTAGTGGTTAGCATTTGGTTTTCTTGCAAGTTGGAAATTGTTTGTATATTTTTATTTATTTCTTATGCTCTGTTGATTGTTTATATAATAAGCAGGGGCGGATTCGGTGCATTAGTTATGGGTTCTCATGAATTCAGTAACTTTTGCCTAAATTCTGTATTTGTATTGTAAAATTTATTAAATGTATAAAAAAATTTAGTTTGAAATCCAATCCGTTAATCCAATTATTATTGTATATCAACTTGAAATTTTTATAAAAACCCATAAAATTAAAATTATGAATCCACTTTGATCATAAGATCTTATTTTGTTGACTAAGACTTTTGGTTAGAGGTGCTTTGGGTGCCATTGAAACACTTTGGCGGCGTATTATTTTTGTTTTCTCCAATTAATGATTGCTTCATTTCGTTCGAATCTTTGGATAAATTTTTCATGTTGCAACTATCTTTTGCTTTACTTTTACCAAGTGTAATACAAACAGCTTTTTTTTTTTTACATGTCTAACTATTATTAAGATTACATGTAGTATTTTTATTTTATTTTAAAGGAATGATAATAGTGAGACAATTCTGATCATAACTCCGTGTTATCTGATTTTTACTTGATAGAAAAACATGGATTTCTACATACCATTCAAGACATGTTACAATTATGAATCCCTCCATCGCAAAATCATTTTTTAATAAATAATACTTAGTTTCTACGATAATAGTGAATGAGATCAAAGTGGAACCGTAGACCACGAGACTTATGTCGACTCCTCATAATATTTCTCTATTGTGCGAATCTTCAACAGCCAATTAAACTGCATAGATATATCGATTTTATTAAAATTTCCAAACCAGGAGTAATTCATTTTACCAAATGAAACAAGAAACAACTTTATGCACAACTGACATCATACTTAAACTTACAAAAATGAGAAACTACCAGTTATGTCAATAAGCAAATTAGTACAAAAATTAGCCAATTTATAAGATATTATTAATATTAGGCAAATGCTACTAATACTAGCCAATTAATTATTTGTAGAAAAAAAATGTCAAATTTCTGCTTTATTTTGAGTGGGTGTTGTTGGAATAGATTAGGTACATCTTAAGGAGTTTGAATCTCAGATTTTGGATGATTTGGTGGAGTTTTGAGGTGCTATGTATCACATATGTATCATATGTATATCACATGTATATTCATGTATACATGTGTGTGAGATACATGTGTGTGAGATACACATTTGGTACAAGTGTCGTTGAAGAATTTTGAAACTCAACTTTGACTAGATACCAAATCAATCTAAATCACCTCCAATCTTCTTCAAATTTTGTATATTGACTAATCTATATGTTTTCCATGAAGTTCAATCAGACCCATTGAAAAATGTCCCTTTTTTCTTAGGTTTTTGAAATGTAGTATATTTTTTTATTTGTGTTTCATCACCTTGTTTGCTACCTCATTCATGAAATTTTCTTTCCATCTTGCATTTATTATACCTGATCACGCTTAAAAATATGTAAAGAGATATTCGCGTGTGATTCTTGGAGAAAAAGAATCCTTATTTATCTAGATTTTTAATTTTTGTATGCGCTTGGCTAGTTTTGATAATGACTAGAAATTGATACGTTTAGACTTATTTTTGACATTCCATAAGATTATCTATAAAACTAGATGAGGAATGGCCCATGCACGGCACGGGCCAACACTTAATTACAAAAATAATTTTCTTAATTGTATTACTCCAATCAATTTGTAAAGATCATTCAAATTTATTTAAATAAAATATTTAAAGATATAAATTTTCATATGCGTCTTTATTCAATAAAAATTATTGCATCTCTGAATTAGCCATTTGATTTTAAACTTATTTTGCTGGAATTAAACATCAACGAAAAAAAATAAAAAAAGGTTATCAATATATCATGAACTTGCTTTTTCTTTGTGTTTGTCTTGTCTTTTCCTCATATTCTAATTTGAAATTTACAATAAATTTTTTTAAGCATAGGCTTATTGGTAGCACAAAAGTTCATAGGCAAAATATTTTGGTAATTGTTTAGCACGTTAAATTTAAGAGAAAGAAGTCCCTAATTTATTTAAATCACGTCAACTTGTGTACAACCAAAGAGATTGCATTTTTCTTCATTGATAATTCATTTGTTAATAGTTTTAATAAGATGAGATATCTTCTTTTAGCATAAGGAAAAACACATGTTACATTAGAAGTGGACATGAAAATATTACAATTATTTCTAAAGGAGTACCAATTCTACGTTATAGACTTTCCCCATTAAATGCTTGAATTAAAGATTGTTGTTTGAACAATTGCACCTTGAAAGATAGTTGTTTGAGAAATTATAATTTGAATGGTAGTACCATGAGTTCTAATTTGAGTTCGTGTCATTTTCTGATTAGGTTACTTTTCTTGTTATATATACAAAAAATATAAATTTACTATTAATATTTTAAATTAAGTCAGAACAAGTTATTTTCTAAATGAGAATAGCTTAATTAATAACTAATAAAAGTAACTCAATGTTTTGGTTTGAAATGATGCAGTAATATTTAAGGATTAGCCCTTAAATAATTTGTATTCTACTCGATTATAGTAGTTAATATTCTGTTTGTTTTTATTTTTAATATCAAATAGAATATTAAGACCAAAAACGTTACTCGCTTTTAAATATTAAAGCAAGAAAAAAAATAGTTACACACTTTAAACATTACATAATTAATGTAATATTTAATTAATATAGCTATTTAAGCGAGAGTTAGATGCGAGATGATAAATTGAAGCGGGGCTATAGTCATTGATAGTCTAAAACTCTAAATATGTGTAGAGGAACGTAAATTACAAAAGGAAAAAGGGTCAAAAATATTTTTCTACTATGCGAAAAGGATTATTTATACCCTTCGTTAGACTTTCGGTTCACCAGTACCCCCGACGTTACATAATTAGTGCAAAAATACCCCTCCGCCGTTAGAACCCACCAGTAATATTACATGTGGCCTGACATGCCAATGACGTGGATGACACATGGCATGCCACGTCACTGGCCAGGCCCTCCTTCTCCCTTCCATCTCATTCTTTTTCCACTACCACCTTACCCTTCACTCAACCACCGCCGCTACACTTGGATTCCCTATCAGTTGCAGTTGCAGCATATAGGCTAGAGTTTGAGCGTATTATAGAGCTTAAGACCTCGTAAGTAATCTCCCTAAAGTCTAATAATTCAGTAGAGGTAGTGGGAAAATTAAAAATAGTTCTTTCCCTCAAGGCACGTCTTTGAACACATCTCTCCAAAGTGAGAAACTGAGCTTCTTCAGTGGTGGCTATTGCAAATGACATGAGAGTTCAAATAAGATTGGAAGTGTAGTGGAGATACACCCCACATAGTACTCAGTTTGATCTTGAAATACCCTAGGAGAGGTTGCTGCAATTCTGTGGCAATTTTATAAAATAACTTTGCGACCTAGTTTTTTATTTTATTACGTATAGTATAGTATAGTATAGTATATATATAAGTTTAATTGAACATAATTAAATTTTCAATTGATACACCGATCAAGCATTCGTGTGTGTGTGTATATATATATATATATATATATATATATATATATATATATATATATATATATATATATATATATATATAAAAGCTATATTCGATATAACATTAGCTATATTAAGATGTATATATATATATATATATATATATATATATATATATATATATATATATATATAGTATAGTATAGTATAGTATATTGTGATGACCCAAAATATCATCTTTAAATTTAATAAGTAATTCTGCGTTCTAAGACCTCGAAAAGTACCATTTATCATTCCTCGACTCGCGTGCACATCCCTTACAATTTTTCAAAAAGATTTTATGAGAAAAATAGATTAAAATGTGAAATAGAGCTTTAAAACTCAACTGTGTAGACTTTGGTCAATATTTTGAGCAAACGGACTCAGATAAGTATTTTGACAATTCCGGTAGGTCCGTATCGTGATTTGACATTTGGGCGTATGCCCGAAATCGAATTCCAAGGTCCTTAACCCGAGATATGGAATTTTGATGAAAAATTAAAAGTTTAAAAGCTTAATGATTTTTAAGAAATTACTGATATTGGATTTACTGACCCCGAGTTCGTATTTTGATCCCGAGGCCCGGTATAGGTCCACTATAATATTTATGACTTGTCTGCCGAATTTGGTGAGAATCGAAGTTGATTCGATGTGATTCAGACGTCCGTTTGTAAAAATATAAGTTTTAAAGTTTTCTTGAAAATTTCTTTTGATTTGGTGTTCGATTCGTAGTTCTAGGTGTTAGTTTGACGATTTGATCGTGCGAGCAAGTTCGTATGATTTTTTAGGACTTGTGTGCATGTTTGGTTTGGAGCCTCGAGGGCTCGGGTGAGTTTCGGATGGGCTACGGGATGATTTCGGACTTATGGAATCTGGTTTTTTGCAGACTTCAGGCTTCTGGTGTGTTCTTCTTCGCGTTCGCGAAGGTACTCTCGCGAACGCGAAGAGCAAATTGGGGCTGGCACGTTTTGTGCTTCGCGTTCGCGATAGAGTGAACGCGTTCGCGAATGCTTGAGGTGCAAAGCTTCGCGTTCGCGAATGAAAAGAGGCTAACCAGAAAATTGCCTTCGCGTTCGCGAAGGGCATCTCGCGTTCGTGAAGGCTAAGCCAGGTAAGCTTCGCGTTCACGAAGTAGCTCTCATGCTCGCGAAGAGTAAAATTGGGAAGCACGAAATTCTTGGGCGATTTTCACGGAAAAACATTGGGGTAAGTGTTACTTATCCTATATTGATTATATTTCATGATTCCATACTCATTTATATCATGAATCCGTGAATTTATGGAAGAAAAATCAGATTTTTATAAAATCTTCCAAAAATAAAAATTTAAGATATGAAGATCCATTTGATATCGGAATTGGATAATTTTTGTATGATTGAACTCGTAGCGGAACGGGTATTCGAATTTCGCAAGTTTTTTGGGATTTGAGACGTGGGTCCCACTATCGAATATTTAAATAAATTTTAAATTTTTATCCGAAAAATTAATAAATTCATATGGAATTAATTCCTATGATTCGTATTGAGTATATCGAATTATTTATGAATAGATTTGAAGCTTTTGGAGATAAATTTAAAAGAAAAAGTTGTGGTCGAGTAATTGATTGGAATTTGCAAAGCGAGGTAAGTGTCATGGTTAATCTTGACTTGAGAGAATAGAACCCTTAAACTATTTGTTATGTGAAATGCATGTGAACAGCGTATAGGCGAGGTGACGAGTGTCTATACGTCGTCAAATTAATTGTTTGCATAATTACTTGAAAAATCATAAATCGTTTTAAATCATGAATTAATTATTATAATAATTATTCCTCTCCTATTCTTTGTAAAATATTAATTCTTGAATTCCTGTATTAATTGTTACATGCTATTTGAATTATGTGTCTTAATTGTTATTTGACATTTAGCATATTAAATATTAAAAACTGCCTATTTTCTCCCTGATGTCCATAATAATTTGCTATTTGTCATTGTTTGTTTCATAATTAAATCATAATTATTGTATGCTTGTTGTCTTATAATTTTATATTAATTGTTGCATTTATTGGGGAAATTTCTTCTATAAGAATTGGTAAATGGATATATTGGAGGATCGGGTTGCACGTCGCAACATAATTGATTGAAATGGATATATTGGAGGATCGTGTTGCACGCCGCAAGAAACTTATTAAAAGTCCATATTAGAGGATCGGGTTGCACGCCGCAACAGACTTATTAAAAGTCCATATTGGAGGATCGGGTTGCACGCCGCAACACACTTATTTAAATATCTCTCTCTCTCTCTCTGTCTCTCTCTCTCTCTCTCTCTCTCTCTCTATATATATATATATATATATATATATATATATATATATATATATATATTGGGGGATCGGGTTGCACGCCGCAACAGACTTGATTAAAATGAATATATTGTGAGATCGGGTTGCACGCTGCAACGGAAATTGCTGGAAATGATAATTGGTTATAACTGCTGAGTTGGCTTCAATTATTATAAATAAGTTACCTGATTTATTTATATTATTTGTTGTTGTTACTAATATTGCGTACCGGTTAATGTAAGTGACCCGCCTTAGCCTCGTCACTACTTCATCGAGGTTAGGTTCAGCACTTACTAGTACATGGGGTCGGTTGTAATGATACTACACTCTGCACTTCTTGTGTTGATTTCGGAGTTGGTCCCAGCGGCGTACTATAGACTTGCTCGGATTTCAGCCACTCGGAGGAGACTTGAGGTATAACTGCACAACGTCCGTAGTTCTGAAGTCCCCGTCTATTTTACTTTAGCTATGTGTTTGTTTTCAGATAACTTTATTTTATTCAGACCTTTATTTGTATTTATTCTAGAAGCTCGTGCACGTGTGACACCAATTCTGGGATGGTATTTAGACACCGTAATTTTTATGGATTATTCACTATATTTTAGAATTTACTTCCGCAATTGTTCTTTGTTATTAATAAATTTAAAAATTGATAATATTATTCTAACATTGGCTTGCCTAGCCAAGTGAAATGTTAGGCGCCATCACAGTCTGAAGGTGGGAATTTCGGGTCGTGAGAGTTAGTATCAGAGCACTAGGTTACATAGGTCTCACGATTTACGAGCAACCTTAGTAGAGTCTGAAGGATCAGTACAGAGACGTTTGTACTTATCTCTCAGAGGCTATGGAGTTTAGGAACAATTTCACTTCTATTCTACTCTGTCGTGTGATTTTATTCTATCACTGACGATTGAACTCTTCTATTATTGTACTCTCGCAAATGGCGAGAACACGCACTGCGTCTATAACCGGACAGGAGCCAGAGCCCTCAGTCACAACTGCGACTAAGGGCAAAGGCCGAGGCCGAAGTCGCGTTAGAGGCAGAGGTAGAGCTCAGTCCAGAACTCGAGAAGCCGCACCTGTTGTAGAACCTCAGATGGATCTTCAGGAGAAGGTTCCAGTTCAAAATGTACCAATTGGACCAGTTCAGGTCCCGGAAGGTTCATAGCCACTCCAATGCTTCAGGACGCTCTAGTCAGTTTGGTGAGTCTTATCGAGGGCGTGGCCCAGAATAGTACATTTCCAGTGGCGCCAGCCGTCTCACAGGCTGGGGGAGGAGCACAAGCTCCCACTACTCCCGCTTCGGAGCAGATAGCTCCTCAGAATCAGGCTCCAACAGCCCCGCCAGTTGGGGTAGTTCAGCCAGTTATTGCGGCACAGACCGGTGATAGGCCTGCCATGTCTTTTGAGGCCTTATTGAGACTGGAAAAGTTTAC
The DNA here is from genome assembly GCF_000390325.3 of Nicotiana tomentosiformis. Classification (NCBI taxonomy): domain Eukaryota; kingdom Viridiplantae; phylum Streptophyta; class Magnoliopsida; order Solanales; family Solanaceae; genus Nicotiana; species Nicotiana tomentosiformis. The sequence goes on along the minus strand of NC_090823.1, from coordinate 103,520,319 downwards.
CAAGCTCTTTTCAGTTCACTTCAGTGGTTCACCTTCTGAGGACCCATAAGATTATCTTAAACGCTGCCATGAGGTGCTGCGGAACATGGGTATAGTTGAGACCAATGGGGTTGATTTTGCTGTATTTGAGATGACGGGTTCCGCCAGGAGGTGGTGGAGGGATTATACATTGACTAGACCAGTTGGATCACCTGCACTTACCTGGGAGTAGTTCTCTCAGCTATTTCTAGAGAATTTCCTTCCTATCACACTGAGGGAGGATTACCGAAAGCAATTTGAGCATCTACAGCATGACAGTATGACTGTTACTCAGTATGAGTTCCGTTTTGTGTATTTGGCCCATCATGATATCCTTTTACTACCTACTAAGGGAGAGAGAGTGAGGAGGTTTATTGAGGGACTCACTCACCTTATCAGGCTTCAGATGGCCAAGGAGACCGGAAGTGAGATTTCTTTTCAGGCGGCTGCTAATGTCGCGAGGAGGATCGAGATGGTTCTTGCACAGGAGAGAGGGCAGAGGTCTCATAAGAGGCCTCTTCAGTTCGGTGGTTTTGGTGGTGCCTTGTCTGGAGGCAGGGGTACTTATGGTAGGGGTCAGGTGTCTAGAGGTGGAGGTCAGACCGTTAGAGGTGGAGGACAGGCAGGTAGAAGGCATCGTAGAGGTGGAGACACAGCCGCTGTTATATTTGTTTTATGGTATGGCGGAGGTCGTTACATCAGATGGTGTTGTTATGGGTACGACCTCAATTTAAAATAAAGGAATAATTTCCTCAACTTAATTCGGTTCTGAGTATCAAGACGAGTTCTCCTATTGTGCTCCACTTATGAGAAAGCTTCGTAATACTATAATCTACTTATGTGCTTACTCCTGTTGGGAGATTCTATGGAGATAACTACGCCTATCATTCCATGTTGGTCACTAATAAGATCTGTGAGGCTAAATGTGGCTTTCTGTTACTCATTTCGGTAAGTTTTGATGTAATTTACGGATAATTAATTACAAATTATGAATTATATGCCCTACCGGTGTGGGGTTCATTATGTGTTGTGATTTTGTGTAACCGAAATTATTTAAAAGGAGAAAATGGAAATTTTCGATTGGCACGATATGCATATTACTTGTGATCCAGAACTAAGGACGAGATCCTCCCTTTTAAAAATAAATTGACATGTTTAAACCGGGCTACGAGCTGCGGTGGAAGTTATATAAGGACGAGATCCTTGTGATGAAAATTCTTGTGTTTAAGATCTCCCTTATGAAATTAAATTTGTACTATAGTACTAATAGGGAGTCATGCCTGCTAGGCTTATTTGAGAATTCTTGTATGAAATTCTCTGTGCATATTTGCCAAAATTCGTGTGTGTAATTATTGAGTTTTAACCTACGAGGTAGGTGCTCGCCCAGGTGGCGTTAAATGTTACTCACTAATTCGGGTAAATAATTATGAGTTCTTCATACCTCGCATCTCGTTATAAGTACTGTGAAGGTTTGCAACGAGATTTTTTGTTAACATGAGGTTAATTGGCAATTCGGTAGTTGATCATGAACAACTATTAAGAACAAATATCCGCTGCCAAGAATTGATGACCTATTTGATCAGCTTCAGGGTGCCAAGGTATTTTCGATGATCGATTTGAGGTATGGTTACCATCAGTTGAAGATTAAGGCATCTGATGTCCCTAAAACAGCTTTTCAGACTCGGTATGGGCATTACGAATTCCTAGTGATGTCATTTGGGTTGACAAATGCCCCAACAACATTTATGGATTTGATGAATCGGGTGTTCAGGTCTTATTTGGATTCTTTTATGGTTGTATTCATTGATGATATCTTGATTTACTCTAGCAGTCGAGAGGAGCATGGGCAACATCTTCGAAGTGTGCTTCACACTTTGAAGAATAATCAGTTATATGCCAAGTTTTCAAAATGTGAGTTTTGGTTAGAATCGGTTGCCTTTTTGGGGCATGTTGTATCGGCAGAAGGCATAAAGGTGGATCCTAAGATGATAGAGGCTGTTCAGAATTGGCCTAGACCTGCTTCAGTTACAGAGATCCGTAGTTTCTTGGGTTTGGCACGTTATTATCGTCGGTTCGTAGAAGGGTTTTCATCTATAGCAAGCACATTGACCAGACTAACCCAGAAGGGTGCCCCATTCAGATGGTCAGATGAGTGTGAGTTCAGTTTTCAGAAACTCAAGACTGCTTTGACTACGGCGCCAGTGTTGGTATTACCCACAGGTTCAGGATCGTACACAGTATATTGTGATGCATCTCACATTGGGCTTGGTGCAGTATTAATGCAAGATGGCAGGGTGATTGTATATGTGTCGCGGTAGTTGAAGGTTCACGAGAAGAATTATCCTGTTCATGACTTAGAACTGGCAGCCATTGTTCATGCGTTGAAGATTTGGAGGCACTACCTCTACGGTGTCTCGTGTGAGGTATTTACTGATAATCATAGCCTTCAGTACCTGTTCAAACAAAAAGATCTTAATTCGAGGCAGAGAAGATGGTTGGAGTTGTTGAAAGATTATGAAATCACCATTTTGTGTCACCCGGAAAGGTCAATGTGGTAGTCGATGCTTTGAGTAGAAAGGCTGTGAGTATGGTCAGTCTTGCGTATATTCCGGTTGGTGAGAGGCCATTAGCTACAGATGTTCAGACTTTAGCTAATCAGTTCGTGAGGTTAGATAATTCAGAACCCAATCGGGTTCTGGCTTGCACAATCGCTTGGTCTTCTTTATATGAGCGCATCAGAGAGAGGCAGTATGATGATCCTCATTTACTTGTCCTTAAGGACACGGTGCGGCACAGTGATGTCAAACAGGTTGTTGTGGGGGAAGATGAAATTCTGCAAATGCATGGTCGTATTTGTGTGTCTAATGTGGATGGGCTTCGTGAATTAATTCTTGAAGAGGCACACAGTTCCAGGTATTCTATTCATCCAGGTACCGCCAAAATGTATCAAGATTTGTGGCAACATTATTGGTGGAGGAGAATGAAAAAGGATATAGTTGCATATGTATCTCGGTGTGTGAATTGTCAGCAAGTTAAGTACGAGCATCAGAGACCTGGTGGTTTTCTTCAGAAGTTAGAAATTCCTGAATAGAAATGAGAGCGTATCACTATGAATTTTGTTGTTGGACTCCCACGGACTCAGAGAAAATTTGACGTAGTTTGGGTCATTGTGGACAGGTTAACCAAATCAGCACATTTCATTCCAGTGGCAGTTACCTATTCTTCAGAAAGGTTAGCTGAAATTTACATTCGTGAGATTGTCCGCCTCCAAGGTGTGCCCGTGTCTATTATTTCAGATTGAGGTACGCATTTTACCTCACATTTTTAGAGGGCTGTACAACGTAAGTTAGGCACGCGGGTGGAGTTGAGTATAACATTTTATCCACAGACAGACGGACAGTCAGAGCGCACTATTCAGATATTGGAAGATATGCTTCGCGCTTGTGTTATAGACTTTGGAGGTTCTTGGAATCATTTCTTGCCACTTGCGGAGTTTGCTTATAATAATAGCTACCTGTCGAGCATTCAGATGGCTCCATATGAGGCATTGTACGGAAGACGATGTCGTTCGCCAGTTGGCTGGTTTGAACCGGGAGAGGCTCGGTTATTGGGTACCGATTTGGTACCAGATGCCTTGGATAAGGTCAAGATTATTTAAGATAGACTTCGCACAGCTCAGTCTAGGCAAAAGAGTTATGCCGACCGTAAAGTTCGTGATATTGCATCCATGGTTGGAGAAAGAATATTGCTCCGAGTTTCACCTATGAAAGGTGTAATGAGGTTCGGAAAGAAGGGCAAGTTGAGCCCTAGGTATATCGGACCCTTTGAAATTTTTGAAAGGGTGGGTGAAGTAGCCTACAGGCTTGCATTACCACCTAGTTTATCAGCGGTTTATCCGGTGTTCCATGTGTCTATGCTCCAAAAATATCATGGTGATCCGTCCCATGTGTTAGATTTCAGCTTAGTCCAATTGGACAAAGATTTGACTTACGAGGAAGAGCCGTTGGCTATTCTAGCCCGACAGGTCTGATAGTTGAGGTCTAAGAGTTTTCCTTCAGTTCGGGTGCAATGGAAAAGTCAGCCAGTAGAGGCATCTACCTGGGAGTTCGAGTCGGACATGCGGAGTAAATATCCACACTTATTCACTAGCTCAGATACTTTTTTCTAACTCCGTTCGAGGACGGACGTTTGTTTTAGAGGTGGAGAATGTGATGACCCAAAATATCGTCTTTAAATTTAATAAGTAATTTTGTATTCTAAGACGTCGAAAAATATCATTTATCATTCCTCGACTTGCGTGCATAGTCCGTACAATATTTCGAAAAGTTTTTATGAGAAAAATGGATTAAAATATGAAATAGAGCTTTAAAACTCAACTGAGTTGACTTTGGTCAACATTTTGAGCAAACGGACTCGGATCGGTGTTTTGACAATTCCGGTAGGTCCGTATCGTGATTTGGGCGTATGCCCGAAATCGAACTCCGAGGTCCCTAGTCCGAGATATAAAATTTCGATGAAAAATTAAAAGCTTAATGATTTTTAAGAAATTACTAATGTTGGATTTATTGACCCCGGGTTCGTATTTTGGTTCTGGAGTCCGGTATAGGTCCACTATAATATTTATGACTTGTCTGCCGAATTTAGTGAGAATCGGAGTTGATTTGGCGTGATTCGGACGTCCGGTTGTAAAAATATAAGTTTTAAAGTTTTCTTGAATTTTTTTTTTTGATTTGGTGTTCGATTCGTAGTTTTAGGTGTTAGTTTGGCGATTTGATCGCGCGAGCAAGTTCGTATGATATTTTAGGACTTGTGTGCATGTTTGGTTTGGAGCCTTGAGGGCTCGGGTGAGTTTCGGATGGGCTACGGGATGATTTCGAACTTAGAAAATCTGGTTTTCTGCAGACTTCGGGCTTCTCGTGTGTTCTTCTTCGCGTTTACGAAAGTACTCTCGCGAACGCGAAGAACAAATTGGGGCTGGCACATTTTGTGCTTCACGTTCACGATAGAGTGAACGCATTCGCAAAGGCTTGAGGTGCAAAGCTTCGCGTTCGCGATTGAAGCCTTGCATTTGCGAAGGAAAGAGAGGCTAACCAGGAAATTGCCTTCGCGTTCGCGAAGGGCATCTCGCGTTCGCGAAGGCCAAGCCAGGTAAGCTTCGCGTTCGCAAAGTAGCTCTCGTTTTCGTGAAGAGTAAAATTGGGCAACATAAATTTTGTGCTTTGCGAACGCGAGGCATTGACCGCGTTTGCGAAGGGTAAAAATCCGAAAAACAGAACTTAAGTTCTGGAAATGGGGTTTCGACCCATTTTCAATAATTTTTAATTTTTGAGCTCGGGTAAGGTGATTCTTGGGCGATTTTTACGGAAAAATATAGGGGTAAGTGTTCCTTATCCCATATTGATTATATTTCATGATTCCATACTTATTTATATCACGAATCCATAAATTTATGGAAGAAAAATCAGATTTTTATAAAATCTTCCAAAAACAAAAATTTAAGATTTGAAGGTCCATTTGATATTGGAATTGGATAATTTTTGTATGATTGAACTCGTAGCAGAACAGGTGTTCGGATTTCGCGAGTTTTTTCGGAATTTGAGACGTGGGTCCCACTATCGAATATTTAAATAAATTTTGGATTTTTATCCGAAAAATTAATGAATTCATATGGAATTAATTCCTATGATTCATATTGAGTATATTAAATTGTTTGTGAATAGATTTGAAGCTTTTGGAGACAAATTTAAAAGGAAAAGTTGTGGTCGAGTAATTGATTAGAATTTGCAAAGCGAGGTAAGTGTTGTGATTAATCTTGACTTGAGGGAATAGAACCCTTAAACTATTTGTTATGTGAAATGCATGTGAACGGCGTATAGGCGAGGTGACGAGTGTCTATACATCGTCAAGTTAATTGTTTGCATAATTACTTGAAAAATCATAAATCGTTTTAAATCATGAATTAATTATTATAATAATTATTCCTCTCCTATTCTTTGTAAAATATTAATTCTTGAATTCCTGTATTAATTGTTACATGCTATTTGAATTATGTGTCTTAATTGTTATTTGATATTTAGTATATTAAATATTAAAAACTGCCTATTTTCTCCCTGATGTCCATAATAATTTGCTATTTGTCATTGTTTGTTTCATAATTAAATCATAATTATTGTATGCTTGTTGTCTTATAATTTTATATTAATTGTTGCATTTATTGAAAAAATTTCTTCTGTAAGAATTGGTAAATGGATATATTGGAGGATTGGGTTGCACGTCGCAACATAATTGATAGAAATGGATATATTGGAGGATCGGGTTGCACGCCGCAACAGACTTATTTAAAAGTGTATATATATATTGGGGGATCAGGTTGCACGCCGCAACAGACTTGATTAAAATGAATATATTGGAGGAGCGGGTTGCACGCCGTAACAGAATTGAATGTGAATATATTATGAGAGCGGGTTGCACACTGCAACAAAAATTGATGGAAATGATAATTGGTTATTACTGCTAAGTTGGCTTCAATTATTATAAATGAGTTACGTGATTTATTTTTATTATTTGTTGTTATTACTAATATGCGTACAGGTTAATGTAAGTGACTCGCCTTAGCCTCGTCACTACTTCGTCGAGGTTAGGCTCAGCACATACTAGTACATGGGGTCGGTTGTACTGATACTATACTCTGCACTTCTTGTGCAGATTTTGGAGTTGGTCCCAGCGGCATACTATAGACTTGCTCGGATTTCAGCTACTCAGACAACTTTATTTTATTCAGACCTTTATTTGTATTTATTCTAGAAGCTCGTGCACCTGTGACACCAATTCTGGGATGGTATTTAGACACCGTTATTTTTATGAATTATTCACTATATTTCAGAATTTACTTCCGCAATTATTTTTTGTTATTAATAAATTTAAAATTTTTTTAAAAATTGATATTATTATTCTAACGTTGGCTTGCTTAGCAAGTGAAATGTTAGGCGCCATCACGGTCCAAAGGTGGGAATTTCGGGTCGTGATAACTATACTCTACTATATGTACATCGTATAGAGCTTATATACTATACACTTAGTGTGCATGTGTGTGTGTGTGTGTGTGTGTGTGTGTATATATATATATATATATATATATATATATATATATATATGTATATGTCACGGCCCGAAATTTCCACCTTCGGACTGTGATGGCACCTAACATTTCACTTGCTAGGCAAGCCAACGTTAGAATAATATTATATATTTTAAATTAATTTTTAAATTTATTAATAACAAAGAATTAAATGCGGAAGTAAAGTCTGAAATGTTGTGAAAAATCTATAAAAATGAGAAACTACCTATGTCAATAAGCAAATTAGTATAAAACTTAGCCAATTTATAAGATATTATTAATATTAGGCAAATGCTACTAATACTAGCCAATTAATTATTTGTAGAAATAAAATGTCAAATTTATACTTTATTTTGAGTGGGTTATGTACATCTTAAGGAGTTTGAATTTCAGGTTTTGGATGATTTGGTGGAGTTTTGAGGTGCTATGTATCATTTATGTATCACATATGTATTGTATGTATATCACTATATATGTGTGTGAGATACATGTGTGTAAGATACATGTTTGGTACAAGTGTCGCTGAAGAATTTCGTAAACTCATCTTTGACGACGAATATTGATACCAAATCAATCTAAATCACCTCCAATCTTCTTCAAATTTTGTATATTAACTAATCTATATGTTTTTAATGAAGTTCAATCAGACCCATTGAAAAATGTCCCTTTTTGCTTAGTTTTTGAAATCTGCTATATTTTTTTTATTTGTGTTTTATCACCTTGTTTGCTATCTCATTCATGAAATTTTCTTTCCATCTTGCATCTATTATTCCTGATCACACTTAAAAATATGGAAGAAGATATTCGCGTGTGATTCTTGGAGAAAAAGAATCTTTATTTATCTAGATTTTTAATTTTTGTATGCGTTTGGCTAGTTTTGATAATGGCTAGAAATTGATACGTTTAGACTTATTTTTGACATTCCATAAGATTATCTATAAAACTAGATGAGGAATGGCCCATGCAATCAATTTGTAAAGATCATTCATGTTAATTTAAATAAAATATTTAAAGATATAAATTTTCATATGCGTCTTTATTCAATAAAAATTATTGCGTCTCTGAGTTAGCCATTTGATTTTAAACTTATTTTGCTGGAATTAAACATCAACGAAAAGAAATAAAAAGGTTATCAATATATCATGAACTTGCTTTTTCTGTGTTTGTCTTGTCTTTTCCTCATATTCTAATTTGAAATTTACAATAAATTTTTTTAAGCATAGGCTTATTGGTAGCACAAAAGTTCATAGGCAAAATATTTTGGTAATTGTTTAGCACGTTAAATTTAAGAGAAAGAAGTCCCTAATTTATTTAAACCACGTCAACTTGTGTACAACCAAAGAGATTGTATTTTTCTTCATTGATAATTCATTTGTTAATAGTTTTAATAAGATGAGATATCTTCTTTTAGCATAAGAAAAAACACGTGTTACATTAGAAGTGGACATGAAAATATTACAAATATTTCTAAAGGAGTACCAATTCTACGTTCTTTTATACACTTTCCCCATTAAATGCTTGAATTCAAGATTGTTGTTTGAGCAATTGCACCTTGAAAGATAGTTGTTTGAGAAATTATAATTTGAATGGTAGTACCATGAGTTCTAATTTGAGTTCGTGTCATTTTCTGATTAGGTTACTTTTCTTGTTATATATATAAAAAAATATAAATTTACTATTAATATTTTAAATTAAGTCAGAACAAGTTATTTTCTAAATGAGAATAGCTTAATTAATAACTAATAAAAGTAACTCAATGTTTTGGTTTGAAACGATGCAGTAATATTTAAGGATTAGCCCTTAAGTAATTTGTATTCTACTCGATTATAGTAGTTAATATTCTGTTTGTTTTTATTTTTAATATCATATAGAATATTAAGACCAAAAACGTTACTCAGCTTTTAAATATTAAAGCAAGAAAAAAAAATAGTTACACACATTAAACATTACATAATTAATGTAATCTCCCTAAAGTCTAATAATTCAGTAGAGGTAGTGGGAAAATTAAAAATAGTTCTTTCCCTCAAGGCAAGTCTTTGAACACATCTCTCCAAAGTGAGAAACTAAGCTTCTTCAGTGGTGGCTACTGCAAATGCTATGAGAGTTCAAATAAGATTGGAAGTGTAGCGGAGATCTGAGACACCCCACGTAGTACTTAGTTGGATCTTGAAATACCCTAGGAGAGGTTGCTTGAAATACCCTACGAGAGGTTGCTGCAATTCTGTGGCAATTTTATAAAATAACTTTGCGACCTAGTTTTTTTATTTTATTACGTATAATATAGTATATTATATTATAGTATAACTATAGTATAGTATATATATATATATATATATATATATATATATATATATATATATATATATATAAGTTTAATCGAACATAATTGAATTTTCAGTTGATCCAATTATATTGAGTTGTGTGTGTGTGTGTGTATATATATATATATATATATATATATATATATATAAGCTATATTCGATAAGCTATATGCTATATTCGATATAACATTAGCTATATTAAAATGTAACATATATATAGTATAGTATATATATATATATATATATATATATATATATATATAACATTAGCTATATTAAAATGTAACATATATATAGTATAGTATATATATATATATATATATATATATATATATATATATATATATATATATATATATATATATATATAAGCTATATTCGATATAACATTAGCTATATTAAAATGTAACATATATATAGTATAGTATATATATTGTGATGACCCAAAATATCATCTTTAAATTTAATAAGTAATTCTGTATTCTAAGACCTCGAAAAGCACCATTTATCATTCCTCGACTTGCGTGCGCAGTCCGTACAATTTTTCGAAAAGTTTTTATGAGAAAAATAGATTAAAATGTGAAATAGAGCTTTAAAACTCAACTGCGTTGACTTTGGTCAATATTTTGAGCAAACGGACTCGGATCAGTATTTAGACAATTTCGGTAAGTCCGTATTGTGATTTGAGATTTGGGCGTATGCCCGGAATCGAATTCCGAGGTCCTTAGCCCGAGATATGGAATTTTAATGAAAAATTAAAAACTTGAAAGCTTAATGATTTTAAAGAAATTATTGATATTGAATTTATTGACCCCGGGTCCGTATTTTGATTTCGGGGTCTCGGTATAGGTCCACTATAATATTTATGACTTGTCTGCCGAATTTGGTGAGAATCAGAGTTGATTTGACGTGATTCGGACGTCCATTTGTAAAAATATAAGTTTTAACGTTTTTTTAAAAATTTCCTTTGATTTGGTATTTGATTCGTAGTTCTAGGTGTTAGTTTGGCGATTTGATCGCGCGAGCAAGTTCATATGATATTTTAAGACTTGTGTGCATGTTTGGTTTGGACTCTCGAAGGCTCGGGTGAGTTTCGGATGGACTACGGGACGATTTCGGACTTAGGAAATCTTGTTTTCTGCACACTTCAGGCTTCAGGTGTGTTCTTCTTCGCGTTCGCGAAGGTACTCTTGAGAACGCGAAGAGCAAATTGGGGCTGACACGTTTTGTGCTTCGTGTTCGCGAAGGCTTGAGGTGCAAAGTTTTGCGTTCGCGTTCGCGAATGAAAAGAGGCTAACCAGGAAATTGCCTTCGCGTTCGCGAAGGGCATCTCGCGTTCGCGAAGGCCAAGCTAGGTAAGCTTCGCGTTCGCGAAGTAGCTCTTGTGCTCGTGAAGAGTAAAATTGGGCAGCACAAATTTTGTGCTTCGCGAACGCGAGGCACTGACCGCGTTCGCGAAGGGTAAAAATCCCAGAAACAGAACTTAAGTTCAGGAAATGGGGTTTCGACCCATTTTTAATAATTTTTAATAATTTTTAATTTTTGAGCTCGGGTAAGGAGATTCTTAGGCGATTTTCATGGGAAAATATTGGGCTAAATGTTCCTTATCCTATATTGTTTATATTTCATGATTCCATACTCATTTATATCATGAATCCGTGAATTTATGGAAGAAAAATTACATTTTTATAAAATCTACCAAAAACAAAAATTTAAGATTTGAAGGTCCATTTGATATCGGAATTAGATAATTTTTGTATGATTAAACTCGTAGCAGAACGGGTGTTCGAATTTCGTGAGTTTTTTTGGGATTTGAGACGTGGGTCCTACTATCGAATATTTAAATAAATTTCAGATTTTTATCCGAAAAATTAATAAATTCATATGGAATTAATTCCTATGATTCGTATTGAGTATATCGAATTGTTTGTGAATAGAGTTGAAACTTTTGGAGACAAATTTAAAAGGAAAAGTTATGGTCGAGTAATTGATTAGAATTTGCAAAGCGAGGTAAGTGTCGTGGTTAATCTTGACTTGAGGGAATAGAATCCTTAAACTATTTATTATGTAAAATGCATGTGAACGACGTATAGGCGAGGTGACGAAAATTTTTCGATTGGCACGGTATGCATATTACTTGTGATCGAGAACTGAGGACGAGATCTTCCCTTTTTAAAATAAATTGATATGTTTAAACCGGGCTACGAGTTGCAGTGGAAGTTATATATGACGAGATCCTTGTGATGAAAATTCTTGTGTTTAAGCTCTCCCTTGTGAAGTTAAATTTGTACTATAGTACTAATAGGGAGTCATGCGTGCTAGGCTTATTTGAGAATTCTTATATGAAATTCTTTGTGCATATTTGCCAAAATTCGTGTTTGTAATTATTGAGTTTTAATCTACGAGGTAGGTGCTCGCCCAGGTGGCGTTAAATGTTACTCATTAATTCGGGCAAATAATTATGAGGTCTTCATACCTCGCATCTCGTTATAAGTATTGTGAAGGTTTGCAACGAGATTTTTTGTTAACATGAGGTTAATTTGCAATTCAGTAATTGATCATGAACAACTATTAAGAATAAATATCCGCTGCCAAGAATTGATGACCTATTTGATCAGCTTTAGGGTGCCAAGTTATTTTCGAAGATCGATTTGAGGTCTGGTTATCATTAGTTGAAGATTAAGGCATCTGATGTCCCTAAAACAGCTTTTCAGACTCGGTATGGGCTTTACGAATTCCTAGTGATGTCATTTGGGTTGACAAATGCCCCAGCAACATTTATGGATTTGATGAATCGGGTATTCAAGTCTTATTTGGATTCTTTTGTGGTTGTATTCATTGATGATATCTTGATTTACTCTAGCAGTCGAGAGGAGCATGAGCGACATCTTCGAAGTGTGCTTTACACATTGAAGAATAATCAGTTATATGCCAAGTTTTCAAAATGTGAGTTTTGGTTAGACTCAGTTGCCTTTTTGGGGCATGTTGTATCGGCAGAAGGCATAAAGGTGGATCCTAAGAAGCTAGAGGCTGTTCAGAAATTGGCCTAGACCTACTTCAGTTACAAAGATCCGAAGTTTCCTGGGTTTGGCAGGTTATTATCATCGGTTCGTGGAAGGGTTTTCATCTATAGCAAGCACATTGACCAGACTAATCCAGAAGGGTGCCCCATTCAGATGGTCAGACGAGTATGAGTTGAGTTTTCAGAAACTCAAGACTGCTTTAACTACGGTGCCAGTGTTGGTATTACCCACATGTTCAAGATTGTATACAGTATATTGTGATGCATCTCACATTGGGCTTGGTGCAATATTAATGCAAGATGGTAGGGTGATTGCATATGCGTCACGGCAGCTGAAGGTTCACGAGAAGAATTATCCTGTTCATGACTTAGAACTGGCAGCCATTGTTCATGCGCTGAATATTTGGAGACACTACCTCTACGGTGTCTCGTATGAGGTATTTACTGATCATCATAGCCTTCAGTATCTGTTCAAACAAAAAGATCTTAATTCGAGGCAGAGAAGATGGTTGGAGTTGTTGAAAGACTATGATATCACCATTTTGTATCACCCCGGAAAGGCCAATGTGGTGGCTGATGCTTTGAGTAGAAAGGCTGTGAGTATGGTCAGTCTTGCGTATATTCCGGTTGGTGAGAGGCCATTAGCTGCAGATGTTCAGACTTTAGCTAATCAGTTCGTGAGGTTAGATGTTTCAGAACCCAGTCGGGTTCTAGCTTGCACAGTCGCTCGGTCTTCTTTATATGAGCGCATCAGAGAGAGGCAGTATGATAATCGTCATTTACTTGTCCTTAAGGACACGGTGCGGCACGGTGATGCCAAATAGGCTGCTGTGGGGGAAGATGGAATTCTGCAAATGCAGGGTCGTATTTTTGTGCCTAATGTGGATGGGCTTCGTGAATTAATTCTTGAAGAGGCACACAGTTCCAGGTATTTTATTCATCCAGGTACCGCCAAAATGTATCAAGATTTGTGGCAACATTATTGGTGGAGGAGAATGAAAAAGGATATAGTTGCATATGTAGCTCGGTGTCTGAATTGTCAGAAGGTTAAGTACGAGCATCAGAGACCCGGTGGTTTGCTTCAGAAGTTAGCAATTCCTGAATGGAAATGGGAGTGTATCACTATAAATTTTGTTGTTGGACTCCCATGGACTCAGAGAAAATTTGACGTAGTTTAGGTCATTGTGGACAGGTTAACCAAATTAGCGCATTTCATTCCAGTGGCAGTTACCTATTCTTCAGAAAGGTTAGCTGAAATTTACTTTCGTGAGATTGTCCGCCTCCACGGTGTGCCCGTGTCTATTATTTCAGATCGAGGTACGTATTTTACCTCACATTTCTGGAGGGCTGTATAGTGTGAGTTAGGCACGCGGGTGGAGTTGAGTATAACATTTCATCCACAGACAGACGGACAGTCAGAGCGCATTATTCAGATATTGGAAGATATGCTTCGCGCTTGTGTTATAGATTTTGGAGGTTCTTGGAATCATTTCTTGCCACTTGCGGAGTTTGCTTATAATAATAGCTACCAGTCAAGCATTCAGATGGCTCCATATGAAGCATTATACGAATGACGATGTCGTTCGCCAGTTGGCTGCTTTGAATCGGGAGAGGCTCGGTTATCAGGTACCAATTTGGTACAAGATGCCTTGGATAAGGTCAAGATTATTCAGGATAGACTTCGCACAGCTCAGTCTAGGAAAAAGAGTTATGCCGACCGTAAAGTTCGTGATATTGCATCCATGGTTGGCGAAAGAATATTGCTCCGAGTTTCACCTATGAAAGGTGTAATGAGGTTCGAAAAGAAGGGAAAGTTGATCCCTAAGTATATCGGACCCTTTAAAATTCTTGAAAGGGTGGGTGAAGTAGCCTACAGGCTTGCATTACCACCTAGTTTATCAGCGATTTATCCGGTGTTCCATGTGTCTATACTCCGGAAATATCATGATGCTCCGTCCCATGTGTTAGATTTCAGCTCAGTCCAATTGGACAGAGATTTGACTTACGAGGAGGAGCCGGTGGCTATTCTATCCCGACAGGTCCGACAATTGAGGTCTAAGAGTTATCCTTCAGTTTAGGTGAAATGGAGAGGTCAGCCAGTAGAGGAATCCACCTGGGATTCCGAGTCGGACATGCGGATTAAATATCCACACTTATTCACCAGCTCAGGTACTTTTTTCTAACTCCGTTCGAGGACGAACGTTTGTTTTAGAGGTGGAGAATGTGATGACCCAAAATGTCATCTTTAAATTTAATAAGTAATTATGTATTCTAAGATCTCGAAAAATATCATTTATCATTCCTCGACTTGCGTGCGCAATTCATATAATTTTCCGGAAAGTTTTTATGAGAAAAATGGATTAAAATGTGAAATAGAGCTTCAAAACTCAACTAAGTTGACTTTGGTTAACATTTTGAGCAAATGTACTCAGATCAATATTTTGATAATTCTGGTAGGTCCGTATCGTGATTTTGCATTTGGGCGTATGTCCGGAATCGAATTCCGAGGTCCCTAGCCCGAGATATGAAATTTTGATGAAAAATTAAAAGCTTGAAGGCTTAATGATTTTTAAGAAATTATTGATGTTGGATTTATTGACCCCGGGTCCGTATTTTGGTTCCGGAGTCCGGTAAGGTCCACTATAATATTTATTACTTGTCTGGAGAATTTAGTGAGAATCAGAGTTGATTTGACGTGACTCAGACGTCCGGTTGTAAAAATAAAAGTTTTAAAGTTTTCTTGAAAATTTCCTTTATTTTGGTGTTCGATTCGTAGTTTTAGGTGTTAGTTTGGCGATTTGATCGCGCGAGCAAGTTTGTATGATGTTTTAGGACTTGTGTGCATGTTTGGTTTGGAGCCTCGAGGGCTCGGGTGAGTTTCGTATGGGCTACAGGATGATTTCGAACTTAGGAAATCTGGTTTTTTGTAGACTTCAGGCTTCAAGTGTGTTCTTCTTCGCGTTCACAAAGGTACTCTCGCGAACGCGAAGAGAAAATTGGGGCTGGCACATTTTGTGCTTCGCGTTCGCGACAGAGTGAACGCGTTCGCGAAGGCTTGAGGTGCAAAGCTTCGCGTTCATGATCGAAGCCTCGCATTCGCGAAGGAAAAGAGGCTAACCAGGAAATTGCCTTCGTGTTCGCGAAGGCCAAGCCAGGTAAGCTTCGCGTTCGCGAAGTACCTCTCGTGCTCGCGGAGAGTAAAATTGGGCAGCACAAATTTTGTGCTTCGCGTACGCGAGGCACTGACCACGTTCGCGAAGGGTAAAAATCCCAGAAACAGAACTTAAGTTCAGGAAATGGGGTTTCGACCCATTTTTAATAATTTTCAATTTTTGAGCTCGGGTAAGGCGATTCTTGAGAGATTTTCATGGGAAAACATTGAGGTAAGTGTTCCTTATCCTATATTGATTATATTTCAGGATTCCATACTCATTTATATCATTAATCCGTGAATTTATGGAAGAAAAATCAGATTTTTATAAAATCTTCCAAAAACGAAAATTTAAGATTTGAAGGTCCATTTGATATCGGAATTGGATAATTTTTATATGATTGAACTCGTAGCAGAATGGGTATTCGTATTTCGTGAGTTTTTTCGGTATTTGAGACGTGGGTTCCACTATTGAATATTTAAATTAATTTTAAATTTTTATCCGGAAAATATATAAATTCATATGGAATTAATTCCTATGATTCATATTGAGTATATCGAATTATTTGTGAATAGATTTGAAGCTTTTGAAGACAAATTTAAAAGGAAAAGTTGTGGTCGAGTAATTGATTGGAATTTGCAAAGCGAGGTAAGTGTCGTGGTTAATCTTGACTTGAGGGAATAGAACCCTTAAACTATTTGTTATGTGAAATACATGTGAACGACGTATAGGCAAGGTGAGGAGTGTCTATACGTCGTCAAATTAATTATTTGCGTAATTACTTGAAAAATCATAAATTGTTTTAAATTATGAATTAATTATTATAATAATTGTTCCTCTCCTATTCTTTGTCAAATATTAATTCTTGAATTCCTGTATTAATTGTTACATGCTATTTGAATTATGTGTCTTAATTGTTATTTGATATTTAGCATATTAAATATTAAAAACTGCCTATTTTCTCCCTGATATCCATAATAATTTGCTATTTGTCATTGTTTGTTTCATAATTATTGTATGCTTGTTGTCTTATAATTTATATTAATTGTTGCATTTATTGGTGAAATTTCTTCTATAAGAATTGGTAAATGGATATATTGGAGGATCGGGTTGCACGTCGCAACTTAATTGATTGAAATGGAAATATTGGAGGATCGGGTTGCATGCCGCAACAGACTTATTAAAAGTCCATATTAGAGGATCGGGTTGCATGCCGCAATATACTTATTAAAAGTCCATATTGGAGGATCGGATTGCACGCCGCAACAGACTTATTTAAAAGTCGATAAATATATATATATATATATATATATATATATATATATATATATATATATATATATATATATATATATATGGGGGATCGGGTTACACGCCGTAATAGACTAGATTAAAATAAATATATTGGAGGAGCGGGTTGCACGCCGCAATAGAATTGAATGTGAATATATTGTGAGAGCGGTTTGCACGCTGCAACGGAAATTGATGAAAATGATAATTGATTATGACTGCTGAGTTGGCTTCAATTATTATTAATGAGTTACCTAATTTATTTCTATTATTTGTTATTTTTACTAATATTGCGTACAGGTTAATGTAAGTGACCCGCCTTAGCCTCGTCACTACTTCGTCGAGGTTAGACTCAACACTTACTAGCATATGGGGTCGGTTGTACTAATACTATATTCTGCACTTCTTGTGCAGATTTCGGAGTTGGTCCCAGCGGCATACTATAGACTTGCTCGGATTTCAGCTACTCGGAGGAGACTTGAGGTATAGATGCACATCATCCGCAGTTCTGAAGTCCCCGTCTATTTTACTTTAGCTGTGTGTTTGTTTCCAGACAACTTTATTTTATTCAGACCTTTATTTGTATTTATTCTAGAAGCTCGTGCACTTGTGACACCAATTCTGGGATGGTATTTAGATACCGTTATTTTTATGGATTATTCACTATATTTCAGAATTTACTTCCGCAATTGTTTTTTGTTATTAATAAATTTAAAAATTATTTTAAAAATTGATAATATTATTCTAACATTGGCTTGCCTAGTAAGTGAAATGTTAGGCGCTATCACGGTCTGAAGGTGGGAATTTCGGGTCATGAGCTTATATATATAACAAGTGAGATTATTCACTTGCTAGGCAATTTATAAAACTTAGTATAAATTAGTATAAAACTTAGCCAATTTATAAGATATTATTAATATTAGGCAAATGCTACTAATACTAGCCAATTAATTATTTGTAGAAACAAAATGTCAAATTTATGCTTTATTTTGAGTGGGTGTTATTGGAATAGATTATGTACATCTTAAGGAGCTTGAATTTCAAGTTTTGGATGATTTGGTGGAGTTTTGAGGTGTTATGTATCATTTATGTATCACATATATATCATATGTATATCACATGTATATTCATATATACATGTGTGTGAGATACATGTGTGTGAGATACATGTTTGGTACAAGTGTCGCTGAAGAATTTTGTAAACTCATCTTTGACGACGAATTTTGATACCAAATTAATCTAAATCACTTCCAATATTCTACAAATTTTGTATATTAACTAATCTATATATTTTCAATGAAGTTCAATCAGACCCATTGAAAAATGTCCCCTTTTGCTTAGGTTTTTGAAATCTGATATATTTTTTTATTTGTGTTTGATCACCTTGTTTGCTACCTCATTCATGAAATTTTCTTTCCATCTTGCATCTATTATACCTGATCACGCTTAAAAATATGGAAGAAGATATTCGCATGTGATTCTTGGAGAAAAAGAATCTTTATTTATCTAGATTTTTAATTTTTGTATGCGCTTGGCTAATTTTGATAATAACTAGAAATTGATACGTTTAGACTTATTTTTGACATTCCATAAGATCATCTATAAAACTAGATGAGGAATGGCCCATGCAACACTTAATGTGATGACCCAAAAGGTCATCTTATGTTTTAGAACTCGAATATGCGCTCTTAAGCCTTAAAAATCTCATTTTTATCCTCCTTGATTTGCGTGCACAGTCAGGGCAGGTTTCCAGAAAGGTTTTATGTTGAAAACTAATGAAAATAAGATTTTTTGCCTTAAAAGATGATTTTAGTTGACTTCGGTCAATATTTTTAGTAAACGGGCCCGGATCCGTGCTTTGACGGTCTCGATAGGTCCGTATCGAATTATGGGACCTGGGCGTATGCCCGGAATCGAATTTGGAGGTCCCTAGCTTGAGTTATGAATTTTTGATGAAAATTAAAAGTTTGAAAATTATTTGTTTTTAAGAAGTGATTGATATTTGGCACTGTTAGTATCGGGTCTGTATTTTGCTTCCGCAGCCTGGTATAGGTTTATTATGATATTTAAGACCTGTCTATGAAATTTGGTGAGAAACGAAGTTGATTAGACGTGATTCGGACGTCCAGTTGAGAAAATAGAAATTTTAAAGTGTTCTTGAGAATTTCATTTGATTTGGTACTAAATTCGTAGTTCTAGGTGTTATTTTGGCGATTTGATCATGCGATCAAGTTCATATGATATTTTTAGACTTGCGTGCATGTTTGATTTGGAGCCCCGAGGGCTCAGGTGAGTTTTGGATAGGCTACATAGTGATTTGGACTTAGAAAAAATATCTGGTGTGCTTCAGCTGTGTTGCAGGCCTCAGACCTCGCAAATGCGAGGTCAGGGTTGGCATTTGCGATCACTGTTGAGGTCGCATTTGCGAACTTCTAATCGCAAATGCGAAGAGAAGCTGGGCCAGCCTGTGTCCGCAATTGCAAACTTTTCTTTTCATTTGCGAAGGGGGTCTGGGAGGGGTATGGATCGCAAATGCGATCTTTTGTCTGCATTTGCGAGGTCAGTGATCGCAATTGCGACACTTTCCTCGCATTTGCGAAGGGCAGCAGGATTTTGAAGGCTTCGCAATTGCGATATCCCCTTCGCAATTGCGAGCTTCGCATAGCTCAGGTCGCAAATGCGACGTCTGCAAAGACTATTTCTTTCCCAAATTATTTTCAAAATTTGGGAATTTAGACCTCAATTTGAGGTCGGATTCCAAAACTAATTACATATTCGGGCTCGGAGGGTGAATGGGAAAAAAATATTTTGGTCCGAACCTCGGGTTGTGACCAAGCGGGCCCAGGGCTGATTTGTTGACTTTTTGGAGGAAAAATTGGAAAATTTAATTTATGTAATACAATTGATTCCTTTTGCAATATTTGATATTATTGAGTCATTTTTGAATAGATACGAGTGGTTTGGAGGTGAATTCCAAAGGAAAAGCTGTGGTTGAGAATTAAGTGGCATTCGAAGCGAGGTAAGTATTGTGTCTAACCCTGACTTGAGGGAATTTGGAACCTTAGATTACTTGTCAAATAAAATTCATGTGAGCGGTGTATATGTGAGGTGACGAGTACTTATGCGCCGCCAATTTACCTCTTTATCCATGTTTCTCAGTTTTTCTTATATTGTCTCATTCCTATGCCTAATTGCTATGTGTTAAATTAGTGTTGTTCAATTTAGCGTTCTTATCATGTTTACGGATTTTCTGGTGATAATTGAGTTTTTATTTCAAAGTTGAGATTGATGTTATGGAACCAAATGTTGAAGTAAGGTTTGTACTTGTTATTCTATCTCCCTGTTGATATTTATGCATTGCATTATGGTAAGGGAGAGTGTTAATGCACGAAGGGTGATGCCGTGCCATATTGTGAGTGTTAATGCACGAAGGGTGATGTCGTGCCATATTGTGAGTATTAATGCATGAAGGGTGATGTTGTTCCATATTGTGAGTGTTAATGCACGAAGGGTGATGCCGTGCCGTATTGTGAGTGTTAATGCACAAAGGGTTTTGCCGTGCTATATTGTGAGTGTTAATGCACGAAGGGTGATGCCGTTCCATATTGTGAGTGTTAATGCACGAAGGGTGATGCCTTGCCATATTGTGAGTGCTAATGCACGAAGGGTGATGTCGTGCCATAATATGAGAGTTAATGCATGAAGGATGATGTCGTGCCATTTCTATTTATTTTATGGTGAGATTGAGAGTAAAAGCACGAAAGGTAATGCCGTACATTTTTCCTTAGTGTATTCACTATTCATGATATATTGACTGCTCCGGTGATCATTCTGCTGTAGTTCTTCATCTTATATTCCCCTCAGTATGTTCCCCTCCCGACATTTTCTGTTTAGTTTTTCATTTCTGTTATTTGTTTATACACTGTTAAATTGTACAGGTAAATTTGTAGGTGCCTTGACTTAGCCTCGTCACTACTTCGTTGAGGTTAGGCTCGACACTTACCAGTACATGAGGTCAGTTGTACTGATGCTGCACTCTGTACTTTCTGTGCAAATTTTTGATACCGGCTCAGGTTGATCAAGATTTGCTATTGGTCCGCTGTCTAAAGACTCAAGGTAGATCTGTCAGCGTTCACAGACCTTGAAGTCCTCGTCTATCCTTTTATGTCCTACTATTTTCTTTCATTTAGATAGTTGTATTTCTTTCAGACTATTACTTGTAGTAAATTCTAGAATGCTGATGAATTGTGACTCCAGATTCGGGTGGTAGTAATTAATACAGTTTTATGATATTCCACACTTATTATATTTTATTTTAGTTAATTATTGTCATTTACTGAATGGAAATAAGGAATTGGTTTAATGATTTTCTAACGTTGGCTTGCCTGGCAAGTGAAATGTTAGGCGCCATCACGGTCCCGTCGGTGGAAAATTTTGGGTCATGAGAAGTTGGTATCAGAACCCTAGGTTACATAGGTCTCACGAGTCACGAGCAAGCTTAGTAGAGTCTGAAGGATCGGTACGGAGATGTCTATACTTATCTCTCAGAGGCTATGAAATTTAGGAACAATATCACCTCTTTCATTCCTTATCGTGCGGCATTGATTTTTGCTTGAAACCTATATCTCACATTCCTTTGTATCTACTCGTGTATGACATTGCGCACTCGGTATCAGTTGTGCGTCGACGGTTCGTGATGCCGCAGATGAACTACAAGGGAGCCAGAGATGATCAAACATTGCCTCAATGTATGATTCTGACTGAAGATGCGGACGTATAAAGAGATCACCTAGTGAATAATGTGGGGGGTGCAACGTACCTTGGCATCTGGTTGGTTTATACGAGTTGTGAAGGTTAATATTGTGGACCATCGGACATGGTGAACTATGACTTCACGCCGAGTGGGGGAGTCCACTATCAATGAATGGATTGCGAGTCATGTCTTATATCAGTTTTGGCATGAAATGTATATATGTGGTACTGAAAGGTTCTCCCAAAATTTACATGTGTTTAAGGCCTAAGATATTGTAGAGAATAAGGTTGGGACTTGCGGTATGTCCGCCTCCGTAATAATCCTATACTTCAGTACCAAAAGAGTTAGAGAAATAACTTTAAATTTACAGAAGATCTACTCAGCGTGGACGTCATGGTTGCGAATTTTGGGATGCTTCGGAGGAAGTACAATGGTTGATGAGATTCTGGACTATGTGATTTGTGCCAAGATTTGTCTGTCTGGAGCTCTAGTATTGTGATCGTTGTGTATAAATAGGGGTAAGGGTTACCTCTGAGAAGAATCGAAGAGTATGTTAAGAAATGGGTCAGCTCAACAGTGTCGAAACATCATAACAAAAGAATAAATTGGCCTTGGGAGAGATAATTCTCCACAGGTGTCTGTGGCAAGCCTATGAAGAGGGCAGACCAGCCAATACAACACCGCCCACTTGGCTCGGTTCTCAAAAATGCTTTTGGAAGAGTTTATTTCCCGGACTCTCCGTAATGCATGGTGCATAAGGTTTGAACGATTGCGCCAGGTCACCATGATAGTGTCATAATATGCCATCAGGTTCAATAAGTTAGCCCGTCATATTCCTACTTTGCTTCCTACAGCCAGAGAGCGAGTCCACAGACTCATTAAAGGACTTATTATGATCATAAAATTTTGTATGACTCGGGAGCTACAGGCTGATACTTCATTTCCCCTAATGGTAGAAATTCCCAAGATATTAGAACGTGTTCGGGGTGAGGAAAAAGGAAACTAAGGAGACCAAGACGTCTTAAGGTTCTGGGGGATTCAGTGGATTCTACTCTGCGAGTATAAATCATTATGGCGGGGGCTCGGGTAGTCGGCCAGCCCAGTTCGCACATCGGATTAATCGAGGTGCTCCAGTAAGTTCTTTTAATGCACCACGGACATAAGTATCCTATAATAGTTATTCTAGTTATCTGGCACAGACTCAGTATAGGCAGCCAAACCCGCAAATGGGTTGTTATGAATGCGGTGATACTAGGCATATCATGAGAAAATTGTCCCAAACTTGGGAGAGGCATATTTCATCAAAGCACTCAGGCTACGTGTCCCATTGCAGTTACTACACCACCCATACGACCAGTTAAGGGTGGAGGACAGGCGGGTAGAAGGCGTCCTAGGGGTGGAGACCCAACCGTTGTTATATTTGTTTTATGGTATGGTGGAGGTCGTTACATCAGATGGTGTCGTTATAGGTATGACCTCGATTTAAAATAAAGGAATAATTTTCTTAACTTGATTCGGTTCTGAGTATCAAGACGATTCCTCCTATTGTGCTCCACTTATGAGTGAGCTTCGTAATTCTATAATCTACTTATGTGTTTACTTCTGTTGGGAGGTTCTATGGAGATAACTACACCTATCATTCAATGATGGACTCTAATAAGATCTGTGAGGCTAAAGGTGCCTTTCTAGTACTTATTTCGGTATGTTTTGATGTATTTTCGGATAATTAATTATAAATTATGAATTATATGCCCTACCGGTGTGGGGTTAATTATGTGTTGTGATTTTGTTTATCGAAAGTTATTTAAAAGGAGAAAATGGAAAGTTTCGATTGGCAAGATGTGCATATTACTTGTGATTCAGAACTGAGACCGAGGTCCTCATATTTTTAAAATAAATGGATATGTTTAAACCGGGCTATGAGATGCGGTAGAAGTTATATAAGGACGAGATCCTTGTGATAAAAAAAATTCGTGTGTTTAAATTCTCCCTTGTGAAAATTAAATTTGTGCTATAGCACTAATAGGGAGTCATGCCTGCCAGGCTTATTTGAATTTTTTTTTGTATGAAATTCTCTGTGCATACTTGCCAAATTCGTGTTGTAATATTGAGTTGTAACCTACAAGGTAGGTGCCCGCCCAGGTGGCATTAAATGTGACTCGTTAATTCGGGTAAACAATTATGAGGTCTTCATGACTCGCATCTCGTTATTAGTATGGTGAAGGTTTGAAACGAGATTTTTGTTAACATGAAGTTAATTGACGATTCTGTAATTGATTATGAACAACTATTAAGACCAGATTGACCCAGAAGGGTGCCCCATTTAGATGGTCAGGCGAGTATGAGTTGAGCTTTCGGAAGCTCAAGACCGCTTTGACTACAACGCTAGTGTTGGTACTACCCACAGGTTCAGGATCGTATACGGTATATTGTGACGCCTCTCACATTGGGCCATACCCGTTATTAATGCAAGATGGCAAGGTAATTGCATATGCGTCGCGACAATTGAAAGTTCACAAGAAGAATTATCTTGTTCATGACTTAGAACTGGAAGCCATTGTTCATGCGCTGAAGATTTGGAGGCATTATCTCTACGGTGTCTCGTGTGAGGTATTTACTGATCATCGGTGCCTTCAGTACTTGTTCAAACAAAAATATCTTAATTTGAAGCAGAGAAGATGGTTGGAGTTGTTAAAAGACTATGATATCACCATTTTGTATCACCTCGGAAAGGCCAATGTGGTGGCCGATGCTTCGAGTAGAAAGGCTGTGCGTATGGGCAGTCTTGCGTATATTCCGGTTGGTGAGAGGCCATTAGCTGCATATGTTCAGACTTTGGCTAACCAATTCGTGAGGTTAGATGTTTCAGAACCCAGTCAAGTTCTAGCTTGCATAGTCGCTCGGTCTTCTTTATATGAGCGTATCAAAGAGAGGCCATATGATGATCCTCGTTTACTTGTCCTTAAGGATACGGTGCGGCACGGTGATGCCAAACAGGTTGCTGTGGGGGAAGATAGAGTTCTGCGAATGCAGGGTCGTATTTGTGTGCCTAATGTGGATGGGCTTCATGAATTAATTCTTGAAGAGGCACACAGTTCTAGATATTATATTCATCCAGGTATCGCCAAAATGTATCAAGATTTGTGGCAACATTATTGGTGGAGGAGAATGAAAAAGGATATAGTTGCATATGTAGCTTGGTGTCTGAATTGTCAGCAAGTTAAGTACGAGCATCAGAGACCTAGTAGGTTGCTTCAGAAGTTAGAAATTCCTGAATGGAAATGGGAGCATCTCACTATGGATTTTATTGTTGGACTCCCACGGACTCAGAGAAAATTTGATGTAATTTGGGGTCATTGTAGACAGGTTGACCAAGTCAGCACATTTCATTCCAGTGACAGCTACCTATTCTTCAGAAAGGTTAGCTGAAATTTACATTTGTGAGATTGTCCGCCTTCACGGGGTGCCCGTGTCTATTACTTTAGATCGAGGTACGCAGTTTACCTCGCACTTTTGGATGGCCAGTCCGAGCGTACTATTCAGATCTTAGAGTATATGTTTCGCGCCTGTGTTATTGACTTTGGAGGTTCTTGGGATCAGTTCTTGCCGTTAGCGGAGTTTGCCTACAATAACAGCTACCAGTTGAGCATTCAGATGGCTCCATATGAGGCATTATATAGAAGGCAATGTTGTTCGCTAGTTGGATGGTTTGAACCTGGAGAGGCTCGGTTATTGGGTACCGATTTGGTACAAAATGCCTTGAATAAGTTCAAGATTGTTTAGGATCGACTTCGCACAGCTCATTCTAGGCAAAGAGTTATGCCGACCGTAGAGTTCGTGATATTGCATTCATGGTTGGAGAAAGAATATTGCTTTGGGTATCGCCCACGAAGGGTGTTATGAGAGTTGGGAAGAAGGGCAAGTTGAGCCCTAGGTATATCGGGCCATTTGAGATCCTTGAGAGAATGGGGGAGGTAGCTTATAGACTTGCGTTGCCTCCAGGGTTATCCTCAGTTCATCCGGTCTTCCATGTGTCTATGCTCCGAAAATATTATGGTGACCCGCCCCACGTGTTAGATTTCAGCTCTGTCCAGTTGGATAAGGATTTGACTTACGAGGAGGAGCCGGTGGCAATTCTAGCCCGGCAAGTTTGCCAGTTGAGATCAAAGAGTTATCCTTCAGTTCCAGTGCAATGGAGAGGTCAGCCTATTGAGACAACTACTTGGGAGTCCGATTCCGATATGCGAAGTAGATATCCCCACCTTTTCACCAGCCCAGGTATTTTTCTATGTCCGTTCGAGGACGAATAGTTGTTTTAGAGGTGGAGAATGTGATGACCCAAAAGGTCATCTTATGTTTTAGAACTCAAATCTGCGCTCTTAAGCCTTAAAAATCTCATTTTTACCCACTTCGATTTGCGTGCACAGTCCGAGCAGGTTTTCGAAAAGCTTTTATGTTGAAAACTAATGAAAATAAGAATTTTTTCCTTACAAGTTAATTTTAGTTGACTTCGGTCAATATTTTTGGTAAACGGGTCCGGATCCGTACTTTGATAGTCCCGGTATGTCCGTATCGAATTATGGGACCTGGACGTATGCCCGGAATCGAATTTGGAGGTCCCTAACTTGAGTTATGAATATTTGATGAAAATTAAAAGTTTGGAAATTATTTATTTTTAAGAAGTGATTGATATTTGGCACTGTTAGTATTGGGTTCGTATTTTGGTTCCGGAGCCTGGTACAGGTTCATTATAATATTTAAGACCTTTCTATGAAATTTGGTGAGAAACGAAGTTGATTAGACGTGATTCGGACGTCCAGTTGAGAAAATAGAAATTTTAAAGTATTCTTGAAAATTTCATTTGATTTGGTACTAAATTCGTAGTTCTAGGTGTCATTTTGGCAATTTGATCATGTGAGCAAGTTTGTATGATATTTTTAGACTTGCGTGCATGTTGGATTTGGAGCCCCGAGGGCTCGGGTGAGTTTTGGATAGGCTACGAAGTGATTTGGACTTAGAAAAAATAGCTGGTGTGCTTCAGTTGTGTTGCAGGCCTCAGACCTCGCAAATGCGAGGTCAGGGTTGGCATTTGCGATCACTGTGGAGGTCGCATTTGTGAACTTCTCATCGCAAATACGAAGAGAAGTTGGGCCAGCCTGTGTTCGCAATTGCGAACCTTTCTTCGCATTTGCGAAGGGGGTCTGGGAGGGGTATGGATCGCAAATGCGATCTTTTGTCCGCATTTGCGAGTTCAGTGATCGCAAGCATTTGCGAAGGGCAGCAGGATTGTGAAGGCTTCGCAATTGCGAAGGGGCTATCGCAATTGCGAGCTTCACATATGCGAAGCTCAGGTCGCGAATGCGACGTCTGCAGCTGAACACAATGAATTTTGGACGGGAATTTTCATTCATTTCCCAAATATTCAAGACCTAAAACACAAGAGGCGATTTTTCAAAGACTATTTCTTTCCCAAATCATAGGTAAATGATTCTTAACTTATTTCTTTCAATCTTTTACACCTTTTTACAAGATTTCAACCTAGAATCTAGGATTTTCATGGTGGAATTAGGGATTTTTGGGTAGAACTTAGGAATTTCAAAATTTGGGGATTTAGACCTCAATTTGAGGTCGGATTCCAAAACTAATTACATATTCGGGCTCGGGGGTGAATGAGTAAAAAGATTTTGGTCCGAACCTCGGGTTTTGACCAAGCGGGCCCGGGGTCGATTTTTTGACTTTTTGGAGGAAAAATTGAAAAATTTAATTTATGCAATACAATTGATTCCTTTAGCAATATTTGATATTATTGAGTCATTTTTGAATAGATACGAGTGGTTTGGAGTTGAATTCCAAAGGAAAAGTGTAGTTGAGAATTAAGTGGTATTCGAAGCGAGGTAAGTGTTGTGTCTAACCCTAACTTGAGAGAATTAGGAACCTTAGATTACTTGCCAAATAAAATTCATGTGAGCGGTGTATATGTGAGGTGACGAGTACTTGTGCGCCGCCAATTTACCTGTTTTTCTATGTTTCTCAGTTTTTCTTATATTGTCTCGTTCATATGCCTAATTGCTATGTGTTAAACTAGTGTTGTTCAATTTATCGTTCTTATCATGTTTACGCATTTTCTGGTGATAATTGAGTTTTTATTTCAAAGTTGAGATTGATGTTATGGAACCAAATGTTGAATTAAAGTTTGTACTTGTTATTCTATCTCCCTATTGATATTTATGTATTGCATTATGGTAAAGAGAGTGTTAATGCACGAAGGGTGATGCTGTGCCATATTGTGAGTGTTAATGCACGATGGGTGTTGCCGTGCCATATTGTGAGTATTAATGCACGAAGGGTGATGCCGTGCCATATTGTGAGTGTTAATGCATGAAGGGTGATGCCGTGCCATATTGTGAGTATTAATAAATGAAGGGTGATGTCGTGCCATATTGTGAGTGTTAATGCACGAAGGGTGATGCCGTGCCATATTGTGAGTGTTAATGCACGAAGGGTGATGCCGTGCCATATTATGAGTGTTAATGCACTAAAGGTGATGCCGTGCCATGATATGAGAGTTAATGCACGAAGGGTGATGCCATAACGTTTCTATTTATTTTATGGTGAGATTGAGAGTAAAAGCACGAAGGGTAATGTCGTGTATTTTTTCTTACTGTATTCACTATTTCTATTTATTCATGGTGTATTGACTGCTCTGGTGATCATTCTGTTGTAGTACTTTATCTTGTATTCCCCTCAGTATGTTCCCTTCCTGACATTTTCTGTTTAGTTTTTCATTTCTGTTATTTGTATATACACTATTAAATTTTACAGGTAAATTTATAGGTGCCTTGCCTTAGCCTCGTCACTACTTCGTCGAGGTTAGGCTCGACACTTACCAGTACATGGGGTCGGTTGTACTAATATTGTACTCTGCATTTTCTGTGCATATTTTTGATACCGACTCAGGTTGATCAAGATTTGCTATTGGTCCGTTGTCCGGAGACTCAAGGTAGATCTGTCGGCGTTCACAGACCTTGAAGTCCCCGTCTATCTTTTTATGTCCTACTGTTTTCTTTCATTCAGACAGTTGTATTTCTTTCAGACTATTACTTGTAGTAAATTGTAGAATGCTCGTGAATTGTGATTCTAGATCCGGGTGGTAGTAATTAATACAGTTTTATGATATTCCGTACTTATTATATTTCATTTTAGTTAATTATTATTATTTACTGAATGAAAATAAGTAATTGGTTTAATGATTTTCTAACGTTGGCTTGCCTGACAAGTGAAATGTTAGGCGCCATCACGGTCCCGTCAGTGGAAAATTTCGGATCGTGACACTTAATTACAAAAATAAATTTTTTAATTATATTATTCCAATCAATTTGTAAAGATCATTCATGTTAATTTAAATAAAATATTTAAAGATATAAATTTTCATATGCGTCTTTATTCAATAAAAATTATTGCGTCTCTGAGTTTGCCATTTGATTTTAAACTTATTTTGCTGGAATTAAACATCAACGAAAAGAAATAAAAAGGTTATCAATATATCATGAACTTGCTTTTTCTTTGTGTTTGTCTTGTCTTTTCCTCATATTCTAATTTGAAATTTACAATAAATTTTTTTAAGCATAGGCTTATTGGTAGCACAAACATTCATAGGCAAAATATTTTGGTAATTGTTTAGCACGTTAAATTTAAGAGAAACAAGTCCCTAATTTATTTAAACCGCGTCAACTTGTATACAACCAAAGAGATTGCATTTTTCTTCATTGATAATTCATTTGTTAATAGTTTTAATAAGAAGAGATATCTTCTTTTAGCATAAAGAAAAACACGTGTTACATTAGAAGTGGACATGAAAATATTACAAATATTTCTAAAGGAGTATCAATTCTACGTTCTTTTATAGACTTTTCCCATTAAATGCTTGAATTAAAGATTGTTGTTTGAGCAATTGCACCTTGAAAGATAGTTGTTTGAGAAATTATAATTTGAATGGTAGTACCATGAGTTCTAATTTGAGTTCGTGTCATTTTCTGATTAGGTTACTTTTCTTGTTATATATACAAAAATATAAATTTACTATTAATCTTTTAAATTAAGTCAGAACAAGTTATTTTCTAAATGAGAATAGCTTAATTAATAACTAATAAAAGTAACTCAATGTTTTGGTTTGAAACGATGCAGTCATATTTAAGGATTAGCCCTTAAATAATTTGTATTCTACTCGATTATAGTAGTTAATATTCTGTTTGTTTTTATTTTTAATATCAAATAGAATATTAAGACCAAAAATGTTACTCGCTTTTAAATATTAAAGCAAGAAAAAAAAATAGTTACACACTTTAAACATTACATAATTATTGTAATATTTAATTAATATAGCCATTTAAGCGAGAGTTAGATGTGAGATGATAAATTGAAGCGGGGTTATAGTCATTGATAGTCTAAAACTCTAAATATGTGTAGAGAAACGTAAATTACAAAAGGGAAAAAGGTAAAAAAAAAAACCCTTTTACTATGTGAAAAAGATCATTTATACCCTCCGTTATACTTTCGGTTCACCAGTAACTACGACGTTACATAATTAGTGCAAAAATACCCATCCGCCGTTAGAACTCACCAGTAATATTACATGTAGCCTGACATGTCAATGATGTGGATGACACGCATGCCACGTCACTGGCCAGGCCCACCTTCTCCCTTCCATGTCATTCTTCTTCCACTACCACCTTCCCCTTCACTCAACCACCACCGCTACACTTGGATTCCCTATCAGTTGCAGTTGCAGCATATAGGCTAGCGTTTGAGCGTATTATACAGCTTAGGACCTCGTAAGTAATGTCCCTAAAGTCTAATAATTCAGTAGAGATAGTGAAAAAATATAAAATAGTTCTTTCCCTCAAGGCAAGTCTTTGAACACATCTCTCCAAAGTGAGAAACTAAGCTTCTTCAGTGGTGGCTACTGCAAATGCTATGGGAGTTCAAATAAGATTGGAAGTGTAGCGGAGATCTGAGACACCCCACGTAGTACTCAGTTGGATCTTGAAATACCCTAGGTTGCTGCAATTATGTGGTAATTTTATAAAATAACTTTGCGACCTAGTTTTTTTATTTTTTTACTTTGTAATCCAGTTAAGAGCATCAATGCTATTAATGAAAATCAGCTAAAGATTGATATAAAATTTATTTGGTTCACAGGAAATGAAGAGAAAAATGATTGTCATTTTACAAAAAGAAAATCCAAAATTTATATATGGAAAAGACTACAATCTGATGGGAAATTCCTAATAGGGAAGTTGCAATCTTTCAGTAGGATCTAGACTGAATAATAAATTAAAAAACAGTATTGATTTTTGAAGATCAATGGTCAAATATTACTGCTTTCTCGAGAAATTTTGTTTGTGGAGACCAAAAATCGGATTCATCGTCACCTTTTAGAATAGTAATAAAAATAAGTTTTTTTTTTAGCTTTGTAAAATTGAAGGGAGCTGCAATGGTGGTCAAACAGAGATGGATCAACTTTGTTCAAGATAATTGTCAATGAAGGTGGTGAATAAAATACGGAGAAGAAGGTGAAAGAATGTTGTCAATGGTGGTCAAGAATGATGGTCTAATGGTATGGAAGAATTAGTGAGTGGTGAAGGAGGAGTTAGTGGTGGCGGTGGTGGTTGGTTGATGGGGGAGGTGGTGATGGGATGGAGAGGGGAGGGGAGGGGAGGGGAGGGGAGGGGAATAAGATAGTGTTGGGGTGGTGAGGTAGCGTACCACATGGCATCCACTACAGTGACATGTCAGGCCACATGGAATGGTACTCGTCAAGATAGAGGATTCTAACGACGTAGGGGTATTTTTAAACCAATTATGTAATGTCAGGATTATTAATAGATCGAAAGGATTATTAATAGATCGAAAGTATAACGGAGGGTATAAATAATCCTATTTTTTTCATTACAAAATAATGATGTTGAATAACAAATTTGAAATAGGGCCCATGGATCACGATAGCCTTTATCCTTGCTGACTAGCTGTACGTATATAAATGGAAAATTCACGGGGGCCACTGTTTCAGCACATTAGACATACAACAACAACAACAACCCAGTATAATCCTACTAGTAGGGTCTGGGAAGGGTAGTTTGTACGCAGACCTTACCCCTACCCTGGGATAGAGAGACTGTTTCCGATAGACCCTCGACTCCCTCCCTCCAAGAACTCCCTACCTTGCTCTTGGGGTGACTCGAACTCACAACCTCTCATAAAATACAAAAAATGCCCCTGGTCAGCAAGGAGAATAACATGACATAAATTGAAATGACTTGATTTTTCTATCAATTCATTTTGACCAGAAGTTGCTCTCATTTCCCCTTATTAATAGTAGTAATAATCTATATGAATAAAAAGGCAAATGTCTTAACAGTGTTTGTGTACTCCAATCTGAAGGGAGAAAAAGTGTTGAACTATTTCCTTTGAATTAGTTGTGAGAGACAAGAAAAAACATAAGAATTGAGTTATTATGGATGAATTAGATGAGCATCTCATCTAAAAGTTACACTTATTAGGGAGAAGATATTTTTGTTTATTTAATTGCCTCTCAACAAGCCTCAATCGTGCATTATATCTTCTTCATTTTTAATGAGTCAAATACATAAAAATAATTTTTTGTTGAGTGGCAAATAGTAAAACTTGAAGTTATGTGTTTACCTACTTTAATAACCACATTGAATTGTATGATTATTTCACTTAAAAAGGTTTTAGAAAGGTTAGAGAGACGTGTATGGCTAGAGGTAGGAGTGTACATAGGTCGGTTAGTTTGAATTTTCTAATTACCAAACCAAACAAATTGTATCGGATTATTAAATCTAAAGACCAAACCAATAAAAGTCGAATTTTTTAATCTCGATTTTTCTCGGGTTTTCGGATTTTTCGAATTTTTTTCATAAAATCTTCATAGCACAAAACATAGAATTTGTGCTCCAAATATTTTTTTAATCCTAGTAAGACAGAACTATATAAGGCGTTTTTCAATAAAATAACATAAATATGAAATGAGTTATGACATTGTACTAAAATATTCAACAATAAAGATAATAAAATCGCATAAAATAAATATTATTAATAAGCCATAATGAAAGTAAACATAATTTAAAATTACTAATAAGTTGCTAAAATAAGTACGACTAATAAGTACTATTATTTACATGACTAAACACTAAGTTATGCATTATATCTAAACCATGAATAAGCTAAAAAATAGATATCCAACACTATTTTCATTCGTAGTACAATTGAATTGAATGTCTTTTATTAGCATTAGTATTTATTTGATTTTGGTTTAGGATTTATTTGAGTTATTAACATTTATGGACTATAAAACTTATTGGAGCATCCAAAAATTATAAGTCCAAGCTTGAAATAATACGTTAAAAGATAAAATTATGAAACAACTCTCTATACATATAATGTCGGGTTGGTTTGGTTTAGGTTTGACTTTTTTTAATTAAAATCAAACCAAACCAAATATGGTCGGGTTTCTTTTTCCAACACCAAACCATAGTCGAGTTATTTTTTCTCAGTTTGACTCGAATTATCGGGTTTGTACGGTTTGCCGGTTTCACGTACACACCCATAACTAGGGGATAGGGCATGGATATGAATACCTTGAGAGACTTGTGATTTCACCTTACCACATGTGATATCAAAGCTGCTTTAGTCACTTATTTTCTTCTGGCTTCACATCGTTCGAATATTCAGGTTAGTTAAAACTGTAATTATAGAAAAGACTTTGTTTAATTTTTCTAGGAGATCTTTTTCATTGTTTTCTTTTTTATATAATTATTGAAAATGTTCGCGCATTCGATCTTTACATATGAAATCTGTTAGTGTGATTTGTCACTATTTGCGCCATTCGTTTTTTCCAACCTTGAACTAACAGATTACGGGTAGAGCACTACCAAAAAATTGCTATATATTGATTCAAAATCGACCGATGGTAGTCGATTATTTAAAACAATCGATCGAAAATCGACCAAAATAGGAAAGTCGATAATAGAGTGGTCAGTAGAGCTAACCGATTGAAGTCGTATGGATATTTCGATCGAAGTCAGTCGATTAGGCCACCTAAATACTTGTTCTTACTTTTGACAGGTGATAGAAAAAAAATATAAACCAATTGATTTAGTTCGGTCGATTTATACAAATAATATTTTAAATAAATTAAGGTAACCGACCAATATCAGTCGGTTTATACAAAAAAAATTTCAAAATAAAATGATCTAACAAACCATTTTCGGCTGGTCTCTACTAATATTTGTAAATTAATAACAATTGGTTTATTTTCATTTTTAAATTTCTTTGGCCAGGTAATCGACCACTTCGGTCGATAAATAACAAACTTTGAATTTTTTTAGCCAATACCAATGGACTTAGTTGGTACCTAATAGCTTCTAAATTTTTTAGCCATAAATCGATCGTCTGTCGATAGTCGATAGTCGATCGGCTTTTTAGGTATAAATCAGATCGTCAGTGCTTGTTTTATGAGTTCGGAACCAAACTTACCAAAATAGGTGTTAAAAAGGATGAACAATCATATATGTAGTGCATGAAATACATGCACTATACGTTAACGGGGCCAGTTACCTCGTTAACGTATAGCACATGTATTTCATGCGCTATTCTGCTGGAGAGTTTTGTAAATCCACAAGTGACATGCGCTATATATTAACGGGGTTGTGTGGGTCAAAATCTGTCTTTAGAATATTTAAGTCGAGATAATACTAAGGGAAGAGTTCCCAAGTCGTCGTTTGTCGAGATGACCCAAGAAGCAGCAAAGTCTGTGGTCAAATAGTCAACAAGAGCCGTAGTCGAGGTGTTAACAAGGGACGAGGTCGAGTACCGTTGACAGAGCTGTAACGGCTAGTTTTCAAGATAGGATATTAAAGAGAATATTCCAATGGATATTTTTTGCACTTGTACTATTAGGATTTCTTAGGAACATGTCCCATATAAATAGAAAAATAGACAATGATAGGGGCATGCAACGACACAAAACCCACTATAGGCCATGATGGCGCCCAACGTCGCCGTTAGGCAAGCCAACGGTGAACTATCACATTAATTGTTTATTTTATTACTTTCGAAATCATAAATTTTATTAAGGAATGGAATTTACACTTTGAAATCCACGAAAACGTACATGAGTAGTAGTTTATAAAAGAAATGAAAGGCGATTATGATATATAAATCCGTAAGCAAAAACTAGCATATCCCAAAATCCGGTGTCACAAGTGCATGAGCATTTACTAAGGAATACAATAATAATACAATATCTGTCTAAGAATGTAAATGAGACAAGATAAAATAAATAGTACGATGGAGACTGTGGACTACGATGCGTAGCCTGGAATGCAGCTCAGATAAAGTCTCGTCAACAGCTGCGCCTACGCGCCAAGATGATCACCAAATGAACCTGTCAGATCCTACACATTAATGCAGAAGTACAACATGAGTACATAAATCAACGCGTATCCGGTAAGTATCTAGCCTAACCCCGGAGAAGTAGTGACGAGGGGTCGACATCGACACTTACTAGGGGTCCAACAAAGCGATATAATAAAACAATAAACAGATGTGAAGCACACAACCAAAATGGGGTAAATCTATAAGTTACCTAATCTTCCAAATATTTCTTTTAAAGTTCGGATTTCTCAATCTTATATTCTACCTCATCAGCTCAGATGTATCAAGTACCAGTAACAAACGAATAAGAAGTACCATGTAAAATGTCGGGCATTAGTGGAAGGATAATCTCGTGCATGTTCGGACTACCAGCGATATAACACACGATTATACTGAGGTCGTTTGGCCCAATCCAGAATAATGTGTATATTGCCGAGGGTCGAGCGGCACGAACCATAGATGCATTTATTATACTGTCGAGGCGTTCGGCCCACTCCATAAGAAAGGAAGGAAGTTCTCGAATTATGAGACACGTGCTTACAATGCAGTACACGAGCACAAAGTGAATATAATCTTTACCGTTTCTCAAATAACTAGCCAACAACTCAAGGTGATAAGGCTCGGCCTAGTATACATATATTTATTTCTAAATCAATTTCAATTATAAGTTCAAATAATTAAGCCAGCAGGATGAGTTCAAATAATTCAATTATTACATGATAATGTCCTAAGTCTACCCGCACATAAACATGCTTTAGCTACGTACGGACTTTCGTCACCTTGTCCGTACGTAGCACCCACAACTAGTATCACATAGCAATTACATCACCTAGGGGGTAGTTTCCCCCTCAAAAGGTTAGACATGAGACTTACCTCGCTCCGAAGTTCTAAAACAGGCTCCAACACCTCCCTAACTCTTCAATTCAAGCCAAACGATCTGAAACTAGTCAAACAATGTGCAACTCAATCAAAATATACTACAATGCTTACAATTTAACAACTCATAACAATTCCCAACTCCGCACTAAAAGTCAATAAAGTCAACCCTCGGGCCCACGTGCCCGGATTTTGAAACTTTTTGAAGATAAACTTTACCCATAACACCACGAGCTCAAATATATAATTTATTCTAAGTTCCATGTCCAATTTCGTGGTCAAAATCCAAGAATACCAATTTCTAGGTTTCTTTCAAAATCTCACAATTTCCATTAATTTTCATGTTTAAATCCACATATAATCCATTTATTTCATTAAAATGGTGTGGGAATTACTTACGTTGCAATGGTTGATAAAAATCGCTCCTTGAAGTTCTCCAAAAATCGCCCAAGCCAAGAGAGAATGAAAGAAAATGGGCCAAATCTCGTATAAAATCAAGCCTGCCCAGCGCTGCCTCGCATCTGCAGTCCCATGGTCGCTTCTGCAGCATCAAGCTCACACCTGCGCGAATCCAGCCAAGGTCGCCAACCGCATCTGCGGCCCCTTCAGCGCTTCTGCGGTGTTCCATCCGCAGGTGTGATTCCGCTTCTGCGGAAACTCGACCGCATCTGCGGTTCTAGCCTTCCCCCGACAAATTCGCTTATGCACTTGCCTGGCCACTTTTGCGGAGTCGCATCTGCGGCCCTATGGCCGCAGGTGCGATTGCATCAGTACCTAGGCCCTTCAGCAATGCAACCAAGCTCCAAAGTGATCCGCAACTCGTCCGAACACACCAGAGGCCCTCGGAACCCCGTCCGAACATACCAACAAGTTACATAACATAACACGGACCTGCTCGAGGCCTCAAATCACACAAAATAACATCAAAATTGTGAATCGATGATCAAAACCTTTCTTTAAACTTTCAAACTTTTAAACTTCAACGAACGTGTCCGAATCATATCAAAACATTCCGGAATGACACCAAACTTTGCACAAAAGTCATAAATCACAATACGAACCTATTCCAAGGCTTGGAATCCCAAACGAATTTCGATAACACCAATGTCCACTTCAATTCAAACTTAAGAAATTCTTAAAACCTTCAAAATGCTAACTTTCACAATAAGCAACGAATTTCTTAATCTTGTATTCTACCTCATCATCTAGGGGTAGTTTCTCCCTCACAAGGTTAGACAGGAGACTTACCTTGCTCCGAAGTTCGAAAACCGGCTCCAAAGCCTCTCTAACTCTTCATTTCAAGCCAAACGATCTGAAACTAATCAAACAATGTGCAACTCAATCAAAATATACTCCAATGATTACAATTTAACAATTTATAACAATACCCAACTCCGCTCTAAAAGTCAATAAAGTCAACCCTCGGGCCCACGTGCCCGAATTTTGAAAATGTTCGAAGATAAACTTTACCCATAACACCACGAACTCAAATATATATTTTATTTCAAGTTTCATGTCCAATTTCATGGTCAAAATCCAAGAATACCAATTTCTAGGTTTCTTTCAAAATCTCACAATTTCCACTAATTTCCATATTTAAATCCACATATAATCCATTTATTTCACTAAAATTGTGTGAGAATTACTTACCTTGCAATGGTTGATGAAAATCTCCCCTTGAAGCTCTCAAAAATTCGCCCAAGCCAAGAGAGAATGAAAGCAAATGGGCCAAATCACGTATAAAATCAAACCTGCCCAGTGCTGCCTCGCATCTGCAGTCCCATGGTCGCTTGTGCAGCATCAAGCTCGCACCTGCGCGAATCCAGCCAAGGTCGCCAACCGCATCTGCGGCCCCTTCAGCGCTTCTGCGACGCTCCATCTGCAGGTGTGATTCCGCTTCTGCGGAAACTCGACCGCATCTGTGGTCCTAGCCTTTCCACGACAAATTCGCTTATGCGCTTGCCTGGCCGCTTTTGCGGAGTCGCATCTGCGGCCCTTTGGCCGCATGTGCGATTGCATCAGTACCCAGGCCCTTAAGCAATGCAACCAAGCTCCAAAGTGATCCACGACTCGTCCGAACACACCTGAGGCCCTCGGAACCCCGTCCGAACATACCAACAAGTTACATAACATAACACGGACCTGCTCGAGCTCTCAAATCACACCAAACAACATCAAAATTGTGAATCGATGATCGAAACCTTTCTTTAAACTTTCAAACTTTTAAATTTCAACGAACGTGTCCGAATCATATCAAAACATTCCGGAATGACGCCAAACTTTGCACACAAGCCATAAATCACAATACGAACCTATTCCAAGGCTTGGAATCCCAAACGGATTTCGATAACACCAATGTCCACTTCAATTCAAACTTAAAAAATTCTTATAACCTTCAAAATGCCAACTTTCACAATAAGCGCCGAATTTCTCAATCTTTTATTCTACCTCATCATCTAGGGGTAGTTTCTCCCTCACATGGTTAGACATGAGACTTACCTCGCTCCGAAGTTCTAAAACCGGCTCTAACGCCTCTCTAACTCTTCAATTCAAGTCAAACGATCTGAAACTAGTCAAACAATATGCAACTCAATCAAAATATACTCAAATTATTACAATTTAACAATTTATAACAATACCCAACTTTGCTCTAAAAGTCAATAAAGTCAACCCTCGGGCCCACGTGCCCGAATTTTGAAAATGTTCGAAGATAAACTTTACCCATAACACCACGAACTCAAATATATATTTTATTCCAAAGTCCATGTCCGATTTCGTGGTCAAAATCCAAGAATACCAATTTCTAGGTTTCTTTCAAAATCTCACAATTTCCACTATTTTCGATATTTAAATCCACATATAATCCATTTATTTCACTAAAATTGTGTGAGAATTACTTACCTTGCAATGGTTGATGAAAATCTCCCCTTGAAGCTCTCAAAAATTCGCCCAAGCCAAGAGAGAATGAAAGCAAATGGGCCAAATCACGTATAAAATCAAGTCTGCTTAGCGTTGCCTCACATCTGCAATCCCATGGTCGCTTCTACGGCATCAAGCTCGCACCTGCGCAAATCCAGCCAAGGTCGCCAACCACATCTGCGGCCCCTTCAGCGCTTCTGCGACGCTCCATCCGCAGGTGCAATTCCGCTTCTGCGGAAACTCGACTGCATCTCCTGTCCTAGCCTTCCCCCAACAAATTCGATTGCATAAGTACCCAGGCCCTTCAGCAATGCAACCAAGCTCCAAAGTGATCCGCGACTCGTCCGAACACACCTGAGGCCCTCGGAACCCCGTTCGAACATACCAACAAGTTACATAACATAACACAGACCTGCTCGAGGCCTCAAATCACACCAAACAACATCAAAATTGCGAATCGACGATCGAAACCTTTCTTTAAACTTTTAAACTTCAACGAATGTGTCCGAATCATATCAAAACATTTCGAAATGACGCCAAACTTTGCACATAAGTCATAAATCACAATACGAACCTATTCCAAGGCTTGGAATCCCAAACGGACTTCGATAACACCAATGTCCACTTCAATTCAAACTTCAGACTCCTGTATGATTGCATTTGCTTAGACAAGTTAAAATATATGTATCCATAGTAGTTGCAAGTGTATGAGAGCAATTACGCATCCTTTGCATCTTGACTTTCTTGTACTTGTAAAAGAATTTTTTGTTATAACTAGTCTTATTTTATTAGTAGTGATTGGTCATAAGTATTAAGGGACAATGACTTATTGGGTCTTAGATTATTTCTTAGTTTCCATGTAATACAGAAGAAGAAATGATCACTTGGGGGTATATAATGTTAGTAGTAATTATTGATGTATTAGCAAACGAACATACTGTACATCCTTGGAAGTTATGATCATGAGCTTGCCAGTAATAGTATTCTCGGACTTTCCAATAGCAGCGCCGAACAGCTAGGTTGGTATGGAATGCCAAAGACAAAACAACAGAGATCTGAACTTTCAGGTCGAGAGTTTTGCTTTACGTGCGGTTCACTCGGATTATTTGCCGTTATGTTCATCACCTTGTGAAATACCCATATTCAAGTTGAGGATCATAATGAAATTAAGATGGTAGTATATGCATATGGAGTGCTACTTAAGTTAATATAGAATTGTTGGAGGATTAGGGATAGTGTTTAGATCGTTATTTGTGCTCGGGGTTTACATCCAATAATCGTATGTTCAAGTGTTTAAATGAAGTGATATACCGTGTAATAATGTTAGTAATTAATCATGACTAAGTGATAAAAAATTAACTAGGGTGCAAACACATGTCAGTGGCGTACGGCTTTAATTTCACGAGTGTATCAGTACTCACTGGCTTACTGCTTTCAAGCATCAAAACCAGTACACTGAGAAGGAAGCATTCCTTACTTTTTTCGATGTGAACGAATTTCGTTCTCATGTATGCAAGTGTTTCCTAGTCTCTGATTTCTCTGTCTTTTTTCAAAAACGTTGGTGCAATTAAATTCTTAAAACCTTCAAAATGCCAGCTTTTACAATAAGCGCCGAATTTCTCAATCTTGTATTCTACCTCATCATCTAGGGGTAATTTCTCCCTCACAAGGTTAGACATGAGACTTACCTCGCTCTGAAGTTCTAAAATCGGCTCCAACGCCTCTCTAACTCTTCAATTCAAGCCAAACGATCTGAAACTAGTCAAACAATGTGCAACTCAATCAAAATATACTCCAATGATTATAATTTAATAATTTATAACAATACCTAACTCCGCTCTAAAAGTCAATAAAATCAACCCTCGGGCCCATGTGCCCGAATTTTAAAAATGTTCGAAGATAAACTTTACCCATAACATCACGAACTCAAATATATATTTTATTCCAAGTTCCATGTCCAATTTCGTAGTCAAAATCCAAGAATATCAATTTCTAGGTTTCTTTCAAAATCTCACAATTTTCACTAATTTTCATGTTTAAATACACATATAATCCATTTATTTTACTAAAATTGTGTGGGAATTACTTACCTTGCAATGGTTGATGAAAATCTCCCCTTGAAACTCTCCAAAAATCGCCCAAGCCAAGAGAGAATGAAATAAAATGGGCCAAATCTCGTATAAAATCAAGTCTGCTCAGCGCTGCCTCGCATCTGCAGTCCCATGGTCGCTTCTACGACATCAAGCTTGTACCTGCGCGAATCCAGCCAAGACCGCCAACCGCATCTGCGGCCCCTTCAGCGCTTATGCGAAGCTCTATCCGCAGGTGCGATTCCGCTTCTACGGAAACTCGATCGCTTATGTGGTCCTAGCCTTCCCCCGGCAAATTCGCTTCATCGCTTGCCTGGCCGCTTCTGCGGAGTCGCATCTGCGGCCCTTTTTTCGCAGGTGCGATTGCATCAGTACCCAGGCCCTTCAACAATGCAACCAAGCTCCAAAGTGATCCGCGACTCGTCTGAATACACCCGAGGCCCTCGGAACCCCATCCGAACATACCAACAAGTTACATAACATAACACAGACCTACTCGAGGCCTCAAATCACACCAAACAATATCAAAATTGCGAATCGACGATCGAAACCTTTCTTTAAACTTTCAAACTTTTAAACTTCAACGAACATGTCCGAATCATATCAAAACATTCCGGAATGACGCCAAACTTTGCACACAAGTCATAAATCACAATACGAACCTATTCCAAGGCTTGGAATCCCAAACGGACTTCGATAACATCAATGTCCATTTAATTCAAACTTAAGAAATTCTTAAATCCTTCAAAATGCCAACTTTCACAATAAACGCCGAATTTCTCAATCTTGTATTCTACCTCATCATCTAGGGGTAGTTTCTCCCTCACAAGGTTAGACAGGAGACTTACCTCGCTCTGAAGTTCTAAAACCGGCTCCAACGCCTCTCTAACTCTTCAATTCAAGCCAAACGATCTGAAACTAGTCAAACAATGTGCAACTCAATCAAAATATACTCCAATGATTACAATT
The DNA here is from genome assembly GCF_000390325.3 of Nicotiana tomentosiformis. Lineage (NCBI taxonomy): Eukaryota > Viridiplantae > Streptophyta > Magnoliopsida > Solanales > Solanaceae > Nicotiana > Nicotiana tomentosiformis. The sequence goes on along the minus strand of NC_090823.1, from coordinate 103,478,337 downwards.
TAACAATTTATAACAATACCCAATTCCGCTCTAAAAGTCAATAAAGTCAACCCTCGGGCCCATGTGCCCGAATTTTGAAAATGTTCGAAGATAAACTTTACCCATAACACCACGAACTCAAATATATATTTTATTCCAAGTTCCATGTCCAATTTCGTAGTCAAAATCCAAGAATACCAATTTCTAGGTTTCTTTCAAAATCTCACAATTTCCACTAATTTTCATGTTTAAATCTACATATAATCCATTTATTTCACTAAAATTGTGTGAGAATTACTTACCTTGCAATGGTTGATGAAAATCTCCCCTTGAAGCTCTCCAAAAATCGCCCAAGCCAAGAGAGAATGAAAGAAAATAGGCCAAATCTCGTATAAAATCAAGTCTGCTCAGCGCTGCCTCGCATCTGCAGTCCCATGGTCGCTTCTACGACATCAAGCTCGTACCTGCGCGAATCCAGCCAAGGTCTCCAACCGCATTTACGGCCCCTTCAGCGCTTATGCGAAGCTCTATCCGCAGGTGCGATTCCGCTTCTGCGAAAACTCGATCACTTATGTGGTCCTAGCCTTCCCCTAGCAAATTCGCTTCATCGCTTGCCTGGCCGCTTCTGCGGAGTCGCATCTGCGGCCCTTTTTCCGCAGGTGCGATTGCATTAGTACCCAGGCCCTTCGACAATGCAACCAAGCTCCAAAGTGATCCGCGACTCATCCGAACACACCCGAGGCCCCCGGATCTACGTCCGAACTTACCAACAAATTCCATAACATAACACGAACCTGCTCGAGGCATCAAATCACACCAAACAACCTCAAAATTGCGAATCGGCGATCGAAACCTTTCTTTAAACTTCCAAACTTTTAAACTTCGACGAATGTGTCCGAATCACATCAAAACATTCTGGAATGATGCCAAAATTTGTACACAAGTCATAAATCACAATACGAACCCATTCCAAGGCTTGGAATTCCGAATAGACTTCAATAACACCAATGTCCACTTCAATTCAAACTTAAGAAATTCTTAAAACCTTCAAAATGCCAACTTCCACAATAAGCGCCGAAATGCTTTCGGGCCACCCGATACTCAAACCGAACATACGCCCAAATCCAAAATCATCATACGAACCTATTGGTACCTTCAAACATCGATTCCGAGATCGCTTACTCAAAAGTCAAACCTTAGTCAATTCTTCCAACTTAAAGCTTCCGAAATTAGAATTTTCTTTCCAAATCAACTCTAAACTTACCGAAATTCAATTCCGACCACACGTACAAGTTATAATACCTAAGGTGAAGCTACCCAAGGCCTCAAACTGCCAAACGACGCTCTAGATCTCAAAATGATCGATCAGGTCGTTACAGGGCATGTGATATTCATTTGTGAAGAACACACTTTGACTAAAATATTCGATTCTCTCTCTTGCTAAGATACAAACATCACCTTTTTACTGAGATTCTTGTCCATACTTTTCCATCAATTCCGAGAATAACTCGAATATTCAAGGATTCGTCTATCATCCTTCTTTGTCAGAAAGAAAATCCACTTATTCCATCCTTTATTGGGTGAATCATTCCTCCTATTTACTTAAATGCCATTTATTGTTGTTCATTATCATTGAATACTATTTTATTACATCTGGTTTCTACAGTATTTATTGTATGTTATTGCCATTACTCGGCCAAACCTACGCAACATCTATTGCTTCTTTAAAAATTTCATCTAGGGATATTATTGTTAGCTAAGATTAACCCTTATTTACATAGATTTAATTATTTGAACCAAGATATTTATTTTTTGGTCAAATAATTTGGTGTCGTTTGTGGGGATTTCTTAGTTAAATTTTTAGTTTCATCTAGATCTACAACTAGCACAGGTCACTAACGTCAAAACACTCAAGATCTCCTTTCTTTATGTATACAAAACCCTACATGGCAGGTAACCGAGAAAAAAGGACGAGGATAACAAGTGACCTCCCAACCAACCTCATGAATGCCATCAACGAAAGGTGTGAAACGGTATGTGAGGACACAACGCCTAGTGCGTCCCCTAGACGAGATGGGTCACCGCCCCCACACTGTAGCATAACAAAACCCCAGGGTAAAGGAGCCTCCACGTCTTTAGAGGAGGGGACACCCCCAGCTGTGAAAAAACTCCTTGAGGCGTGGCTAACTGACATGCTAACAAGCGTCCTCAACAAACCCGCTCCAGGCACGACTGCAGAAACCGCAAGGATGACGAGCGCAAAACACACACTTAAATTATGCTCGCTAATCAAATATAGTATAGTATAATATCGTATCCACAAGGATTGGATTTAAATAGTATTCTCATAGTTTCTATCTTGATCGCTATCCAAGAGAATCAACAATTGAGGTTTATATGATTTCTAACTAAAATTAACTAAGAATCTAAAGCTATTGACTAATGACAATCGAAACAAAGATAAGCAAGGAAGTTATCAGTGGGAGAAAATAGGGATTGATAGGATAGGTGCAAGATAATTGGTTGGGATCTAACTCTAAATAATTCACTTCTAATGTTCAAGTGAGTCTCTCGAATTCACTCAATTAATAGTTCAAACATTCAGAAAAACTCCTCTTTCGATTAAGTCTTAACCTCAGAAGATGAACCAATTTAAGCACGTGAAGATATACAAGAATGCGTAGTGGATTGGTCTTTAGGAAAATCTCTTTCGATTATTCTCCTAACTAGGTTTAATCAATGATTCAACTTGCCTCTTTCGATTACTACGAAGAATTAATGAACTCAACTAACAATATAATGCAAAGATATCACAAGTTTTGCATCTCTCGATTACATGAACTAGTGAATATAGATGCAACAATTAAATCATCCAAAAATGTTTCAATACATAAAACTAGAGTTATAATCCACAAACAATCATCAATATACCAAATCTATCAAACCCTAAAGAGAACTACTCCATAGATATGGATAAATTCATCACAGATAAAACTAAAGTATAGGAAAACATAAATTCAATCCAAACTCGAGTCTTGAGTGAGGAAAGAATGATGAAATCCTTATGCTAGTGTTCTTCCCACTCCTCCTTAGCCTCCTTAGGTTGAATATGTGTCAAAAGTCCAGAAAATAATATTTTTTCAAGTATATATACCAAGTATGGTCGAGCCCAAGCGAAAACACTTTTTCCTACGTGAAATAGGACACTTTCCGGCGTTGGACGTGCGCAGCCGCGCACCTGGGAGTGTGCTCGCGCATATGGATGTGCATATTGGACAATATTCTGCCTAACTTGCACGCCCAGTGCGCGCTCGCGCAATTGGGTGGCCTCTGAACTTTGCCAATTTCTGACATAAATTTACACTGTTGTGTCGCATAGTGCGTCGCACTAGTGTATTTTTTCAGTAGTTGATTCTTCCTTGAATTGTGACGTCCAGTAGTGATCCTCGACCCCCGAACACGATCCCGGCTTATTCCTTTGGGCTTTTACTCAGACTTCAAAGCTCCAAATAACTCGAATTAGTTCCACAATATCTACATAACTCGGAATCACTCCTACAAGGTATAAAACACACAATGAATGCAAAATATTAGAGATTGAAAGCTCAACTGAATTAAAGTGCAGTAAATTAGAGTACGATAAGCAACTAAAACACGCAATTATAGCCTACCATCAAAGGATGAAGGTCGCAACCTTTTAGAGCAGGCTGAGTAGAGATGGTTTGAGAGCAACTAGAAAACTGTTCAGTCGGCTGATGAAGTATCCCCCAACCACTTGGGACGAAATCCACAATGCTTATTGTGCCGAGGTCCGTGCAGATGAGAACGACCTCAATGAGCCAACTCACTGTCTAACCTCAGTACAAGCTGAATCTAGAATAGATCGAAGAGACAGCGCCAGAAGAGATCATCCAATTCCCCAATCTAACATGGAACAACATCAACCATATAATCAGGACGACCGTTGCGCCTCGCCCACCACCACCACGAAAAAGGCCTATCCAGACCAAGGACGGGACTCATCGGAATGAAAGAGGTATGCCTCTCTTATTATATACTCACAATTTTTGTGTGTTACCTACAGAGATAGTCAACGCCCTGGAGAAACTCAGACCGAAAGTAAAATGGCCGTCGAAGATGAGATCAGAATCAAACTCCAGAAAATTTGATGCCCTCTGTGAGTTCCGCCAAAAACGAGGGCATAAAACCGAAGATTGCATCGCCCTCAGGCAAGAAGTCGTAAACATGTTGCGACAAGGGCACCTCAAAGAGCTGCTAAGCAACAGGGTAAGAACCAATTTTGCCAGAGGACGCGAACACCAAGGACCGCCAAAGCTACCCTCACCAGCTCGCACCATTAATATGATTATCGGCGGTAGCGACGATGCCTCTACCAACAGTGTGAAGTTCACCACTACCCACAAACTCAAGCGATTATCACCCGCAAACGGTACGACAAACTCGAAGAAAGTATCATCTTCGACAAGTCGGATGCCGACGGTTTGACTTTTCCTCATAATTACGCCCTCGTTATTACTTTACAAATTTTAGATACCAATGTTAAACTCAATATGGTAGATGACGGGAGAGGCGCGTGCATTATCCATCCCTGAGTACTTAACCAAATGAGACTCGAAGATAAGATAGTGCCGCGTTGCATCACGCTAACTGGTTTTAACAATGTAGTTAAACGAACATCCGGGGAAATTACACTCCCCGTTTTGCTGGTGGCGTAACTCTTGAGACAACGTTCCACATTATGGACCAGGCCACTACGTACAACGCCATAGTGGGATGACCATGGATACATCCCATGAAAGTCGTACCCTCCAGCTTATACCAAGTAATTAAATTCCCAACTCCATGGGGGATTTTTAGTATACGCGGAGAACAACGCATATCACGAGAATGCTACCGCATTGCCTTAGACAGAATGACCACCCAACAAAGAAAAGACAGAAAAAGAGGCATAGCAATCAACGGGGTCGAGGTCGGAGCAAGATAAGATAGAGGATGTCATCAAGGACCCTGACACGGTCGAGGCTACAGATTTGACCATAGAAGACCTCGACCCCGTTCAATTGGACCTCAACGACCACAACAAGAAGGCCTATATCAGTTGCAAGCTTTGGGAACCAGGTAAATTCAGTCAATTCTTAACAGCTTATGCAGATTTGTTCGCTTTCAGCCATGCAGATATGTCGGGCATCCCAAAGGAAATCGGCACGCACAAAAATGCACAAATTAAACGTCGACCCATTCCAACCCCAGTGAGACAGTTCAGACATAAATTCAACTCCACAATTAATGACGCAGTGAGCGAGGAGGTGGAAAAACTATTAGAAAATGGTTCCATTAGGGAGTCGAAGTACCCTAAATGGGTCGCCAGCGTAGTGATGTTCAAAAACAAGAATGTGCGTGGATTTCACATATTTGAACAAAGCATGACTGAAGGATTCATTCCCGTTGCCACATATCGGCCAACTCATCGACGCAACGGCCGGGCATGAGCTACTAAGTTTCTTGGATGCTTACTCAGACTATAATCAGATCCTCATGGAATAAGAAGATCAGGAAAAAAACATTTTTTATCACCCACCAAGGAACGTATTGCTACATGGTCATGCCTTTTGGTCTAAAGAACGTAGGAGCTACTTATCAAAGGTTGGTAACAAAGATGTTCAAATACCAACTCGGCAAAACAATGGAGGTATATATAGATGTCATGCTGGTCAAGTCCAAAAGGGGTGAAGATCACATCGATCATTTGAAAGAAACTTTCGACATACTCAGATGGCACAAAATGAAGCTAAACCCGGAGAAATACTCGTTCGGTGTAGCCTCGGGAAAGTTATTGGGTTTTCTGGTATCACAGCGAGGGATCGAGGTCAACCCAGACCAAATCAAAGCCATTGAAGGGATACCAGAACTCTTGACCACCAAAAAACAAGTCCAAAGGTTGACTGGTCGCATTACCTCCCTATCAAGGTTCATCTCGCGGTCATCGGATAGGTGCCATAAATTATTAGGCGTGCTCAAGAAAGACAACAGCCTCAAATGGACTTCCGAGTGCGTCCAGGATCTGCGAGAACTAAAGGCATACCTGTCATCACCGCCCTTGCTTTCAAAACCCGAGCCGGGGGAGCATCTCTTCGTCTATCTGGCCGTATCCGAGGTAGCTGTAAGCGCAGTCTTAATTCGAGAAAACAAAGGTACGCAATCTCCCATCTATTACATTAGAAAAACACTCGTCGACGCCGAGACTAGGTACCCACACCTTGAAAAATTGGCTCTGGCCTTAGTCGTAGCTTCACAGAAGCTTAGACCATATTTCCAATATCACCCCATCTCGATCTTCACAACCTTCCACCTAAGAATTATTTTACATAAAACCGACCTATCGGGAAGGCTGGCCAAATGGACCATCGAGCTGAGTGAGCACAACATAAGCCGCGAATGGCAATAAAGTCACAAGTGCTCGCCGACTTTGTCGCAAAAATAATGCCTAAAGTCGAAAGGGAAGCTATCCAAACCTCTCTCTGATCACAAGACCTCCGGGTACTATGCACAAGACCTCTGGCACATCTAACGCATCGGGGTACGGACTGGGACTCGTACTCGAAGTCCCAACATGCGAAATGATTCGCCAGTCCATAAGGTGCCCGGATATGACTAACAATGAGGCTGAGTGTGAGGCCGTAATTATAGGTTTAAGACCAGCACTCAAATATGGAGCGACACGGTTGAAACTACGTTGCGATTCCCAGTTCGTAGTCAACCAAGTCACAGGGACTTTCCAAATCAAGGAACAAAGATTTCAAAAATACTAGACCAAAATCTGCAAGCTACTGCCTCAGTTCGACGAATGTCAGCTCGACCAAATAACACGAGCATAGAATACCGAGGCAGATGGCCTCGCCAAACTAGACACAGCCACCAAAAGCATCACAACCGGAGACAAAAATGTGGTCCATCTCTTGAACTCATCACTAGACCAAGTCGAGGTAAGAACCATAAACTTAACTTGGGTCTAGCGCAATCGTATTGTCACATACTTGCAGGACAGAACACTCCCCGGCGACAAAAAAGAGGCCAAGAAACTAAGAATGCAAGAGGCCAGGTACAGTATCCTCCGCAGTGATCTATACAAGAGGACTTATGAAGACCCTCTAGCAAAGTGATTGGACCCGAACCAAACTCAGCGCGTTCTTGAAGAAGTCCATAAAGGCCATTGCGGAACTCACTCCGGCAACCGGGCACTATTCAGATGCCTCAGACGGCAGGATATTATTAGCCCACCATGAAAAAGGATACTGCAGACTTCGTAAGGAGATGCGAGCAGTGCCAAAAGTACGCCTCAATGATTAACCAAGTAGGCGAACATCTCCACTAAGTCGCATCCCCTTGGTCATTCATCAAATGGGGAATGAACATCGTGGCCCCCTACCAGCAGGGCGAGGTAATGTACGATTCCTTTTGGCTTTAACTGACTATATCTCTGAGTGGGTGGAAGCAGAAGCATTCGCCCAAATATGGGAACGGGAGGTAATCACCTTTATATGGAGAAACATCATCTGTCGATTCGACCTTCCCAAAGAAATCAGCTATGACAACGGACCCTAGTTTATAGGAAAGAAAACTGTTGAATTTTTCGAGAAATGGCATATCAAGAGGATACTCTCGACCCCATATCACCCCGCTGGTAACGGACAAGCAGAGTCCTCCAACAATTCAATACTAACCATCACGAAGAAGAAGCTCGAAGACTCCAAGGGACTGTGGCCAGAAATACTACCAGAAGTATTGTAGGCCTACCAAACAACTCCGAAAACGAGCATATGAGAGATGCCCTACTCTTTGGTCTGCGGGACCGAGGCAGTAATACCAGTCGAGGTCGGAGAACCCAGCCTAAGGTACTCCCATGAGAGCGGCACGAGTAATAGCGAGAGCAGAAGGCAGGAACTCAACGAAGTCAACGAACAAAGAGATATGGCCTACATAAGAATGGTCGCCCAAAAACAACAAGCAGAACTCTATTACAACAAGAAAGCAAAGGTCCTGCCGCTCAAAGTTGGGGACTACGTACTGAAAGCTAAAATTCAAGCGAGTAAATATCCCCGAGAAGGCAAGTTGGGAACAAACTGGGATGGTCCATATAAAATCACAACCGAAGCAAACAAGGGTTCGTTCCAATTAGAGACGATGGATGGAAAGCTACTACCAAACAATTGGAATATCAGCCACCTCAAATACTTCAACTTCTGAGAGAAAAAGTACCCCCCAAGCCGTACTCTTTTTTCCCTCACTTGAGTTTTGTACCATTTGGGTTTTCTCAAGGCGGTTTTTAACAAGGCGAAAAAGGGGAATGTTTTGAGTAGAAGTACACAAAGGTGGGGAAGTGGTTACTATTTCATTGCTCAACCTATCAATATTCTCCAGATCGACCAATGAAGGGACTAGATAGACCGGGACTAGGACTGGAATGCCAACCAATACCCAAAATCTACAATTTCCTCCAAGTATGTAAATAGCAAAGCAATAAGAAACTTACGCTTATCAACACACCTTTTTCATGTTAAGGTCATGTCCGACCCCGCTCGAAGAAAAAACACCTACCTGCCCTCGGCCGCAGTTTTATGAAAGTTTATGTTTGACCTCTCTCGACCAAACACCTATCGGCCCTCGGCCATAGTTTAATGAAAGGCTATATTCGACTCCGCTTGAACAAAAACCTACCAGCCCTCAGCCGCAATTTAATAAAAGGTTATGTTCGACATCACTCGAAAAAACACCTATCGGCTCTCGGCCACAATCTAACGAAAGGTTATATTCGACCCCGCTCGAACGATCACCTACCGGCCCTCGACCATAATCTAATGAAAGGTTATATTCTACCCCACTCAAACAAATACCTACCAGCCCTCGGCCGCAGTTTAATAAAAGGTTATATTCGACCCTGCTCGAATAAACACCTACCGTCCCTTGGCCGCAGTTTAATAAAAGGTTATGGTCGAAGTCGCTCGAACAAACACCTACCAGCCCTCGGCCGCAATTTAATAAAAGATTATGTTCGACCTCACTTGAACAAACTCCTATCGGCCCTCGGCCACACCCTAACAAAGAAACAAAAATATATACAATTATAGAAAATAAACCGCAGGAAGAGAAAAAAATGCAAGGAAACACTCTAACATTTCATATACTTAAAAAATTGTTTGCAATAGGCTCATGAAGACGCCAATAGAAACATACACAAAAAATCAAAAGAGAACTACTAGCCACCACCATCACGGCCTTCAACATACCCACCGACTTGGTCCTCAACAACATTGCCTCCTTGTCCATCAACACCCTCGCCATCAGCACCTTCGCTTCAGGATATGCAGCGTCATACCAGGAATTCTCCTCGAGCCGGTCCACACCCTCGCCCCCTCGTCCTCATCAACCTCAGGCGTAGCGGGATCATACCTACAAGCGACTCGAGCTTCACGAGCCTTAACATGAACATCTTCGAGGGCGACCTCAAAAATAGATCCCGCCTTATGCAAATCTCGAAACACATCTAACCGGGCCTTGGCATGAATACAATTCTCATACAACTCCCTAGGAACATTAGGAAAATTTGAAGTACGAGAAGAAGACGGTTGTGCCAATAGTTGGGCCTTCTTGGTCTCGAAAGCAACTACTCGATCGTAGAGGCCAGAAGTCTATTTCTACAACTCTCCAATCCTCTCGTCGAGGCACTCCTCTTTAAGCTTCGTCGTTGCTAAGTCATTCTCCTACTCAGAATGGAGACTCTGAATCACCACCTCAAAAGAGTCCGCCTTCCTCAAAGCCTCAGACCGAGCAGACTCTGCCTTCTATAGACCCTCTGCCTTCTTAGCGACCTCTACACTTACAGCCTCCACACTAAATTGACACTCCTTAAGCTGGGCATGCATCGAAACCACCTGAGCTTAGAGATCGTTGCACTAGGCTTCGGCCCTCTTCCTAAGCTAAAGATCTTCCTCTATGCTCCTCAACGTCCCCTCCAGGACACTGCACTTCCCCACCATCCACACCACCTCTTCGTTCTAGGCCTTCAAATCCTCCCTCAGTGAGTGCAGACTGCCGCCCTCACAAAGCTGACGCCGAAGCTCCCGGTACTTCTCAAGAACTCTAAAGTACTTGTCCTTTAACTTCACGTTAATGTCTTTACACCTCTGCTCCCTACGAGCACTCTCAATTTCTAAGACGACCATCTAGAAAACAAACAAAAGAAGTTAGAGACTGTGAAGGAACAAAACCAAAGGAAAAATAATTAACAGCGAATGTATTTACCCGAAGGGCGAGGCCAGCAATATTGTTTGACAGGTCGCTGTCGTTCATATCCTTGAGGGTCGTACCCTCCACTTCCGAACTGAGAGAAATAAGGGAAGGGATAATTTTCTCAGTATTCACAAGAAGATTACGGTCCATCGGGATCGTAATAGTTTTTGAACCCCCCTCCAACCTCACTTCGAGCTGAGTAAGCCCCTCGTCAATCATCCTCAGCTCATCTACATGCATGTCGGAATTAGATCCAACATCCTCTTCAGCAACAACCTTACTTCTATCATCAATCAAAGGAGGTGCATCCGCCATAACACCGGAAGATGAGGCCTCTTCGCGTCTTGGAAGTACAGAGCCATCGCCCGTCGCGCCTTTGACCGTAGCCCCCTCAGGTCAAACATCTGCATCCTCCAAACAAATGGTTTCAGGACTAGCCTCCAGGCTCTCCCTAATATGCACTGTGTCCGTCTCCCAAAGGACAAAACTGCAGTATCCCACATTGGTGGTTGCCGACCTCTCTCCCATGACATTTACGGCCCTCCTCTTATGATGCATCAAATCCCCATCACCAAACAAAGGCTCCTCGTCCTCATCGATAAGACGGTATAATGGAGAAGCTGAGGTTTCTACGGTCAAAGCCTCAGTGACCGAAGAAGGAACAACCACTGGAGGGACCGGGGCACGAACAAAAGCAGCTGCCATCGATGAAGGGACCGAGGCATGAATAGAAGTAGCTGCAGTCGAAGAAGGGGCAGGAGCTGAGGACATAGTAGGTTTTCTCTTTTGGAATAAGGGCGCGAGAGCTTTCGACCTCCTCGAAGATCCCCTGGCCGAAGCTAAGAAAAACACAGGGAAAGGAAAAGATCGGCAGAGGTAAGCAAAAAGAAAACAAACTGAGGCTCCAATGATAAAAAGCACTTACCACTCGGAGGGAGAGTAGGCCCAAACCTCTTGAAGAAACCTGATCACTCACGAATCCCAACAATGTGAGGGAGGAGCAGACCAACCCAGTCAGAAATATCCTCGACCAAAGGAGGAGGCGAGGTCTTGGCTGCATGAGAAAAGGACAAGAGGTCAAAGTCCATGACCAAGCAAAAAATTAATCACGTACCTGCATACAAGGAAAGTAGGTACTTACGAGTATAATTCTAAGTCTCAGGAAAATCGTCAACATTGGCCACCACGTCCTCGGTTCTGATGAAGAAGAAGTTAAACCAGAATTGGCAGTTAGCATTGTCATCCATCTTCACCACCAGGCACTTGCCTCCTTGGTGGCTAAGGTTCAACATCGCCCCCCTATAAAAGATAGGAGTGAACAGATGTATTAAATGCCGAAGAGTCAGTTCGATCTCTGCCAGCTCGAAAAATTTGGTAAGCATAAGCTTATAGACGTACGACGCAAGCTGAGCTGGGCAAACACCGTAATAATGACAGAACTCCTCCGCCAACGGAAGAAGAAAGAGGGTGTAGCCGACTTGGAAGGGATAGGCGTAGAAGGTGCAGTACCTAGGATGGTGGACCTGCACAGTATTCCATCCGGCCGGAATCAATTCGACGTGGTCGGGAAGGCCGAACTTAGCCTTAAGTTCTCCAAATTCTTTTTCTGTCATCACAGAATGAAAGGCTCCAGTGTCAGTATCAAGTAATTTAGAGAAATCAGACCTAGTATCAGGGTTGCAATGAACTATCTCCTCCACCAATGGGGAACTTCCATCATCGACTGCGACAGGAATATTTTCCTCGTGAGGGGGAATCACCACCCCCAAAGGGATCACATCGCTCCCCTTACTAGACTCAGAAGTCATGTTAGACATGTTTTGATGAAAGAAAGAGAAGTATCGGACGATGAAGAACTGAGAATGAGTGCAAGTCACTGAAACAGAAAGAAGAGATTTAGAGCGAGGAAAAAGCAAAGGAATAATGTAGGGTTTTGAAATAGAAAACTTGAAACATCAAAATCATACCCTAACATCCATATTTATAAGGATCTTGGCTCCGAAACCAAAATCGATTCATCATTACCTGGCACCGGAGCCGAAGCGGCAGGTTCAACCAAGGGTTACACGCGAAACGAAGTAACGCATCGGGAATGTGAGTCATAATGACGCATGACGTCATCCTAATTCGTGGACAACATAACTCCAATAAACCAACCGGGAAAATTGAAGCATTTGAAATAAGCAGCCCACGTAGGGCCACATTACCAGTTCTCCATAACCACCACGACCTGCACAACTCGCTCGATTGTTTCGACCACGAAGAACAAAATTCGTTCATCGAACCCGCCTGAAGCCGGCCTAAATAAGCGGAGGGACTAACTGAATCGGTCAAAATCTGTCTTTAGAATATTTAATCCGAGATAATACTAAGGAAAAAATTTCCAAGTCGTCGTTTGTCGAGATGGCCTAAGAAGCAGCGAAGTCTGTGGTCGAAGAGTCAACAAGAACCATAGTCAACAAGAGTCGTAGTCGAGGTGTCAACAAGGGACGAGGTCGAGGTCGAGCACCGTTGACAGAGCTGTAACGGCTAGTTTCAGGATAGGATATTAAAGAGAATATTCTAGTGGATATTCTCTGCACCTGTACTATTAGGGTTTCTTAGGAACATGTCCCGTATAAATAGAAAAAGATATAATGATAGGTGCATGTGATATTCATTTGTAAAGAATACACTTTGACTAAAAGATTCGATTCTCTCTCTTACTAAGATACAAACATTACCTTTTCACTGAGATTCTTGTCCATACTTTTCCATCAGATCTGAGAATAACTCGAATATTCAAGGATTTTTCTATCATCCTTCTTTGTCAGAAAGAAGATCCACTTATTCCATCCTTTATTGGGTGAATCATTCCTCCTATTTACTTAAATGCCATTTATTGTTGTTCATTATCATTGAATACTATTTTGTTACATCTGGTTTCTAGAGTATTTATTGCATGTTATTGCCATTACTCGGCCAGACCTACGCAACATCTATTGCTTCTTTAAAAACTCCATTTAGGGATATTATTATTAGCTAAGATTAACCTTTATTTATATAAATTTAATTATTTGAACCAAGATATATATTTTTTGGTCAAACAGGGGTCAGTTACCCTATTAACATATAGCGCATGTATTCCGTGCGCTATTCTGTTGGAGAGTTTTGCAAATCAACAAGTGATTGACCATCCCAAAGGCACCATACCCAAACTAGGTGAGTAATTTGTGTAGTTTCTGTTTTGGAATTCACTAGTATCTACTTGGTTTAGAATATGAATATAGTTATTACTTGATTTATATTTAACATATCATATATAACACATTAGTTAACATTTCGAGTTGATTTTTACTGGAAATGCAAAGTACTAATTCTTTAACGATCAGAGTAAAATGTAGGAAGAGTTGTACGTTTGCTTGTCTTAGACTTTGACTTACTACTTATTTTCATCAATTAACTTTGAAAGTATTTACTGGATTTAAACTTGATTATACATTTATTATTGTTTGCAGATGATAGCAGCTTTTAAATAATGCTTGGGTTTATTTAAAAAAATCAAAACCTTTGAGACAGCATGAAGAATTAATGGTAGTTCTGGGTCTCATTGTTGGTCCCTTCAGGGAAATTCTCAATTTTATGACATATGAATAATGGTTAAATGTTTTTTTCAGTTACTAGTTTTTATGTATGTCACGAACCAATTTCACCTATAGGTCGTGATGACGCCCAACGTCGGGGCTAGGCAAGTCAACGGTGAACTACCCATGTAATTATTCTTTTTAATAAATTTCCAAGAAATTGAATTCCATTTATCAAGAAAATAAGGAGTAGAAAATTCAATAAAGTAAAGCGAAAGCTAATGAGTGAGCAAATCCAGTGAAATAAATGCTCCAAAATCATAAAGTCTACTAGCAAGTGTTCCAAGACCTGGTGTCACAAATGTATGAGCAACTAGTAGAATATACAAAACTCTAAACTACTGTTTGAAATAGGGTAGACGGAAAATAAATGCAAAAGAGAGACTCTGGGTGCTGCAGAACGGACTCAGAAAGCAGCTCATTACTAGACCTCGGGGTAACAGGGGAGCGCGCCGGTATGACTGCCTGATGCACCTGCCTCAGATCCTGCACGATTTGTGTAGAAGTGTAGCGTGAGTACATAAACAACATGTACCCAGTAAGTATCCAGTCTAACCTCAAAAAAGTAGTGATGAGGGGTCGACATCAACACTTACTATGTGCTAACAATAAAATACAGGAATGCTATATAGGCATAAAATATGTGAATAATAATATTAACACAGTAGCAACAGTGACTAAATGATTCTTTAACTAATAGTAGATTCCAAAAGTCTCCCACCAACACATACTAATTCCAAATAAATCCCAAGCAAATAAATAAGTTATAACCTTTCAATTCATGAAAATAATATCAAGTGTATTCAGGCTCCAAGCATTTAACACGCACGATTTATGTCGAGGTCGTACGGCCCAATCTAGAATAATATGTATACTGCTGAGGGTCAAATGGCACGAACCATAGATGCATCTATTATACTGCCGGGGCGTTCGGCCCGCTCCACAAGATAAGAGATTACTCTATGAACATCCGATTTAAAAGCTATTATAAGACTAATACACAAAGAAGCACAATATCTACTGACGGTCAAGTGACCCGCCAAAACCCAAGTAAGTGAAATTAGGTCTTGACAAATCCTCTAAAATTTCAATATAATTTAAGCACTTTAAATAACAAGTAGGGTGCAAACATCACAAGTATTTCATGATTTGGGTCCTAAACTACCCGGATTTAAGCATAATTAGTAGCTACGCACGGACTCTTATAACTTCGTGCGTACGTAGCCCCCACAATTAGAATCAAATAGAAATTTAAATCACCTATGGGGTAAATTCCCTCTTACAAGGTTAGGCAAGAGACTTACCTCTTTTCAAAGCTCACTTTCCGGCCACAAATTTACTCTAAGGACCCAACTTGGTGCCGAACAATCCGAAAGCTAGCCAAATGTCATATAAAATAATCAATATATGCTTAAAAGTTAATAATTTAGCTATTGGAGTAATGACCCAACCCAAATTGGAAGATTCCTAAAATTCATCTCCAGGCCCACGTGCCCGGATTTCAAAAAATTTCGAAGATTATTGTTACCCATAACCTCACGAACTCAAATATATAATTTTCACCCAATTTCATAATCACTTTCGTGGTTAAATCCCATTTTTATCAAAAACCTAAGTTTTTCAACTAAACCCACAATTTCAACAATTTAACATGTTAACATCTACCCATAATCTATGTATTTAACTTACATTGGATAGAAATTACTTACCTTCAATAGCTAGGTGGAAACTCCCCTCCAAAAAGCTCCAAAATCGCCCAAGAGATGAAAGAAATGAGCTAAAATTGCCTAAGTCCCGATATTAAAATACCACACTACCTCTAGCGATTCCGCTTCTACGGACCTTGGGTCACACCTACGATGCCACTTCTGCGGACAAAGGTACGCTTCAGCGATAGAAACGCAGCCCAACTTTGGGCGCACCTGCGGAATTGCACCGCACCTGTGAGCACGCTTCTGCAACTTGCCTCTCGCACCTACGACCAAGGCTTGGACGACCCCTTCTCACACATATGGCTCCTTGATCACAAAAGCAAGGTTGCTTCTGTGGAAATTCCTCCACTTCTGCGGGCCACAGACCCCTCGTCCAAAATCGCATCTGCGATCAAAAGCTTGCACTTGCAGCCAAAATCTCGCAGGTGCGGACGCACCAGAACTAGTGCACCAGCAGTCCCCCAAGCCAAATTTCGAGTCCGATTTCCAATCCGATCCACACTTGAGGCCCCCGGGACCCCATCCAATAACACTCACACATCCAACAACATAACACGGACCCGCTCGTACGCTCAAAATATCAAAATAACATCTAGAAGTACGAGTAAATCTATGGTACGTCGTTGGGACCAACTCCAAAATCTGCACAAGAAGTGCAGAGTGTAGTATCAGTACAACTGACCCCATGTACTAGTAAGTGCTGAGCCTAACCTCGACGAAGTAGTGACGAGGCTAAGGCGGTTCACTTACATTAACCTGTACGCAATATTAATAACAACAACAAATAATAAAAATAAATCAGGTAACTCATTTATAATAATTGAAGCGAAGCCAGCAGTCATAATCCATTATTATTTCAACCAATTCTGTCGCAGCGTGCAACCCGCTCTCATAATATATTCACATTCAATTCTGTTGCAGCGTGCAACCCGCTCTCCCAATATTTTCCTTTTAATCAAGTCTGTCATATATTTATTTCAATCAAGTACATATATAGACTTTTAAATAAGTCTGTTGTGGCGTGCAATCCGATCCCACAATATTGACTTTTCAATAAGTCTATTGCGGCGTGCAATCCGATCCCCCAATGTTGACTTTTCAATAAGTCTATTGCGGCGTGCAATCCGATCCCCCAATATTGACTTTTAATAAGTCTGTTGTGGCGTGCAACTCGATCCTCCAATATGGACTTTTTAATAAGTCTGTTGCGGCGTGCAATCCGATCCTCCAATATACCCATTTCAATCAATTCTTACAAAAGAAATTTTCCCAATAAATGCAACAATTAATATAAAATTATAAGACAACAAGCATACAACAATTATGATTTAATTATGAAACAAACAATGACAAATAGTAAATTATTATAGAAAATGGGGATAAAATAGGCAGTTTAATAGTTAATATGCTAAATGTCAAACAACAATTAAAACACATAATTCAAATAGCATGTAACAATTAATGCAGGAATTTAAGAATTAATATTTGACAAAGAATATGAGAGAAATAATTATTATAATAATTAATTTATGATTTAAAACAATTTATGATTCTTCAAGTAAGCAGGCAAACAATTAATTTGACGACGTATAGACGCTCGTCACCTCGCCTATACGTCGTTCTCATACAATTTATATAACAAATAATTTAAGGGTTCTATTCCCTCAAGTCAAGGTTAACCACGATACTTACCTCGCTTTGCAAATTCCAATCAATTATTCAACCACAGCTTTTCCTTTTAAATTTGCCTCTGAAAGCTTCAAATCTATTCACAAACAATTCGATATATTCAATACTAATCATAGGAATTAATTCCATATGAATTTACTAATTTTCCGGATAAAAATCCGAAATTCATTTAAATATTTGACAGTGGGACCCACATCTCAAATCCTGGAAAAACTCGTAAAATCCGAACACTCGTTCCGATACGAGTTCAACCAAACAAAAATTGTCCAATTCCAATATCAAATGGACCTTCAAATCTAAATTTCTCGTTTTTGGAAGATTTTAGAAAAATCTAATTTTTCTTCCATAAATTCACGTATTCATGATATAAACGAGTATGGAATCATGAAATATAATCAATATATGATAAGGAACACTTACCCCAATGTTTCCCTTGAAAATCACCCAAACATTCGCCTTAACCGAGCTCAAAATGACCAAAATGAGTAAAAATGGCGGGACTCTTCGATATATACACTGCCCAGGCATTTCCGCACCTGCGGTGCCTGGGCTCGCACATGCGAGCTCGCATCTGCGAGAAATATCTCGCATCTATAAAATGGGGCTGCAAGGCGAGGCCTCGCACATGCGGAGGAAAAATGCGCACTTGCGCTGCCTTCGCTTCTGCGATCATTTGGTCCGCTTCTTCGGACGCGCGGGTGCGTGCAGGTTTCTGCACCTGCGGACTTTTGCCCAGCCATGCCCCGGCGCATCGGGTGCGATTACAGCAGAAGGAAAAATACAGATTTTGCTTAAGTCCAATTCTTGATCCGATTTCAATCCTAATTACTCTCGGGGTACTCTGGACCCCATATGAATATACCAACAAGTCCAATAACATAATACGGACTTACTCGGGGTCTCATATCACGTCAAACAACGCTGGAATTACAATTCACACCCCGATTCGAACTTTGAGTTTTAAACTTTTCAATTTGCAAATCTCGTGCCAAAACATATTAAATGAATCCGGAATGACTTCAAATTTGGCACACAAGTCATAAATGACATAACGTAGCTGTTCAAATTTCCAGAATCGGATTCCGGCCCCGTGGTCAAACTTGGAAATTTTTAGCCTTTAAATTGCTAGTTCCGTTAACTGATCATAACTTGAGCTAGGGACCTCCAAATTAAATTCCGGGCATACGCCTAAGTCCCAAATCATGATACGGAGCTACCGGAATTGTCAAAACACTGATCCGGGTTCGTTTGCTAAAAAATTTGACCAAAGTCAACTCACTTGAGTTTTAAAGCTCTATTTTACATTTTAATCCATTTTTCACATGAAAACTTTTCGGACTGTGCACGCAAGTCGAGGAATGATAAATGGTGCTTTTCGAGGTCTTATAACATAGAATTACTTATTAAATATAAAGATGACATTTTGGATCATCACATTCTCCACCTCTAAAACAAACGTTCGTCCTCGAACGGAGTTAGAAAAAAGTACCTGAGCTGGTGAATAAGTGTGGATATTTAATCCGCATGTCCGACTCGGACTCCCAGGTGGATGCCTCTACTGGCTGACCTCTCCATAACCCGAACTGAAGGATAACTCTTAGACCTCAATTGTCGGACCTGCCGAGCTAGAATAGCCACCGGCTCCTCCTCGTAAGTCAAATCTCTGTCCAATTGGACTGAGCTGAAATCTAACACATGGGACGGATCGCCATGATATTTTCGGAGCATAGACACATGGAACACCGGATGAACCGCTGATAAACTAGGTGGTAATGCAAGCCTGTAGGCTACTTCACCCACCCTTTCAAGAATTTCAAAGGGTCTGATATACCTAGGGCTCAACTTTCCCTTCTTTTCGAACCTCATTACACCTTTCATAGGTGAAACTCGACGCAATATTCTTTCTCCAACCATGGATGCAATATCACGAACTTTACAGTCGGCATAACTCTTTTGCCTAGACTGAGCTGTGCGAAGTCTATCCTGAATAATCTTGACCTTATCCAAGGCATCTTGTACCAAATCGGTACACAATAACCGAGCCTCTCCCGATTCAAACCAGCCAACTGGCGATCGGCATCGCCTTTCGTATAATGCCTCATATAGATCCATCTGAATGCTCGACTGGTAGCTATTATTATAAGCAAACTCCACAAGTGGCAAGAAATGATTCCAAGAACCTCCAAAGTCTAAAACACAAGCACGAAGCATATCTTCCAATATCTGAATAGTGCGCTCTGACTGTCCGTCTGTCTGTGGATGAAATGTTGTACTCAACTCCACCCGCGTGCCTAACTCACACTGTACAGCCCTCCAAAAATGTGAGGTAAAATGTGTACCTCGATTTGAAATAATAGACACGGGCACACCGTGAAGGCGGACAATCTCACGAATGTAAATTTCAGCTAACCTCTCTGAAGAATAGGTAATTGCCACTGGAATGAAATGTAATGACTTGGTCAACCTATCCACAATGACCCAAACTGCGTCAAATTTTCTCTGAGTCCGTGGGAGCCCAACAACAAAATCCATAGTGATACGCTCCCACTTCCACTCAGGAATTTCTAACTTCTAAAGTAAACCACCAGGTCTCTGATGCTCGTACTTAACTTGCTGACAATTCAGACACCAATCTACATATACAACTATATCCTTTTTCATTCTCCTCCACCAATAATGTTGCCGCAAATCTTGATACATTTTGGCGGTACCTGGATGAATAGAATACCTAGAACTGTGTACTTCTTCAAGAATTAATTCACGAAGCCCATCCACATTAGGCACACAAATACGACCTTGCATTCGCAGAACCCCATCTTCCCCCACAGTAACTTGTTTGGCATCACCGTGCCGCACCGTGTCCTTAAGGACAAGTAAATGAGGATCATCATACTGTCTCTCTCTGATGCGCTCATATAAAGAAGACCGAGTGACTGTGCAAGCTAGAACCCGACTGGGTTCTGAAACATCTAACCTCATGAACTGATTGGCCAAAGTCTGAACATGTACAGCTAATGTCCTCTCACCAACCAGAATATACGCAAGACTGCCCATACTCACAGCCTTTCTACTCAAAGCATCGACCACCACATTGGCCTTTCCGGGGTGATACAAAATGGTGATATCATAGTCTTTCAACAACTCCAACCATCTTCTCTGCCTCAAATTAAGATCTTTTTGTTTGAACAGATACTGAAGGCTACGATGATCAGTAAATACCTCACACGAGACACCGTAGAGGTAATGCCTCCAAATCTTTAGTGCATGAACAATGGCTGCCAATTCTAGGTCATGAATAGAATAATTCTACTCGTGAACTTTCAACTACCGCGATGCATATGCAATTACCTTGCCATCTTGCATTAATACTGTACCAAGCCCAATGTGAGATGCATCACAATATACCGTATATGATCCTGAACCTGTGGGTAATACCAATACTGGCGCCGTTGTCAAAGCGATCTTACGCTTCTGAAAGCTCATCTCACACTTGTCTGACCATCTGAATGGGACACCTTTCTGGGTCAATCTGGTCAATGGGCTTGCTATAGATGAAAACCCTTCCACGAACCGACGATAATAACCTACTAAACCCAGGAAACTCTAGATCTCTATAACTGAAGTAGGTCTAGGCCAATTCTGAACAGCCTCAATCTTCTTAGGATCCACCTTTAGGCCTTCTGCCGATACCACATGCCCCAAAAAGGCAACTGAGTCTAACCAAAACTTACATTTTGTAAACTTGGCATATAACTGATTATTCTTCAAAGTGTGAAGCACACTTTGAAGATGTTGCTCATGCTCCTCTCGACTGCTGGAGTAAATTAAGATATCATCAATGAATACAACCACAAAAGAGTCCAAATAAGGCTTGAACACCCGATTCATCAAATCCATAAATGTCGTTGGGGCATTTGTTAACCCAAATGACATCACTAAGAATTTGTAATGCCCATATCGAGTTCGAAAAGCTATTTTAGGGACATCAGAGGCCCTAATATTCAACGGATGGTAACCAGACCTCAAATCGATCTTTGAAAATACCTTGGCACCCTGAAGCTGATCAAATAAGTCATCAATTCTTGGCAGCGGATATTTGTTTTTGATAGTCGCCTTGTTAAACTGCCGATAGTCTATACACATCCGCATAGAGCAATCTTTCTTCTTTACAAATAATACTGGTGCACTCCGGGGCGAGACACTGGGCCTAATGAATCCCTGATCAAGCAAGTCTTGTAACTTCTCTTTCAATTCTTTCAACTCTGGCGGGGCCATACGGTATGGTGGAATAGAAATGGGCTGAGTGCCCGAAGCCAAATCAATACAGAAGTTAATATCTCTGTCGGGTGGCATCCCCGGCAGATCTGCAGGAAATACTTCTGAAAATTCACGAACAACTGGTACTGAGTCCATAGAAGGGACATCCGCTCTGGGATCGCGAATATAAGCCAAATAGGCTAGACACCCTTTCTCTACCATACGCCGAGCTTTAATATAAGAAATTACCCTGCTGGCAGAATGGCCAGGAGTTCCTTTCCACTCTAACCGAGGTAACCCCGGCATAGCTAGGGTCACTGTCTTGGCATGACAATCCAATATAGCATGATAAGGAGAAATCCAATCCATACCCAAGATGACATCAAAATCTACCATATCAAGAAGTAGAAGATCCACACTAGTCTCAAGATTACCAATAGTAACCAAACACGAACGATAGACATGACCTACTACAACAAAGTCTCCCACCGGTGTAGATACACACATAGAAGCACTCAGAGAATCACAAGGCACAACCAAATATGAAGCAAAATAGGAGGACACGTAGGAATGAGTAGATCCTGGATCAAATAGAACTGAAGCATCTCTATGGCAAACTGGAATAATACATATGATCACAACATCAGATGACTCGACCTCAGGCCTAGCTGGAAAAGCATAAAATCGGGACTAGGCCCCACCACTCTGAACTGCGTCTCCGGGATGGACACCTCTAACGGTCTGACCTCCACCTCTAATGGCCTGACCTCCACCTCTAATGGCCTGACCTCCCCCCTCTAGTTGCCTGATCCCTACCTCTAGTTGGCTGAGCAGGCGGTGAAGCAACCAGTGCCGGTATGATGGCACGAGAATCTTACCGAGACCTGTTACTCGCCAATCTAGGGCAATACCTCATGATGTGACTAATGTTTCCACACTCATAACACCCATCCTGATGCCGTGGCTGCTGAAGCTGAAGTTGACCCAAATGGGCTGGATAATCGCTGTAGTAACTCTAGAGTGGTGATGCACTGATAGGAGATGAATGTGCACTAAATACTAGTTGTCCAGAGTAAGACATAATAGGACCTTGACTCCCTAAAGCTCCGGAAGATACATGAAGTGCTGAATGAAACGGTCTGGGAGGATGACCCCTACCAAAATTACCCTTGCCTTCAGACGAGGCACCACTGAAACCACCGAACTGACGAGGCCTCTTATCGGACCCCTGCCCTCTCTCCTGTACAAGAACCATCTCGACCCTCCTTGCGACATTAGCTGCCGCCTGAAAAGAAATTTCACTTCCGATTTCCTTGGCCATCTGAAGTTTGATAGGGTGAGTGAGTCCCTCAATAAACCTCCTCACTCTCTCTCTCCCTCCGTAAGTAGTAAAAGGAGAGCATGACGGGCCAAATCCACAAATCGGGACTCATACTAAGTAACAGTAATACTGCCCTGCTGTAGACACTCAAATTGCTTGCGGAATTCCTCTCTCAGTGTGATAAGGAGTAACTTCTCCAGAAATAGCTGAGAGAGCTGCTCCCATGTAAGTGCAGGTGATCCGACTGGTTGGGTCAATGTATAATCTCTCCACCACCTCTTCGCGGAACCCGTCATCTGAAATACAGCAAAATCGACCCCATTGGTCTCAACTATACCCATGTTCCGCAGCACATCATGGCAGCGTTCAAGATAATCCTGTGGGTCCTCAGAAGGTGTACTACTGAAGTGAACTGGAAAGAGCTTGGTAAACTTATCCAGTCTCAATAAGGCCTCAAAAGACATGGCGGGCCTATCACCGATCTGTGCCGCAATAACTGGCTGAACGACCCCAACTGGCGGGGCAGCTGGAGCCTGATTCTGGGGAGCCGTCTGCTCCGGAACGAAAGTAGAGGGAGTTGCTCCTCCCCCAGCCTGCTAGATGGCTAGTGCCACTGAAAATGTACCATTCTGGGCCACGCCCTCCATAAGACTTACCAAACGGACTAGAGCGTCCTGAAGTACTGGAGAGGCTATGAATCCTTCTGGGACCTGAACTGGTCTAACTGGTACATTCTGAACTAGAACCTTTTCCTGAAGGTCCACCTGAGGTTCTACAACAGGTGCAGCTGTTCGAGCTCTGGACTGAGCTCTACCTCGGCCTCTAGCACGACTTCAGCCTCGACCTCTACCCCTGGCCATAATTTCCACCGGGGGTTCTGGTCCCTGTCTATTGGTAGAGATGTTACGTGTTCTCACCATCTGCGAGAGAGTAAGAGTAGAATGGTTCAATCATCAATGATAGAATAAAATCGCACGACAGAATAAGAAAGAAGTGATATTGTTCCTAAACTTCATAGCCTCTGAGAGATAAGTACAGACGTCTCTGTACCGATCCTTAAGACTCTACTAAGCTTACTCGTGACTCGTGAGACCTATGTAACCTAGTGCTCTGATACCAACTGTCACGACCCAAAATCCCCTCCTTCGGACCGTGATGGCGCCTAACATTTCACTTGCTAGGCAAGCCAACGTTAGAATAATATTAACAAATTTTTAAACCATTTTAAAATTATTAATAATCAAAGAAACAAAAGCGGAAGAAAAGTTTTTAAACCATCCCAGAATTAGTGTCATAAGTGCACGAGCTTCTAGAATAATTACAAATAAAGGTCTGAATAAAATAAAGCTGTCTGGAAATAAACACACAGCTAAAGTAAAATAGACGGGGACTTCAGAACTGCGGACGCCATGCAGTTATACCTCAAGTCTCCTCTGGTAGCTGAAATCCGAGCAAGTCTATGGTACGCCGCTAGGACCAACTCCAAAATCTGCACAAGAAGTGCAGAGTGTAGTATCAGTACAACCGACCCCATGTACTGGTAAGTTCTGAGCCTAACCTCGACGAAGTAATGACGAGGCTAAGGCAGTTCACTTACATTAACCTGTATGCAATATTAATAACAACAACAAATAATAGAAATAAATCAGGTAACTCATTTATAATAATTGAAGCGAACCCATCAGTCATAATCCATTATTATTTCAATCAATTCTGTTGCAGCATGCAACCCGCTCTTACAATATATTCACATTCAATTCTGTTGCAGCGTGCAACCCGCTCTCCCAATATTTTCCTTTTAATCAAGTCTGTCATATATTTATTTCAATCAAGTACATATATAGACTTTTAAATAAGTCTGTTGCGGCGTGCAATCCGATTCCCCAATATTGACTTTTCAATAAGTCTATTGCGACGTGCAATCCGATCCCCCAATATTGACTTTTCAATAAGTCTATTGCGGCGTGCAATCCGATCCCCCAATATTGATTTTTAATAAGTCTGTTGCGGCGTGTAACCCGATCCTCCAATATGAACTTTTTAATAAGTCTGTTGCGGCGTGCAATCCGATCCTCCAATATATCTATTTCAATCAATTCTTATAGAAGAAATTTCCCCAATAAATACAACGATTAATATAAAATTATAAGACAACAAGCATACAACAATTATGATTTAATTATGAAACAAACAATGACAAATAGCAAATTATTATAGAAATCGGGGATAAAATAGGCAGTTTAATATTTAATATGCTAATTGTCAAATAACAATTAAAACACATAATTCAAATAGCATGTAACAATTAATGCAGGAATTCAAGAATTAATATTTGACAAAGAATATGAGAAACAATTATTATAATAATTAATTTATGATTTAAAATAATTTATGATTTTTTAAGTAAGCAGGCAAACAATTAATTTGACGACGTATAGACACTCGTCACCTCGCCTATACGTCGTTTTCATGCAATTCACATAACAAATAATTTAAGGATTATATTCCCTCAAGTCAAGATTAACCACGACACTTACCTCGCTTTGAAAATTCCAATCAATTATTCAACCACAGCTTTTCCTTTTAAATTTGCCTCCGAAAGCTTCCAATCTATTCACAAATAATTCGATATATTCAATACTAATCATAGGAATTAATTACATATGAATTTGCTAATTTTTCGGATAAAAATCTAAAATTCATTTAAATATTCGACAGTGGGACCCACATCTCAAATCCCGGAAAAACTCGCAAAATCCGAACACCCGTTCCGATATGAGTTCAACCAAAGAAAAATTATCCAATTCCGATATCAAATGAACCTTCAAATCTAAATTTCTCGTTTTTGGAAGATTTTAGAAAAATCTAATTTTGCTTCCATAAATTCACGGATTTATGATATAAACAAGTATGGAATCATGAAATATAATCAATATAGGATAAGGAACACTTACCCCAATGTTTCCCGTGAAAATCACCCAAACATTCGCCTTAACCGAGCTCAAAATGACCAAAATGAGTAAAAATGTCGGACTCTTCGATATATACACTGCCCAGGCATTTTCACACCTGCGGTGCCTGGGCTCGCACATGCGAGCTCACATCTGCGAGAAAAATCTCGCATCTGCGAAATGAGGCTGCCAGGCAAGGCCTCGCACCTGCGAAGGAAAAATGCACACTTGCGCTGCCTTCGCTTCTGCGATCATTTGGTCCGCTTCTGCGGACGCGCGGGTGCGTGCAGGTTTCCGCACCTGCGGACTTTTGCCCAGCCACGCCCGGGTGCGGGTGCGTGCAGGTTTCCTCTGCGAGCTCGCACCTGCGAGAAAAATCCGCAGGTGCGATTACAGCACAAGGAAAAATACAGATTTTGCTTAAGTCCAATTCTTGATCCGATTGAAATCCGTATCACTCTCGGGGTACTCGGTACCCCATATGAATATACCAACAAGTCCAATAATATAATACGGACTAACTCGGGGTCTCGTATCACGTCAAACAATGCTGGAATTATAATTCACACCTCGATTCGAACTTTGAGTTTTAAACTTTTTAATTTGCAAATCTCGTGCCAAAACATATTAAATGAATCCGGTATGACTTCAAATTTGGCACACAAGTTATAAATGACATAATAGAGTTGTTCAAATTTCCAAAATCGTATTTCAACTCCGATATCAAAAAGTCAACCCCGTGGTCAAACTTGGAAATCTTTAGCCTTTAAATTGCTAGTTCCGTTAACTGATCATAACTTGAGCTAGGGACCTCCAAATTAAATTTCGGGCATACGCCCAAGTCCCAAATCACGATACGGAGCTACCGGAGCTGTAAAAACACCGATCAGTGTCCGTTTGCTAAAAATGTTGACCAAAGTCAACTCACTTGAGTTTTAAAGCTCTATTTCATATTTTAATCTATTTTTCACTTGAAAACTTTCCGGAAAATATTTTGGACTGTGCATGCAAATCGAGGAATGATAAATGGTACTTTTCAAGGTCTTAGAACACAGAATTACTTATTAAATTTAAAGATGACATTTTGGGTCATCACAAAAACACTTTCATGCGTCCGATTCCTATCAAATCAACTCGGAATGATGCCAAATTTTGCGTTCAAGTCTTAAATCACCATACAGAACTATCCCGTGCTAGGAATCCCAAACGGACCTCGATAACACCAAACCTACTCAAAACCAAATTTAAAAAACTTAAAAAACCTTCAATGTGCCAATCTTCAATATTAAGCGCTGAAACGTTCCCAGGTCATCCAAAACCCGATCTGAACATACGCCCAAGTCCAAAATCTTCATACAAATCTACTGGGATCGTCAAATCCCGGTTCCGAGATCATTTACTAAAAATGTTTGACCCAAGTCAAACTTAATCCTTTTAAGCTAATATTAAGGAACTAAGTGTTCCGATTTCAACCCGAACCCTTCCAAACCTGAACTAACCATCCCCGCAACTCATAAAATAGTAAAAGCACATATGGGGAGTCTTATTTACGGGAACGGGGTTCTAGAAAGTAAAACGATATGTTGGGTCGTTACATTCTCCACCTCCTAAACAAAGGTTCGTCCTCGAACAGGTCTAGAATTATACCTGGAGTGCCGAATAAGTGTGGATATCTGCTCAGCATGTCCTCCTCGGTCTCCCAAGTTGCCTCCTCGACTGGTTGACCCCTCCACTGAACCTTTACCGCAAAAATATTCTTGGACCTCAACTGGCAAACATGTATATCAACAATGGCAACTGGCTCCGCCTCATAACCCAGGATCTCATCTAACTGAACCGTGTTGTAGTCTAATACATGCGACCTGTCGGCATGATACTTCTGGAGCATAGACACGTGAAAAACAGGATGAACTCCCAATAGACTGGGAATCAAGTCATGCTCATAAGCAACCTCCCCAACTCGTCTCAACACCTCATGATTCCCTTCATCGGCGATACTTTCAAGAGAACCTTCTCGCCCACCATAAATGATAAATCACGCGCCTTCTGACTCGCGCAACTCTTCTCTCTGGACTTTGCTGTGGGAAGTCGCTCCTGTATTAAATTTACCTTTTCCCATGCATCCTTCACCAAATCAACACCATATAACTTAGCCTCACCGGACTCAAACCATCCGATGGGCGAATGACATCGCCGACCATATAAAGCCTCAAATAGAGCCATCTCAATGCTGGACTGATAACTGTTATTGTAAGCAAACTCGGCCAAAGGCAAGAATCCATCCCACTGCCCTGCGAAGTCAATCACACATGCTATGAGCATATCCTCCAAGATTTGAATCGTCTGCTCTGACTGCCCGTCAGTCTGCGAATGAAAGGCTGTGCTGAGCTCTACCCGGGTCTCTAACTCACTCTGTACTGCCCTCCAGAAATGCAAAGTAAACTGAGGGCCTCTATCTGATATAATGGAAATAGGCACACCATGCAATCAAACAATCTCTTGAATGTAAATCTGGGCCAATCTCTCTGAAGAATACGTGGTCACAACCGGAATAAATTGTGTCGACTTCGTCAACCTGTCAACAATGACCCAAAATGCATCAAACTTCCTTAAGGTCCGAGGAAACCTAACTACGAAGTCCATAGTGATGCGCTCCCATTTTCACTCAAGTATAACCATCTGCTTGAGTAGGCCACCTGGCCTCTGGTGCTCATACTTGACTTGCTGGCAATTCAGGCACCTCGCTACATACTCAACTATGTCCTCTTCATCCGCCGCCACCAATAATGCTGCCTCAGGTCATGATTCATCTCCGTAAAACCTGGATGAATAGAATACCGAGAATGTGTGTCGCATCTAGGATCTTTTCCCTAAATCCATCAATATTAGGGACATATAGATGACCTTGGAGTTTCTAAACACCATCCTCATCGATAGTAACCTCCTTGGTACCACCCTATAGTATTGTCCCTTTGAGAACTAACAAGTGCGGGTCGACATACTGACTAGCCTTGATCTGATCAAACAGTGAAGACTGGGCGACGACGCAAGCAAGAACTTGGCTGGGCTCTAAAACATTCAACCTCACAATCTGTTAGCCAAGGACTAAATGTCCAAAGCTAATGGCCTCTCCTCTGCTGAAATGAATGCCAAACTACCCATACTCTTCGCCTTTCTACTCAAGCCATCTGCAACTAAATTGGCCTTGCCCCGATGATAATGGATGGTAATATCATAATCTTATTAACTCAAGCCACCTTCGCTGCCTCAAATAGAGATCCCTCTGCTTGAACAAATGCTGCAAGCTGTGATGATCGGTGTAAAACTCACAGGACACCCCATAAAGATAATGCCTCCAGATCTTAAGAGCATGAACTATCGCGGCCAACTCCAAATCATGTACGGGGTAATTCTTCTCTTGGGGCTTCAGCTGACGTGAAGCATATGCAATAACTCACCTTTCCTGCATCAATACAAAACCCAACCAACGCGTGAAGCGTTGCAATACATAGTATACATCCCTGATCTGGAAGGCAACACTAATACCGGTGCTGAAGTCAAGGTTGTCTTGAACTTCTGAAACTCACCTCGCAATCATCGGACCATCTAAACGGAGCACCCTTCTGGGTCAATGGATGAGAAGCCCTCCACAAACCAACGATAATAACTTGCTAACTCCAAGAAGCTCATGATCTCGGTCGTTGTGGTAGGACGAGGTCAACTCTGAATACCCTCGCCTGATACAACATGCCCTAAGAATGCCACGAAATCTAACCAAAACTCACACTTGGAAAACTTAGCATATAGATTCTGTTACTGCAAGGTCTGATGCACCACTCTCAAATGCTGCTCGTGCTCCTCCATGCTACGCGAGTAGATCAAAATGTCATTAATGGTGTTAGTCAAATCGAAGGACATTACTAGAAACTCATAATGACCATATCTAGTCCAGAAAGCCGTCTTCGGAACATCTGAATCCCAATTCTTCAACTGATGGTACCCCGATCTCAAGTCGATCTTAGAGAACACCCTGGCACCCTGCAACTGGTCAAGCAAATCATTAATATGCAGCAACGGGTACTTGTTCTTAATGGTAACTTTGTTCAACTGGCGGTAATCAATGCACATCCGTATAGTCCCATCTTTCTTCTTCACGAATAACACCGGCGCACCCCAAGGTGACACACTCGGTCAGACGAACCCCTTTGCTATCAACTCCTCAAACTGTTCTTTCAACGCCGTCAACTCTTTTGGAGCCATGTGGTATGGTGGAATAGAGATAGTCTGGGTACCTGGAGCCAAATCAATACAGAAATTGATATCACGATCTGGCGGCATGCCTGGAAGATCAGAAGAAAACACATCAGAGAACTCCCGGACCACGGGCACTGAATCAATCGTCGGAGTCTCTGTAGTGGTATCCCGAACATAAGCTAGATAAGCCAAACAAACCTTCTTGACCATGTGTCGATCCTTCAGAAAAGAGATAACCTGACTAGATGCACTGGCAGACAAATCCTTCCAATCCAATCTAGGCAACTCTAACATCGCCACAGTAATAGTCTTGGCATGGAAATCAAGGATCGCGTGATATGGAGATAACCAGTCCATGCCCAGGATGATCTCAAAGTTGGTCATATCGAGCAACAGAAGATCCGCTCTAGTCTCATAACCACAGAAAGTAACAATACAGGACCGGTAGATCCGATCCACAACAACAGAATTGCCCACTAGTGTGGACACATAAACAGGAGTACCCAAGGACTCATGGGGAACACCTAGAAAATGAGAAAATAGAGATGAAACATATGAATACGTGGACCCTGGATCAAATAGTACTGAAGCATCCCTATAGCAAATAGAAATAATACATGTGATCACGGCATCTGAGGCTATTGCATCTAGTCTGGCTGGAAAGGAATAGAACATGGCTGGAGCGCCACCTGCCTGGCCTCCACCTCTAGGACGGCCCCTACCCACCTGCCATCCGCCTCTAGGCGGCCGGACGGCTGGTATGGCAGCTAGTGCAATAATCATAGGTTGTTGACCCTGCTACACTGCCTTACCCCGAAGCTTGGGGCAGAACCTCCTCACATGACCAAGATCCCCGCACTCGAAACAACCTCTCGGTACGGTGGACTGCTGACATGAAGTTTGACCTTGATGGCCTGAAGGCCCACTGGAGGAGCCCTGAATAGCTGGCGGACGATAGGAGATCTCTGGAATGGCACTGAAATAGGACCACGCTAGAGCACCCCGAGGAGGCGACGGTGCTGGATATGTGGGCCTGCTAGACTGACCCCTCACAAGCTGACCTCTGCCCCCAGCTGGGGCACCATTGAACCCTCCAGAATATCGAAACTGCTTATCCCTCATCTCCTAATCTTTGCTTCGCTGATGAACACCCTTGATCCTCCGAGCTATCTCCACAACTATCTCGTACGAAGTCCTCATCTTAACCTCTCGGGCCATAGTGGCCTAGATACCAGAGTGCAAACCTACAACAAACCTCCGCACTCTGTCTACATCGGTGGGAAGTATCATAAGTGCATGGTGAGAAAACTCAGATAACCTCGCCTCATAGTCGGTGACTGACATCTGACCCTGCTAGAGCTGCTCAAACTGAAATCGCAACTCTTCCCACTGAGAGGGTGGAATATATATGTCCAGGAAGAGGCGTGTGAACTGGTCCCAAGTCATGGTAGGAGAACCTGCTGGTCTGCCAAGAAAATAGGACTGCCGCCATCTACGGGCCCTACCCTCCATCTGAAAGGTGATAAAGTCCACCTCGTAGGACTCCAATATCCTCATATTGTGCAGTCTGTCCCTGTACCGATCAATAAGGTCCGAGGGGTCCTCATGTCGCTCACCTCCAAAGACAGGAGGATGTAGCCTGGTCCATCTATCCAATAGCTTCTGTGGCTCGCCGGCCGCGGCTAGTCTGGGCTCAGGTATAGCTGCTGCAACTGGCTGAGCTCTGCCCACGGGTAATACGTCCGGGGTCTGATAAACATCAGATACATGCCCTGGAGCCTGAGCAGTAGCGGTTTGTGCTCCCCCTCCCACCTGAGATGTGGCTGGGTCCACTGGAAATAAACCAGCCCGAGTCATAGAATCCATGAACCGCAGCATACGGTCCATGACCTCCTGGAATCTTGGCGCGGACATGAAATCCAATGGGGCCGACTCTGCTGCAGGCACCTTGCCCTGCTTCTCAATAATAGGATTTAATACTGGATCCATTGGTTGCATAACTGGAGAAACTCTGGGACACCCTCGTCCTCTACCATGAGCTGGAACCCTTCCCCGACCTCTGCCTCTGCCTCTAGCAATAGGGGGAGCAGCTCCTCCACGGTTGGGTACATCTTTCGTGCGCGTCCTCACCATCTTTGAGAGAATAAGAGAAAGACACTTAGCACCACATCAACTGCATGATAATAGATAAAGAAAGAGTAGTTTCCTAACACCCTATAGCCTCTCGAAGATAATTATGGATGTCTCCGCATCGATCCGCAAGACTCTATTAGGCTTGCTCATAACGTGTGAGACCTACGTGAACCTAGTGCTCTGATACCATGTTATCACGACCCAATTTCCTTTATAGGCCATGATGGCATCCAACGTCACTGCTAGGCAAGCCAACGGTGAACTATCCATGTAATTGTTCTTTTTAATAAATTTCCAAGTAGTTGAATTTCATTTATCAAGAAAATAAGGAGTAGAAAATTCAATGAAGTAAAGCGAAAGCTAATGAGTGAGAAAATGCAGTGAAATAAATGTTCCAAAACCATAAATTCTACTAGCAAGTATTCCAAGACCTGATGTCACAAGTGTATGAGCAACTAGTAGAATATACAAAACTCTAAACTACTGTCTGAAATAGGGTAGACAGAAAATAAATGCAAAAGAGAGACTTCGGGTGCTGCAGAACGGACTCATAAAGTAGTTCACCACTAGGCCTCGGGGTAATGGGGTGCGCGCCGGTATGACAGCCAGATGCACCTGCCTCAGATCTGGCACGATTAGTGCAGAAGTGTAACGTGAGTATAAAAATAATATGTACCTAGTAAGTATCTAGTCTAACCTCGAAGAACTAGTGAGGAGGGGTCGACATCGATACTTACTATGGGCTAACAATAAAATATAGAAATGCTAAATAGGCATAAAATATGTGAATAATAATATTAACACATTAGCAACAGTGATTAAATGATTCTTTAACTAATAGTACATTCCAAAAGTCTCCCACCAACACATATTAATTCCAAATAAATCCCGAGCAAATAAATAAGTTATAACCTTTCAATTCATGAAAATAATATCAAGTGTATTCGGGCTCCAAGCATTTAACATGTACGATTTATGCCGAGGTCGTACGGCCCGATCAAGAATAATGTGTACACTGCCAAGAGTCAAGCGACACGAACCATAGATGCATCTATTATACTGCCGAGGCGTTCGGCCCTCTCCACAAGAAGAGATATTACTCTATTAACATCCGATTTAAAAGCTATTATAAGGCTAATACACAAAGAAGCACAATCTCTACTGACGGTCAAGTGACCCACCAAAATCCAAGTAAGTAAAATTCGGTCTTTACAAATCCTCTAATAAGTTTCAATATAATTTAAGCACTTTAAATAACAAGTAGGGTGCAAACATCACAAGTATTTCATGATTTGAGTCCTAAACTACCCGGACTTAAGCATAATTAGTAGGTACGCACGGACTCTCATCACCCCGTATGTACGTAGCCCCCATAATTAGAATCAAATAGAAATTTAAATCACCTATGGGGTAAATTCCCTCTTACAAGGTTAGGCAAGAGACTTACATCGTCCCAAAGCTCACTTTCCGGCCACAAATTTACTCTAAGGACCCAACTTGGTGCCGAACAATCCGAATAATTAATATACGTTCAAAAGTTAATAATTTTGCTATTAGAATAATTACCCAACCAAAATTGAAACATTCCTAAAATTTACCCCCGGGCCCACGTGCCCAAATTTCGGAAATTTTTGAAGATAATTGTTACCCATAACCTCATGAACTCAAATATATAAATTTCACTCAATTCCATAATCATTTTCGTGTTTAAATTCTATTTTTTATCAAGAACTTAGGTTTTTCAACTAAACCCATAATTTTCACAATTTTACATGTTAAAATCTACCTATAGAAATTACTTACCTTCACTAGCTAGGTGGAAACCCCACTCCAAGAAGCTCCAAAATCGCCCAAGAGAGGAAAGAAATGAGCTAAAATTGCCTAAGTCCCGACATTAAAATACCTCACTGCCTCCAGCGATTCTGCTTCTGCGGACCTTGGGTTGCACTTGCGATGCCGCTTTTGCGAACAAAGGTTCGCTTCTGCGGAAGACACCTAGCCCAGCTTTGGGCGCACCTGTGGAATTGCACTGCACCTGCAAACCCGCTTCTGCGGCTCGCCTCTCGCACCTGCGACCCAAGCCTGGACTGCACCTTCTCGCACCTGCGGCTCCTTCATCACAAAAGCGAGGCCGTTTCTGCGGAAATTCCTCCGCTTCTGCAGGCCACAGACCCTCGTCCAAAATCGCATTTGCGATTAAAAGCTCGCACCTGCAGTCAAAATCTCGCATGTGCAGACGCACCAGAATTGGTACACCAGCTGTCCCCCAAGCCAAATTCCGAGTCCGATTTCCAATCTGATCCACACCCGAGGCCTCCGGGACCCCATCCAATAACACTCACACATCCAACAACATAACATGGACCCGCTCGCGCGCTCGAAAATACCAAAATAATATCTAGAAGTACTAGTCAGATGCCATAACGCATGAATCGAGTTATGACAGTAAGTCATAAAACAGTAAAAGCACATACGAGGAGTCTTATTTAAGAGAACGGGGTTCTAGAAAGCAAAACGACCAGTCGGGTCGTTACAATGTACGTGTCTCGCACGTATATCTCACGCTAGTAAAAAAATATTTTTTTCCTCCAACTTAATATTTAAAAAAGAACTTTTATTTAATTTTAGACAATATACATTTTCTACATCTTTTTCAGAACTTACGAAAAAGATAACACAAGGGTAAACAATACAAATTACAAAGTTAAGAACATTACGAAAGAAACCAAGAACATACGGAATAACTCTAAGAGATAATCAGTTTCAATTATGGTTAGGTATATAGATACATGCACGACGATATTTGTTTCCTTTCCCAGGTCAGAGCTAGCCTTTGACTTACGGATTCGACAGAACTAAGTAATTAATTTTGACTCAAATTTTGTATTTGTGTTAAAAGATTCACATAATATGTATAAATAATTCATTCAAAACCCAATAAATTACCTTTTCTAAAATTTAAAAACCATAAACTCGAAATTTTGGCTCTACCTCAACAGTCTTTGCTGCATATGAGCACATGTATATTAAGATAGTAATATATAGTATAACAAAGTTTTACAATCATGCCTAAAACATACATCAATAAATAATGTAAATTTAAAGTAAAGAAAACAATAAAAAAATATTTACCTGCCTCACACGTAACACTCCAGACATGAGAAGAGAAAGATGAGAAAATAAAAGTCATATTATAATATGAAATAATACTATAGATATTAGGACCGTATAACAATACGTGACTAATTAACGGTTCAGGCAAGATAGGCGAATACTTGTAAGGAGAAAAATATTGATAATTTCATGAAAGTTACATATGAAGATATTAAAGATGCTACCTTGTATATTTACCTGACCTCTATGATGATTTTCTTCCTTTATGTCACGACCTCAATTCCCCTTTGTAGGATGTCGTGACGACACCTAGTCTCTAAGACTAGGTAAGCCTAAAAAGTATGTGGAATAATTAAAATAATAATCTAAAAGCTCAAAACGTCAGCAACTGTATAAAGTAAAAACTACAACTCAAAGTATATACATCTCCCAAAACCCAGTAGATATAAGTCACAAGCTCTAGATACAATGTTGCAAATATCCTAAACGTCACTCTCTATCAAAACATAAAGAAACAAAGAAAAGATGGGGTAGAAGAGGACTCCGAAGCGTGCGGACGCGGGCAGGTGTACCTTAAAGTCTCCAAACAGCAGCACAACACTCTAATATCAAGGCTGATAGGATGTACCTGGAGTCTCCTTCAAGTCTCCTTGCCTGGGCTGCCTTGTCCGCTTCTACGTTCCCTCAAGTGCATGTGTGAGTCCGCACCTGCGGTCATAACCTCCGCAGGAGCAATTACACTAGAAGCTGGGAGCTTCAGCATTTGCACATGTCCAACAATTGATCCGATATCGATCTGAATCATACCCGGGGCCCCTAGGACCCCGTCCGAGTATACCAACTAGTTTCAAAATACATAACGGACCTACTCGAGACTAAAAACCACATCAAACAATGCTAAAAACACGAATTGAGCATTAATTCAAACCTAATGAACTTTTGAACTTCTAACTTCTACATCTAATGCCGAAACCTATCAAATCACGTTCGATTGACCCCAAATTTTGCACATAAGTCATAATTGACATTACGGACCTATTCCAACTTTCAGAATTGAAATCCAACCCCGATATCAAAAAGTCCACTCCCGGTCAAACTTTCTAAAATTCAACCAATTTCCAACTTTCGCCAATTCACGCTGAAATGACCTATGGACCTCCAGATCAATGTCCGGACACGCTCCTAAGACCAAAATTATTATACGGAGCTACTGAAATCGTCAAAACTCTATTCCAGAGTCGTCTTCTCACAGGTCAATCTACGGTTAACGCCTACAACTTAAACTTCTAATTTAGGAATTATGTACCCCATTCAACTCCGAAACTCACCCGAACCCGACACCAAGTGCCTCGGAAAGTCACATAACCATAAAATGAAGCAGAGGGAGCAATAAATAGGGGATCAGGGCTAATACTCTCAAAACGACCGGTCGGGTCGTTACATCCTCCCATCTTAAAACAAACGTTCGTCCTCGAACGAGTATAGAGACATACCTTAAGTGGTGAAAAGATGAGGATAACGGCTGCGCATATCATGCTTGGTCTCCCAAGTCGCCTCCTCGACTAGCTGACCCCTCCACTGGACCTTAACTGACGCAATGTTCTTCGACCTCAACTTTTGAACCTGCCTATCCAAAATGGCCACCGGCTCCTCATTAAAACATGGAACACTGGATGAACTACAGAGAGACTAGGTGGTAGTGCAAGTCTGTAAGCCTCCTCTCCAACCCTCTCAAGAATCTCAAAAGACTCGATATACCTAGGGCTCAACTTGACCTTCCTCCCGAACTTCATAACACCCTTCATGGGTGAAATCCGAAGCAAGACCTATTCCCCATCCATGAATGCAACATCGCGAACCTCCCAATCAGCATAACTTTTCTGTCTGGATTGGGCTGTATGAAGTCAATCCTGAATCAATTTAACCTTTTCCAAAGCATCCTGAACCAAGTCTGTACCCAATAGTATAGCCTCACCCGGCTCAAACCAACCCACCAGGGATCGACACCGCCTATCATACAAAGCCTCATACGGGGTAAACTCCGCGAGTGGCAATAACAGATCCCAAGAACCCCCAAAATCCATCACACGCACGAAGCATATCCTCCAATATCTGAATAGTGCGCTCGGACTGTTCATCCATCTGAGG
Organism: Nicotiana tomentosiformis; assembly: GCF_000390325.3. Lineage (NCBI taxonomy): Eukaryota > Viridiplantae > Streptophyta > Magnoliopsida > Solanales > Solanaceae > Nicotiana > Nicotiana tomentosiformis. Next base: position 103,440,848 of record NC_090823.1, on the reverse strand, counting down.
GTGAAGTATTGTACTCAACTCCACCTGCGTGCCCAACTCATGTTGTACGGCTCTCCAAAACCGCAATGTAATTTGCGTGCCCCTGTCAGAGATGATAGATACCGGCATGCCATAAAGCCTGACGATCTTGCAAATATAAACCTGAGCCAGCTGCTCTGAAGAGTAAGTAGTCACCACTAGAATGAAATGAGCTGACTTGGTTAATCTATCCATAATTACCCATACTGCATCGAACTTCCTCTGAGTCCGTGGGAGCCTAACAACAAAGTCTGTAGTGATCCGCTCCCATTTCCACTCCGGAATCTCTAGCTTCTGAAGTAATCCACCTGGTTGATGCTCATACTTCACCTGCTGACAATTTAGGCACCGAGCTACATACTCCATTATGTCCTTCTTCATTCTCCTCTACCAATAATGTTGCCTCAAGTCCTGATACATCTTCGCGGCACCTGGATGAATGGAGTACCGCGAACTGTGAGCCTCCTAGAGAATCCGCTCATGCAAGCCATCTACATTGGGCACACATAGCCTACCCTGCATCCGTAATACACCGTCCTCTCCAATAGTGACCTCTTTGGCATCACCGTGTTGAACCGTGTCCTTAAGGACAAGCAGATAGGGGTCATCATACTGACGCTCTCTGATACGATCATAAAGAGAAGTATGAGAAACCACACAAGCCAAAACTCGTCTCGGCTCAAAGATACCCAATCTAACAAACTGTTTCCAGGGCCTGAACATCCAATGCTAATGGCCTCTCTGCTACCGGTAGATATGCTAAGCTCCCAAACTCTCCTCCTTGAACTTCAAGTTATCGGTCACCACATTGGCCTTCCCGGGATGATATAGAATGTTGGTATCATAGTCCTTAAGCAACTCCAACCACCTCCGCTGCCGCAAGTTAAGATCCTTCTATTTGAACAGATGTTGTAGACTCCGGTGATCGGTGTAGACCTCACAAGGGACACCATACAAATAGTGCCTCCAGATCTTTAAGGCATGAACAATAACTGCTAACTCGAGGTCGTGGACATGATAGTTCTTCTCATGCACCTTCAGATGTCTAGACGCGTAGGAATTCACCCTACCGTCCTGCATCAACACCGCGCTGATACCAATGCGTGACGCATCACAATTCACTGTATAGGACCCGAACCAGTAGGCAATACCAACATTGGGGTTGTATTCAAAGAAATCTTGAGCTTTTGAAAGCTCTCCTCACACTCCTCGATCCACCTGAACGGAGCACCCTTCTGGGTCAGCCTAGTCATAGGTGCTGCAATAGACGAGAAACACTCTACAAATGGACGGTAATACCCCACCAAGCCAAGAAAACTCCAGATCTTAATAGCTGACGATGGTTTGGGCCAACTATACACTGCTTCAATCTTCTTCAGATCTGCCTTGATCCCCTCACTCGATACTACATAACCCATAAATGCCACTGAATCTAGCCAGAATTCACACTTCGAAAATTTTACATATAACTTCTTTTCTCTCAAGGTCTGAAGCACAGTCCTCAGGTGTTGCTCATGATCCTACTGGCTCCCGGAGTACAGCAGAATGTCGTCAATAAACACAATTACGAATGAGTCAAGATAGGGTTGAAATACAATATTCATCAAGTGCATGAATGCTCATGGGCCGTTGGTTAGCCCAAAAGACATCACAAGGAACTCGTAATGACCATACCGAGTCCTGAAGGTAGTCTTTGGGATATCTGGCTCCTGAATCTTCTACTGATGATAAGCCTCAATGCAAGTCGATCTTAGAGAACACTCTGGCACCCTGAAGCTGATCAAATAGGTCATCAATATGTGGCAATGGATACCTGCTCTTTATTGTAACCTTGTTCAACTGGCGATAATCAATACACATTCTCATAGAACCATCCTTCTTCTTTACTAATAAGACTGGAGCACCCCAAGGCAACACACTAGGCCGAATGAATCCCTTATCAAGAAACTCTTGCAACTGTTTCTTTAACTCTTTCAACTCTGTCGAGGCCATACGATAGGGGTGGAACAGAAATGGGCTGAGTGCCTAGTAATAGATCAATACCAAAGTCGATATCTCTGTCAGCGGCATGCCTAGAAGATCCTCCAGGAATACATCTGGATAATCCCTCACTACCGGAACTGACTCGACGGTAGGAGTATCAATACTAACATCCCTCACATGTGCTAGATACGCATCATACCCCTTTTCAACCATCCGCTGAGCCTTTAGAAATGAAATAACTCCTCTAGGAACATAGTCTAAAGTACCTATCCACTCTAACCGCGATAAACCTGGCATAGCCAAGGTCACCATCTTGGCATGACAATCAAGGATAGTATGATAGGGCGACAACCAGTTCATGCCCAAAATAAAATCAAAATCCACCATACTGAGCAAGAATAAATCGGCTCTGGTCTCAAAACCACTAAGAACAACCAAACACGACCGATACACATGGTCAACAACAATAGAATCTCCCACGGATGTAGACACATAGATAGGATAACTCAAAGAATCACGGGATATACCCAAATGCGGAGCAAAATAAGATGACACATAGGTATAAGTGGAGCCTGGATCAAATAAGACTTATGCATCTCTATGACAGACCGAAACAATACCTGTGATGACAGAGTCAGATGCAACTGCATCCGTCCTAGCAGGAAGGGCATAATATCTGGCCTGTCCTCCCCCTCTAGGGTGACCTCTACCTGCTCGACCTCCACCTCGAGCTGGTTGTGCAGGTGGAGTGGTAGCTGGTGCTGTAACCATTGCCTGAGGACCCGGTAGAGCACACGATGCCTGAGTGGTCTGTGAAGGTGCACCCCGCCTGTGTCTGGAGCAATCCCTCACCATATGACGAGTGTCACCACACTCAAAACAAGCTCTCGGAGGACGTGGCTGTTGTGGCTGGCTCGGGCCTGATCGGCTAGACTGACCGCTGAAAGCACCCAGTGTAGGGGGTGCACTAGACAATGGCGGTGCATAATAGGGAGCTTGGGGCCTAGAAGTGACCGGAATATCACTGGCAACTAGAAGTGCTGAATAAACATGGCGACTCACATAGTCCATACCCTGACGAGCTACAGTTGGGGCATGAGTACCACTATAAGTGCCGGACTCTTCAGACCTCTTGGCCTCTCTTCTCTCTCTCCTAAGTCAGCATACCCTCCAATCTCCTACCAGTCCCCACCACCTGCTAGTATGCGATGTCCATCTCCAACTCTCGGGCCATGCTAAATCTGATACTGGAGTTAAGCCCCTCAAAAAATCGACGAATCTGCTCTTGAACAGTAGCAACCAAGGTTGGTGCATGCCTAGCCAAATCACTGAACCAGACCACATACTCCGACACGGTCATAGAACCCTGGCGTAACTGCTCAAACTCTATGCGCCATGCATCTCAAAGACTCTGGGGAACATACTCCCTCAATAACATATCTGAGAACTGAGTCCAACTGAATGAAGTTGCCTCGGCCGGACTACCTAACTCACATGCTCGCCACCATTGATAGGCCGCTCCTCTACGCTGAAAAGTAGTGAAAGTAACCCCACTAGACTCCAGAACACCCATAGTTCGGAGGATACGGTGGCACTCCTCAAGAAAACCCTGGGTATCCTCTGACGCCAAGCCACTGAAAATAAGAGGGTGGTACTTCTTGTACCTCTCGAGCTAGAGCTGCTCCTCCTCAGAAATTTTTTCCCTAACCTCGGGCTAAATTAAGGCTATCGGCTGCACTGGTATGACCTATGGAACCTGGTCGACCTGGACCTGCTACTTTGGGGTACAAGCACTGGGAGTATGTGCTCCTCCCCCAGCCTGAGATGTGGCAGGAGCAAGTGGTATCAACCCTGCCAGAGCCAAAGTGTTGAAGATGCTCAGAAACTGGACGAGAGTCTCTGGGAGGGCTGGTGCAGTAACAGGCGTCTCATGTGCCTGCCCTCCAACTGAAGCTACTGGTGGATCCTCTATAGCAACTCGTGCAGGTTCTCTGGCTGCACCATATGGACGTCCTCGGCCTCTACTCCGGCCCCGGCCTCTTGTGGCTCTAGCAGGGGACGCGGGTATCTGGTCATCTGATCCAGTTATACGTGTCCTCACCATCTGTGAGAGAATAGAAAGACAGAAATTTAGAATATGAAGTCAAAATTTCGCACGATAAGGAATCAAAGAAGTGAAGCTTTTCCTAACAGTTCCATATCCTCCCGAAGATAAGTACAGACGTCTTCGTATCGATCCGCGAAACTCTACTAAACCTGCTTGTGACTCATAACACCTATGAACCTAGAGCTCTGATACGGCATTCTCCTCCGTAGGATATCGTGATGGCACCTAGTCTCTAAGACTAGGTAAGCCTAACAAGCATGTGGAATAATTGAAATAATAATCTAAAAGCTCAAAACGTCAGCAACTGTATAAAGTAAAAACTGCAACTCAAAGTATATACATCTCCCAAAACCCGGTAGATATAAGTCACAAGCTCTATATACAATGTTGCAAATATCCTAAACATCACTCTCTATCAAAACATAAAGAAACAAAGTAAAGACCGAGTAGAAAGGGACTTTGAGGCCTGCAGATGCGGGCAGGTGTACCTTGAAGTCTCCAAGCAGCAGCACAACACTCTAACATCGAGGCTGATAGCACCTGGATCTGCACAAAAACATGTGCAAAAATGTAGTATGAGTATACCACAACGGTACCTAGTAAGTGCCAAGCCTAATATCAATAGAATAGTGACAAGGCTAGGTCAGGGCCCTACTGGGAATAATAAGGAACAAGGCAGAAGATATAACGATATAATAAAGTGACAGGGAAGTGTAACAATAGAAATTTATGGAATGTAACAACACAGAATCAAGAAGACAAATACAACACGTAAGGAAACAAGAATCCTACAAGTTAAGAAACAACAACAACAACAACAACAAATAATACAGCAAATAGAGGAAATCTACAGGGGCACTCCCGAGGTACCGCCTCGTATTCCCAAAAGTAAATATCTCACAATCTTTCCTTATAATAACAATCGCACGACAGAAAACTCGTGCCACAATAACAATCCGCACAGCAGAAACCTCGTTCCACAATAACAATCCACGGCAGAAACCTCGTGCCACAATAACAATCCACACGGCAGAAACCTCGTGCCACAATAACAATCCGCAAGGCAGAAACCTCATGCCATAATAACAATCCGCACAGCAGAAACCTCGTGCCACAATAACAATCCACACGACAGAAATCTCGTGCCACAACCAAACAATCACCTCAACAATAATCACGAAAACCAAAACATAACAAATGTAACAATGATATTTCAAGAAAATAATTCCACAGTTAAATAATGCATACGGAATCAAGGAAGTAAGTAATTCAACTAAGCATTTTGCATAAATTGCAAATAAGAGATAAGACACGTAGACATATGAAATTAGGCTAAACATGATGACTACATATGCTAAAGTAACTCAATTAAGGAAATAAAAGGAAACTAGTTAGCAAAAATCAGATTTTCAACATTTAGTCCGAGTACGCACTCGTCACCTCGCGTACACGGCCTTCACATATTGTAAATTACCATAACAGTACCAAATCTTAAGGGGAATTTTCCTCACATGAAGTTAGACAAGTCACTTACCTCAAACCTCACTCAATCAATCAATAAGAAGGTCTTTCCCTCGACTTTTGGACTCCAAACGGCTCAAATCTAGTCAAAAATAATTACATACTATAAATATAACTATAAGAAACTAATCTAAATAATGAAATTATGATTTTAGCAAGAATTGGAAAAATCACCCCAAAAAGTCTACCCGGGCCCACATCTCGGAACCCGAACAAAATTATAAAATCCAAACACCCATTTGATATCGAGTCCAACCATACAAGAATTATCCAAATTCAAACTCATTTGGCCTTTCAAAACTCAAGAATTTGGTCAAAGAATTTTACACCTTTTTTCCCAAATGTTCAACCCAAATCCTTAATTAAATGAAGAAATCGAAGATAGATTAGTGAAAATTAATCAAAAATGAGTTAGGAACTCTTACCCCAACAATCCCTCTGAAAATCCCTCAAATTATCGCCTTAATCCGAGCTCTCAAAGTCCCAAAATAAAAATGAGATCAAACCCTCGATTTTTCTCTTTTTCTGCCCAGTTATGTCGTACCTACAACCTTACTGCAGCATCTGCAAAAAAGTCATCACAGGTGCGGATTTCAATAAATCCACAGAGTCCGCTTCTGCGAGCATAGGTATGCACCTACACGTGCGCGCCTACGACAATTGTTTCGCACCTGAGACCTTAGCCGCTCTTGCGCATCTCCTCACCGTAGAAGCGAAGCCGCTTCTGCGGAACATTGTCCGCATCTGAGAGCCCTTGCCTGGGCTGCCTTGTCAGCTTCTAAGTTCCCTCAAGTGCACATGCGAGTCCGCACCTGCTGTCATAACCTCCGCAGGTGCGATTACACCAAAAACTGGGAACTTTAGCATTTGCACAAGTCCAACAATTGATCCGATATCGATACGAATCACACCCGGGGCCCCCAGGACCCCGTCCGAGTATACCAACTTGTTTCAAAATACATAACGGACCTACTCGAGGCCATACAACACATCAAACAACACTAAAAATACGAATTGCGCATCGATTCAAGCTAATGAACTTTTGAACTTCTAACTTCTACATCCGATGTCGAAACCTATCAAATCACGTCCGATTGACCCCAAATTTTGCACACAAGTCATAATTGATATTACAGACCTATTCCAACTTCTATAATAGAAATCCAACCCCGAATCAAAAAGTCCACCCCCGGTTAAACTTCCCAAAATTCCACCAATTTTCAACTTTCGCCAATTCCCGCTGAAACGACCTACGGACCTCCAAATCAATGTCCGGATACGCTCCCAAAACCAAAATCATCATACGGAGTTACTGGAATCGTCAAAATTATATTCTGGAGTCTTCTTCACACAGGTCAACCTACGGTCAACTCCTACGACTTAAACTTCTAATTTATGGACTATGTGTCCCATTCCACTCCAAAACTTACCTGAACCCAACACCAAGCACCCCAGCAAGTCACATAACCATAAAATAAAATCGAGGGAGCAATAAATAGGGGATCAGAGTTAATACTCTCAAAACAACCGACCGAGTCGTTACACTTTAACTTCAATGTACTTGATCTATATGCTTCATCCTAAGCTCGTTTAATTTGGATATTATCTCGATCATAGAGAGATGCATTATTATCTCTAGGAAATTGTTGATGGGATATTTTTCTTTCTTTAACTTTAGTGAATTTTTTGTGCGAAACTGCTCTAAGAGATGCAGATTTGTTGCCGTTTGCAATTATTGTTTTCAACAAAGTCTTTTATTTCTACTAAAAGTTGGATGGCATATGAATTTGTATTTCTAAAAATATCTTAAAAGGGACATAAGCGAGCAAATTTGCATATTCTTTTAACTTGGTTTGCTAACCATGTGTCTTGTTTGTTTTTGACTTCATAAAGGGATTATGTTGCACATAGTAAAATTCATAAAACCTTTCAAACTGTTACCGCTAGTCTACCAAACGTAGAAAATATTGCACAAGTCATCTCGGTCTGATGGCTTCCTGCGTAATGTGCACCATATTTTCAAAAGAAAGGTCATGATTAGCATAGGTTATTTCCTTAGCTTAGTAAAAAAATAATGCCAAATTAATTTATATTATTTTCATTCTATAAATGGGTAAATAAAATAAAATAATAAAAAGAAGAAGAAGAGTATTGCAGAGAAAAGTAGAGAGAGAGGATTCTTATCGATTTGGGATGAATTACAATGGAATTGAACCCCTCTATTTATAGGGAAAGAGTGACTTAGCCACCAAGTAATAATCCCTAAAATCTCTCTAAATATAGACATTCACCTTAAATACAATTCTATTTATAACACTCCCCATTGAATGTCTATTCAACAGATAATGTGCCTCGTTAAACCTTAACTAAAATTCTGGAGAAGGAAAAAGAGTACACATGTTTAGAAATACGCCTTTTGGTTGCCTCGTTAAAAACCTTGCAAGAAAAATCTAGTGGGACAAAACCTTGTAAGGAAAAAAGAGTACAACGCGTATTAACTCCCCTTGATGAGAGAATCAATCCACATCCTTAAGTCTTCACATCCCAATCTTGTACACTAATTTCTTGAAGGTTGATGTCGGTAGAGATTTGGTGAACAAATCAGCCATATTATCACTTGAACGAATTTATTGCACATTGATATCACCATTCTTTTGAAGATCATGTGTGAAAAATAACTTTAGTGAAATGTGCTTTGTTCTATCTCCTTTTATGAATCCTCTCTTCAATTGGGCTATGCATACTGCATTGTCTTCATACAAAATTGTGGGTAGTTTGTCACACTTCAAACCACATTTATTTCGAATAAGATGTATTATAGACCTCAACCATACACATTCTCGACTTGTTTCATGAATAAAAATTATCTTAGCATGATTTGATAAAGTAGCCACGATTGATTTCTTAGTCGATCACCAAGATATGGTAGTGCCTCCACATGTTAAGACATAGCCTATTTGAGATCGAGCCATGTGTGGGTCAGATAATTACCCAGCATCGGCATAACCAACAAGATCGGGACTGTAATTATTGTCATAAAATAAACCCATATCGGTAGTCCCTTTTAGATACTATAATATGTATTTGATTCCATTCCAATGTCTCCTTATATGAGCAAAGCTATATCTTGGTAAGGCAATAACAGAAAAAGTTATGTCAGGCCTTGTAGTATTAGCAAGATACATTAGTGTACCAATTGAACTAAGATATGGTACTTCAGGACCAAGTAGCTCTTCATTCTTTTCTTGAGGTCGGAATGGATCCTTTGTAACGACCTGACCGATCGTTCTGAACTCTAGCACATCGTTCGGTGGTTTGAGGCCTCGAGTAGCACCACTGCATGTATTATGACTTGTACGTGTGGCCGGAATTAAATTTTGGGAAGTTTGGAGTTGATTCGAAAGAAAACTTCTTATTTCGGAAACTTTAAGTTGGAAGAATTGACTAAGATTTGACATTTGAGTAAACAACCTCGGAATCGGGATTCGAAAGTTTCAATAGGTTTGTATCATAATTTCGGACTTGGGCGTATGTTCGGGTTGAGTATCGGGTCACCCGGGAGCGTTTCGACGCTTATTGTCGAAAGTTGACATTTTGAAGGTTTTAGAATTTTTTAAGTTTCGTTTGAGGTGGACTTTGGTGTTATCAATGTCCGTTTGGGATTTCGAGCCTTGGAATAGGCTCGTGTCGTGATTTATGACTTGTGCGTAAAGTTTGGCGTCATTCCGGAAAGCTTAAGTGTGATTCGGCCGCGTTCGTCGAAGTTTGAATGTTTGAAAGTTTAAAAAAAGGTTTCGATCATCAATTCATAATTTTAATGTTGTTTGACATGGTTTGAGGCTTCGACTAAGTCCGTGTCGTATTTTGGGATGTGTTGGTATGTTTGGACGAGGTCCCGGGGGGGCTCGGCTGCGAATCGGATTGGAAACGGACCGAGTTTGTACTTGGGAAACTACTAAAGTGCACTAGGTCTGGTGCGATTGCACCTGCAAAGAATTTGGTCGCAGGTTCGAGACTGCTAAAGCGGCCAAAGGGTCGCAGAAGCGGTCCTGAGAGAGCTGGGCAGTGGTCGCAGGTACGAGAAGGATTTCAGCATCTACGAGCCCGCAGATGCGATGAGGCTCCGCAGATGCGGAGCTGGAGAGGTGTGGCTGACCCCGCAGAAGCGGAAGGGATCATGCAAGCGCGGAAGCGCAGAAGCGAGCGGAGAGCCGCAGAAGCGCCCTCACAAGTGCTAGCTTTGGGCCGCAGGTGCGGCTGGTTGGGGCCTAAGTAAATTCCGCAGGAGCGGACATTTTTCGCAGGTGCGGCTGGGGTGCCCGCAGGTGCGAACACGCTTAGGCAGAATATATGTTGCCCAATCGGGATTTTTGCTCATTTCACTCATTTCTTTCTTGGTTTGGGCGATTTTTGGAGAGCTTCAAGGGGAGACTTTCATCATCTATGGCAAGGTAAGTTATTCCCACCTATTGTAAGTTAAATACATGGATTCTATAAGGATTTAAACATGAAAATTAGTAGAAATTGTGTGATTTTGGTAGAAAACCTAGAATTTGATATTTTTGGATTTTAACCACGAAATTGGACATGAAATTTAAAATAAATCATATATTTGAGTTCGTGGCGTCATAGGCAAAGTTTATCTTCAAACAAAATTTGAATCCGGGCACGTGGGCCAAAGGGTTGACTTTATTGACTTTTCGAGCGGAGTTGGTAATTGTTATAAATTGTTAAATTGTAAGTACTAGAGTATATTTTGATTGAATTGCACGTTATTTGACTAGTTTCGGATCGTTTGGCTTGAATTGAAGAGTTAGAGAGGCGTTGGAGCCGGTTATGAAACTTCGGAGCAAGGTAAGTCTCATGTCTAACCTTGTAAGGGGGAAACTACCCCCTAGGTGATGTAATTGCTATGTGATACCGGTTGTGGGTGCTACGTACACACGAGGTGACGAGAGTCCGTACGTAGCTAAAGCATATTTATGTCCGGGTAGACTTAGGACCTTATCATGTAATAATTAAATTATTTAAACTCATTCTGCTAGCTTAATTATTTGAACTTATAATTGAAATTGATTTAGAAATAAATATATGTATACTAGGCCGAGCCTTATCACCTTGAGTTGTTGGCTAAATATGATATTCACTTTGAACTCTTGTACTATATTGTAAGCACGTGTCTCAAAATTCGATAACTTCCTTCCTTTCTTGTAGAGCTGGCCAAACGCCTCGGCAATATAATAGATGCATCTATGGTTCGTACCGCTCGACCCTCGGCAGTGTATACATTATTCTGGATCGGGCCTAACGACCTCAGCATAATCGTGCATTATATCGCTGGTAGTCCGAACATTCATGAGATTATCTTTCCTTTGATGCCCGATATTTTTACATGGTACTTCTTATCCGTTTGTTACTTGTACTTGATATATCTAAGTTGATGAGGTAGAATACAAGACCGAGAAATTCATACTTTAAAAGAAATATTTGAAAGATTAAGTAACTCACAGATTTACCCCATTATGGTTGTGTGCTTCACATCTGTTTATTGTTTTACTATATTGCTTTGTTGGACTTCTAGTAAGTGTCGATGTCGATTCCTCGTCACTACTTCTCCAGGGTTAGTCTAGATACTTACTGGGTACGTGTTGATTTACGTACTCATGTTGTACTTCTGCACTAAATGTGTAGGATCTGACAGGTTCATTTGGTGATCATCTTAGCGCATAGGCGCAGCTGTTGAGGAGACTTTTTGTGAGTTGCATTCCAGACTACATATCGCAGTCCATAGAGTCTCCATCGTACTATTTATTTTATCCTGTCTCATTTATATTCTAGACAGATGTCGTATTATTTTTGTACTCCTTAGTAAATGCCCATGCACTTGTGACTCCGAGTTTTGGGATAAAAGTGTAAATTTCCTTTCTTATTGAAACTTATGATTTCGAAAGTAATAAAATGAGTAATTAAATTGATCAATCACTGTTGGATTTCCATATGGCGGCGTCAGGCGCCATCATGACCTATAGTAGATTTTTGGGTCGTGACATCCTTATTCACATCAAGTGACGAACAACCATTGGAGTACTTAATGGATGTGCTCCATCCATGTAAAACATTTGCCAAACGTTCAATTGGCAAAGCAAGACATAATTTTATCTTTCCAAGATCTTTCATCTCAAATTCCTTCTTTAAATAATCAATTGCCTTTTGGGATTCTATAGGAGTTCCAATAAGGCTAATGTCATCAACATATACGGCAGGTACAACAAATTCCGATGTTATTTTCTTTATAAAAATGCATGGACAAATGGTATAATTTATATAACCTTCCTTTAATAAATAGTCACTAAGGCGGTTATACCACATTCGTCCTGATAGCTTTAGACCATACAAAGATCTTTGCAATTTGATTGAAAATATTTCCCGGGACTTTGAATTATGTGCGTCAGACATTTTAAATCCTTCGGGAATTTTCATGTATATCTCATCATCAAGTGAGCCATATAGGTCGGCGGTAACCACATCCATTAAATGCATGTCAAGCTTTTCATGGACAGCAAAACTAATGAGATAACGAAATATTATTGCATCCATAACAGGTGAATATGTCTCTTCATAATCGACACCAGGCCTTTGTGAAAATCCTTGTGCAACAAGGAGTGCCTTATATCTTTATACCTCATTTTTCTCATTTTTCTTACGTACAAAGACTCATTTATAGCCAACAGGCTTAACACCATTAGGTATTTGGACTACATGCCCAAAAAAATCACGTTTCGCAAGTGAATCCAACTTAGATTGGGTTGCTTCTTGCCATTTTGGCCAATCACGTCTTTTTCGACATTCTCCAACAGATTGAGGTTCAAGATCCTCACTATCTTGCATAATTCTAGATGCAATATTATATGCACAAACATAATCCACCACTATATCCAATCGTTTCAAATTCGTCTCAATATCAATTGGGTTTATTGATAGTTCCTTATTTGCTTGAGTCTCAAGCTCAGTGATTTTCTCATGAATCTCAGGATTGGTTAAATTGTGGATTTCTTCATGAGACTCTTTCGTAGTATCATCTTGATCATTTGTTTTTCTTTTTCTAGGATTCCGACCCTTATAACCCAATGGTCGGCCATGCTTTAGACGTGCTTTTGCCCCATTAGCTATAACACTAGAAGATTGTCCAACAGGGATATCAATACGGATTGGAACATTCTTTGCAGGGATATGTGATTTTGTTATCCTTTTCAGATCCGTAAATACGTCTGGCATTTGATTTGCTATTTTCTGCAAATGAATAATCTTTTGCACCTCTTTTTTACAAATAGAGGCACGTGGATCAAGATGAGACAATGATGGATTTTTCCACAAAATTTCTCGTTTGGTTTCACCAATTTCTCCCCCTAATTTTAGGAAAAGTGTCTCATCGAATCGACAATCTGCAAATCGAGCAGTGAACAAAACCCCCATTAATGTTTCGAGGTGGCGAATAATGGAGAAAGATTCAAAACCAACATATATTCCTAACCTTCTTTGGGGACCCATTTTGGTGCGATATGGCGGTGCTACATGCACATATACTGCGCATCCAAAAATTCGTAAATGGGATATATTAGGTTCATGACCCAAAACTAATTGCAATAGGGAATATTTATGATAATTTGTCGGTCTGAGACAAACTAACATTGCTGCATGCAAAATGGCATGACCCCAAACAAAAATGGGTAACCTCATTTTCATGAGTAATGGTCTTGCTACTATTGCAGACGTTTAATCAAAGACTCTGCAAGGCCATTTTGAGTGTGAACATGAGCTAGAGGATGTTCCACTTTTATCCCAATTAATAAGCAATAACCATTAAATACTTGGGATGAAAACTGTCACGACCCAAAATCCAAACTGTCGTGATGGCACCTAACCCAACCCACTAGGTAATCCAATTAACAAAATAACATAATATAATAACATTGATGTGAATCAAAGATGAGATAACTGAATTTTATACAACTCCCCAAGAACTGGTAGTACAAATCATGAGCTTCTAAGATTTAGAATTTATAAAGCTGGTATGAAATAAAGTACATCATCTGTTTGAAATATACATGAACAGATTAAAATTCTAAAGCTACCAAGATCAAGAGGCAGCTATGATCGGAACGCAGATACAGCTTTAAATCCTGCTCCCGATGTGCACAACAACATCAACATCCAACATCTGCATGCAAGGTGCAGAAGTGTAGTATAAGTACAACCGACTACATGTACTCAATAAGTAACAAACCTAACCTTAGGTTGAAAGTAGTGACTAGCTGGGACAAGGGTCAGGGTCCAACTCCAATAACCAGCAATAGTTCATAACAATATGATAAATATGGTACAAAAAATAATTCAGTTGGTTCGCAGTTACGGAAAAATAGGCATGTTTTTCAAGTATAACAGTATATCCCAGATCTTTTACCGAAAACCTCAAAATATATGAATAAGTTTGAAAACTGTGATTTTCCCAAAAACCTTTCAACAATAAACAAGATGTTTCATTTTTCAGATAGCATGAGGAAAATACATCTCTATGCCTACATGTAAATATACAAGTGAAATCATGAATGTCACCAAAACTGGGTAGCATGAGGAAATGCATCTATATGCATGTATATCAAGTACGCATGTCAAATGCAATGCATCTCAATAATGAACTCATGTACTCACACTCTCTCAGAGTACTCAATATCACTGTGTCGTATTCTCACTCATCATGCTCAATACTTAGCACACTCAGTCACTCAGTACTGTACAGGGCCAATCCAGCCCAAACATAATAACTGCTAGCAATTGCGCTCACTGGGGGTGTGTAGACTCCGGAGAGGATCCTTCAGCCCAAGTGCTATAGTCCGCACGGACAACTCACATACTGCACAGACAACTCACGTGTTATGGTATCAATATCTGGATCTACACGGCCAACTCACATGTTGCACGGACAACTCACGTGCTATAGTATCAATATCTGGATCCGCATAGACAACTCACATTCTATAGTATCAATATTTGGATCTGCACAGACAACTCACGTGCCATAGTATCAATAACCTAACAATCAGGCCCTCAACCTCACTCGGTCATCAATCTCTCCAGTCTCTCGGGCTCACAATGTCATGAAACTAGCCCAAAATGATGATATGATGTATCAATAAATAACTACAGAGACTGAGATATGATATGCAATGAATGTATATGACTGAGTAAGAAATTACAATTTAAACATATAATTTGACAGTATAAATGACCTCAGTGGGTCCCAATAATACCAACATTTGCCTAAGCATGATTTCTAATATGAGTCACAACTCAGTTTCTATAACACATGAAAAATACATGGAAAAATAAAAGTTAATTAACTACACAGCTCTACGGAATCGACTGAGTTTCAATTTCTACGGTGCATGTCCATACGCCCATCACCTAGTGTCACACCCCCTTTTACCCCCCCTCCCCCAAAATAAGATATATGTGTGGATTGTGGGTTGGTGCCCTATATTACTGAGGAAATGTAACCAGAGGTTGGTACCCTGTATTATTGATAAAATGCTGAATACCTTGGGCGAAAAGGTTCCACATGGGTTAAACTACGAAAAGCAAGCCTGGGCGAAGAGAACTTCTACCCGGAAATATGAGCTGAATCCCCCTAAGCTAAAAGGTTCTACCTGGGTTAAGCTATGAAAAGCAAGCTTGGGCGAAGAGTACTTCTACCCGGAAATATGAGCTGGATCCCCCTAGGCAAATAGGTTCTAACTGGGTTAAGCTACGTAAAACAAGCCTGAGCAAAGAGTACTTCTACCCGAAAATATGAGTTGGATCCCCCTAGGAGAATAGGTTCTAACTGGGTTAAGCTACGTGAAACAACCTGAGCGAAAAGTGCATCTACTTGTAACTATGATCTAGATCCCACTAGGCGAAACAGTTCTACCTGAGTTAAGATACGTAAAACAACCTGAGTGAAGAGTACTTCTACACATAACTATGAGTTGTATCCCCCTAGGCGAAACGGTTCTAACTAAGTTAAGCTATGTAAAACATCTTGAGCGAAGAGTACTTCTACCCATATCTATGAGCTGGATCCCCCTAGGTGAAACGGTTCTACCTAAATTAAGCTACGTAAAATATCCTGAGCGAAGAGTACTTCTACCCGGAACTATGAGTTGGATACCCCTAGGCGAAATGATTCTACCTGAGTTAAGCTACGTAAAACAACCTGAGCGAAGAGTACTTCTACTCGTAACTATGAGCTTTATCCCCTAGGTGAAACGGTTCTAACTGAGTTAAACTACGTAAAATATCCTGAGCGAAGAGTACTTCTACCCGGAACTATGAGTTGGATCCCCCTAGGCGAAACAGTTCTACCTGAGTTAAGCTACGTAAAATATCCTGAACAAAGAGTACTTCTACCCGGAACTATGAGCCGGATCCCCTAGGCGAAATGATTCTACCTGAGTTAAACTACGTAAAACAACCTGAGTGATGAGTACTTCTACTCAGAACTATGAGCTAGATCCCCCTAGGCGAAAAGGTTCTACCTGGGTTAAGCTACAAAAATGATCTGTATGAACAATAGTGATGCATGCTGAAAATAAAAGAAAATGGAGATTTTGCGGAAACTTACCTTTGGTGACATTCGTCCTTTAAGAATCGTCATTCTGCACTGCTTTGTTCCTGCTTCAAACAATGAAAAATTGTGAGTTTTAAAAGTGATGGTCGGTTTGTGGCCTTGATGTCTTTGGTAGCTTGGCTTTGTTCCCATTCCCTTCAGAAAGACTGACTGCATTGGTAGTTGGCTACACTACTGGTAGACTCTGTTGTTGCTTTCAAGAGACTTTTGCTCTCTGTACCAGCCCTGATTGTGTTTTTGGCTCAATCAGCCTTATCCTAACTAGAGATCTTTGCTTAGGTGACCTTTTTTTGATATCTTGAATGGCTTTTTGCTTTTCGAGAAATTTGTTTGTCAGAGAG
The DNA here is from genome assembly GCF_000390325.3 of Nicotiana tomentosiformis. Taxonomy (NCBI): domain Eukaryota; kingdom Viridiplantae; phylum Streptophyta; class Magnoliopsida; order Solanales; family Solanaceae; genus Nicotiana; species Nicotiana tomentosiformis. Next base: position 103,424,212 of record NC_090823.1, on the reverse strand, counting down.
AATAGCAACTGGGTATGCGCCTTTTGCATGATGTGCACACTCCATACTCTCTGTTCAGTACTACAGGGAACCCGTAATCAATCTTGCATCTTTTTTTTGCTTGTTTTTGACAAGTAGGCAAACAGAAATATCTTTCAGGGGAACCTTTGTACTGCACGAATCCTCAAGACCTGTCTACTGTAACAAATGTGTGTGCATGTTACTTCTCCGATAATGTTATCTTGAATGTTCTAGCCAGAATTTGCTTACTGAAAAGCTGGTAGCAGGTTTTGAAATCCTTTCTTACTTGTTTTGACAAGGACTAACTCAAAGCAAAGGATATAATGATGCGAAGAAACAATATCTACAAGAGATGCCTTCATGAGGAAGGAAAGAAGGAAGAGGTTTATATATATATATATATATATATATATATATATATATATATATATATATATATATATATATATATATATATATATATATATATATATATATATATATATAAAGAAGGAAGAGGCTTTGTTTATTTTTTTTATTTTATTTTTTAATGAGGTAACTAGCCTTAATGATCATGACACGCATTTTGGACTCAACGGCCTAATCTATCAAACTGATCTAATCATTCCTTTCGCTATTCCTTCGGGCCTTGAAGTCGGTCTTGTTTGTGTTAATTCTTTGTATCAGTTTCACAACATACTTTCGACTAGTGGTACCCCGAGAGATTTTCACCAACAAGTCTCTTTCATTTATTTATCTCTACTTATCGTCGTCTTACAGTGCCTGTGAGGGTTTTCACTAGTAAGACTCTTTTTTTTTTCTTGATTCCTTGAGTAAGAACCATGGCCATGTCCTCCATATGACAACCATTGCTCATTGTGGATTTCCCTCGGCATTCTCAAAACTGATCAGGAGGTCTTGGTTGGAAGGCTTTTAGATATGGTTAGAAATAAAGGACGGCATGAAGGCTCAAAGTAGACTCAATATGATGGTTTTTACACTTACAACTCTTGGAATCGACTCTTTCAAAAAACTAAAACAAACTCATGCCCCAGTTTTAGATACTAGATTTTGTTTTTAATCCTTATTTGGTTGGACTGAACCGTGTAAGATTGCATACGTATCCCATTTTTAAGAAATCATGTCAAACGTAGTTCAAACATCTGACCTAACTATTTTTTTTTTATCTTTCTTTCTTTTTTATTTTCTTTTTTCTTTTTTTTTTCTTTTATTCTTTTCTTTTTTCTTTTTTTTTCAAAAACAAGTTGCCCCAGCTTTTATTTCCTGGGGGCATGGATCTTTGACTGTTCTTTTCTTATTCTTTTTTCACTTGAACTTTCTAAGAGTTGCCCCAGTTGGTACTCTTGGGGCATGGACTTTTCTTTTCATTTTTTTTCATTTCATTTTTTTGACTTTTGACTCTAAACTTGATTCCAAAAGAGGGTGTTCAAAGAAATAATGCAGGCTCAAAAATGGGTAACGAAGGGTATAAAGTGTTTGGATAGCCGAAAAATCCAGCCTCGAGAACGCCAAACATAGTATCCTTTCGTGATAACAACATTGATGAACATGTCTGTCTTCTTGGTGTGTCATGGTCAAAAGACACTTTTCATCCATTAATGTCAAATGTTTCACCAAACTTCAATTAATTCTTCCTCAAACCCGATCTTCACAATGATTTGAAGGTAAAGATCATTAACCCCACGGGTATGACTATTCTAGTTCCATATAAATTTGAACTGAGCTTAATTACAAAGTGTTTGGACTGTGTATTCATCCTCAAAAGTGTCTTGTTCTCAGTTAACCAATTCAAGACTAAATCAGTTTTCTAGGATCTGGCCAAAAATTTCGTATGCATGTCATGTCACTAGAACTAGCGTGAAAAGAACTATGCACAAAATGGACACAAAATGACTGACTATTTTTTTTATTGAATAAAGGATAGCAAGGTCCGATAACATAAAAAGAAGAAGAAAAGACGACAAAATAAGCTACCATGTCTCCTTAATGGATAAAAGAGGAGTGACTTTCCAGTTACTAAGCGACATCTTAGCCACGGACTTTTGACTCTAAACTTGATTCTAAAAGAGGGTGTTCAAAGAAATAACACAGGCTCAAAAATGGGTAACAAAGGGTATAAAGTGTTTGGATAGCCGAAAAAGGGCCTCCCGGCCTCGAGAACGCCAAAAATAGTATCCTTTCGTGATTACAACATTGATGAACATGTCTGTCTTCTCGGTGTGTCATGGTCAAAAGATACTTTTCATCCATTAATGTCAAATGTTTCACCAAACTTCAATTAATTCTTCCTCAAATCCGATCTTCACAATGATTTGAAGGTAAAGATCATTAACCCCATGGTTATGACTATTCTAGTTTCATATAAATTTGAACTGAGCTTAATTCCGAAGTGTTTCGACTGTGTATTCATCCTCAAAAGTGTCTTGTTTTCAGTTAACCAGTTCAAGACTAAATCAATTTTCTAGGATCTGGCCAAAAATTTCGTATGCATGTCATGTCACTAGAACTAGCGTGAAAAGAACTATGCACAAAATGGACACAAAATGATTGACTATTTATTTTATTGAATAAAGGATAGTAAGGTCCGATAATACAAAAAGAAGAAGAAAAGACGACAAAATAAGCTACCATGTCTCCTTAATGGATAAAAGAGGAGTGACTTTCCAGTTACTAAGAGACATCTTAGCCACGGACTTGCACATCAGCATTACTACGGCATTCAACCATTTTTATTGATATGGATTCAGCACTCAAATTTTGACTTTTGATCAAACCGCTCCCCATATTGTCTATCGGATTTTAGGACTTACAGCATGGGAACTTTCACAGTAACTAATTTTTCAAAGGACTTGGAAGAATTCTCATGTCTCCCTATCATCACAGATCATTCCAACTACTGGCCCACTGGTGCGAGTAGGCAGAAGATTGTTTGTCATATTAGGGGCATCTTCATCCCTAAGAACTATTGCCTTGACATCGATGAGGTCTTCTACTGCTCTTTTAAGAGTCCAACAGTCTTCAGTATGATATCCCACTGCTCCAGAGTGGTATTCACATCTAGCCTCAGCTCGGTGCGAGGGGAACTCAGGGTTTGGCCGGTTCGGGGCCACTAGCTACAGCAGACCTATCCTAACTAGCTTTTGGAACAAGCTAGAGTATGATTCACCAATAGGGGTGAACTGGTTCCTTCTGGGAGGCTGTCTTGGGCGAGGATTGAAGTGGGGAATATATTGTTGGGGATTATATGGAGCTTGGTAGGGACGGGTTGTGTATAATGTTGTGGTCGCGTGTAAGGTTGAGTGTTCATCACCGCATAGGGAGGCGGTGCCACGGCATAAGCAGTCTCTTGATGGGGATAATAGTGTTGTGGGGCCTTAGGAAGCATATATGATTGGTTGAATGACCTGCGGTCCCCCCTCGAGTTAGAAGCAATCATGGCTCCCTCTTCTCTCCCGTTTCTGTTCATCAAAACCCCTCGAACCATTCTGAATGGTCTGTGATGTGGCCTTAAAGGCAGTATGACTCAAGATTTATCCCGTTTTTAAACCATTTTCGACCCTCCCCCCAATTTTGATAGCCTCGGCAAACGAATTACCCATAGAGGACATCATGTTCTGGAAGTAGTCCGCCACTTGGGCCTGTAGGAAGACCATAACCATTTTTGCTTCGTCCATTGGAGGCTTTACCCTTGCGCCATTTGACAGCATATTCACGGAAACTTTCCGTTGTTTTCATTGTCAAACTCCACACAGAGTTCTCTTTTTGGATCTTTCACTCTTGCTTTTTTTTTTTTTGCTCTTTGTATTCTTTGTTATTTTTTGTCACTCATTTCTTTCTTTTTCCTTCTTCTTCTTTTTTTCACTCGGTTTATTTAATGGCTATGATAGAATTCGATGGGGATTGCCTACTTATCATGACACCGCATGAATCAGATCATTACATAGTTCAAGATACCGGGAAAAAAGTACATAAGCTAGCTTTTCTTTTCTTTTTTATTTTTTTTGTTTTGTTCTTTAGGAATTTTGTAAAGAAAAGACTTGTAAAGAAAAAAAATTGATTTTGATATTTTTGTCTTTGAATTTCCAAAAGAACGACTTCTAAAGAAGAAAGAAAATATTTTGGATTCTGATTTGAATTTATTTTTCATTTTATTTTTCTAATGAAAGACTTCGGAAAAGAAGGAAAATATTTTCATATTTGATTTTTTTTTTCTTGAATTTTCTAAGTAAAGAATTCTAAGAAGGAATTAAGGAAAGTTGTTTTAGATTTTTGGAAATTGGGGGCCGGAACCGATAAGGTTTGCCTACGTATCTCACATCCGGTGAGAATCAAGCCCGCGTTGTTCGGTCAGTTTTGACACAACATGAAAACATGCTTTTTGAAAATATTAACTCATTTTGAAATGACTTTTCTTTTTCTTTTTTTCTTTTTTTTCAAAATTTTGGCAGAGTTTCAGGATTTCTCGAATACCTGATTTTTCAGAACCGGGTGAATTTTCTCTTTCCTACCTCACTCTTTGTTTTTTTTTCTTTCCCTATTCTAGAAGCCGATCAACATGCAAGGCGAAATAAATGCACAAATAGCACGTAGGATGCATCAGGATGGTCTTTTATTTTCCGTACACTTGTCCTAGACAGACCCAGCCCCTGTGTTGAGTCCCCAAAGTCAAATGCACGTGATGCAAACAAACATTCCTACAAAGGATCCGGCATGAGGCTATGTTATTCTAGGTTTAAAAACCTGTGGGGTGTTCTAGACATGGCTTACCCAAGCGAACAGCTCGAGCCGAGGTGGGGGCAATGTACCGGAGCACGAAAGTCTACCCGGCCTAGTTGCTGATCCAACCTCGTTCTATTTGGTATGACCTCTAACAGAAAAGTGAGCCACGCGTACGTGTGCACCATATTTTTAGAAGACTCTGAAAGGAGGCGTAAGAAGACAGTTTAATACCGTTCAACTAATATCAAAGCGGTAAATGAGAGGCAATTAGCACATTTGTCCCACAAACACAGTAATAGCAACAATCAAGAAAGCCAAGTATAGATTATATTACAAGCTTGAATTCTGAACCCTGAACCACAGATTCTGGGTTTGAGTTCCCCAGCAGAGTCGCCAGAGCTGTCACACCCCTTTTACTACCCCCCCCCCCCCCAAAAGATATATGAGTGAATTGTGGGTTAAAGAGTTTTTCCATTTGAAGTGACAAATTTGAGTAGAGATTATTTTATGTACAGAGTTGCCACTTGGAATTGAGTTTTTGGGTATTCCAAGTCACCTTTTATTTGAATCCCTAGTCAAAGGAAGGTTTGACTCTATTATTATTGGTCTGCGAAAATAAAATCTGGGTAAGAAATTTTGTTGACCGGGGAGAAGGTGTAAAGCATTCCCCGAGTCCTGTGGTTCTAGCACGGTCACTTTATTGACTCCAACTTGGCTTCAATTAATTTTGGACAAACTGTGATTTATTGATTTTCATATTTTATCTATCCGCTTTTATTGCTTGATTATATTTATGAAAATTATCTTGAAATGAGTCACGCGTACGTGTACTCATTTTGTTTGGTGTGCCAAAGTTATGTCACGCGTATGTGTACACAACTAATAACACTTTATTTAATTATTAAGATTGTTGCGTCCAAAGTTGCGCGAACGCATACCTTGGTTTTAATTTTAGAAATCGTAATTATGTCACGTGAACGTATACATAATTACAAAATTTTGATTAATCAGGGGCGTGCCTAAAAGCATACTAGCTTCGTGGAAAGAGATGACACTTATTCTTATTTGCATTTGAGCCAGCTCCATTATCTTTTCATGTAATCTAATTCCCCCTAACATTAATTACTACTTCCAATTCAAGTCAATATTTTAAAATCCTATCTCAAATTCGACAAATAATTTGATAGAACATACAATAATTCTTATTTAACTACTAGTAATGAGCACATGTCAATTCGTTCTCAACTCAAACTCATGGCCCAGTGAGTGGCTAACCAAATTCAGCCTAAAGCTTTTAGTTGTAAACAAAGTAGGACTACAAGTTCCCACTTTACCAGATTTATTATCACAACACAAATCTACAAAAAAAATAATAACCATCAAGAAAATAGATAAACTAATCAAGGTAACAAACCAAAAGCATGCTAGCATATAGCGATGACGAAATGAACAAGCATTCGCTGAACTAACAAAATAGAAGGAAACAAGATAAATGTAAAGAAATGAACCTTTTATAACTTTCAGAACATCAAAGATCTTCCAACTGGTTTACAAGAAGAATACCTCGATGAGCTTGAAAACGAACAGACCCGTCACTCGGAGACCACGACGAAAATCTTGAATCGGCAACGACCTCGAGCATAGAGCTTCAACAGGATTAATGTAAGATTTTGGAGCTATTTTAATGGTGTTTATAAGTGGTATTTTAGCTGGTTTTTATGGTGTTTGAAGGCTGATATCTGGAGGAAAATGGACGGAGTGTTCAGCTGTCCGAAAATGGAGGTTGAAGGCTCATTTTTGTGACTGCTTTGGCTGGTTTTAAAGGGGGGTTTAGAGGTGTGAAAATAGCTGGTTTTCAGCTGCGTTTTTGGGCTGAGGGAGGTCATTTTTCGGCTGGAGTTTGGGGCTGATTTCAGCTGATTTTTATTATTTTTTTGGCTATTTTCGCAACTGATTTTGCTGCCCTTTTGAAATGGATTTTGAGGTGTTTTATGGGGTATTTTAGGATGGAGATGAAGCTGATTTTGGGGGGTGATTTTAGTGACGTTTTGAGGTTGCTTCAAGGTGGAAAAGGGGGTATGGAGTGGGGGATAAAAAGTGGAAAAGTAAAGTGGGAAAATGGAGTGGGGGACATGAGTGGGGAATAAGTGGGGAATGAGTGGTAAAGTGGAGTGGGGATAGGTGTGGGGAAAATGCGAGCGAAAAATATGGAGTGGAAAGTGAGGTATTTGTGAGATAAGTGAAAACAATTCAAGCATGGTCAATGTAACAACTCGACCAGTCGTTTTGAGCCCTAGCGTGTTGTTCGGCGGTTTGAGGCCTTGAGTAGCTTTACTTCAGGTATTATGATGTATACGTGTGGTTGAAATTTAATTTCGGGAAAATTCGGAGTTGATTTAGAAAGAAAATTATCATTTCGCAAACTTTAAGTTGGAAGAATTTACTAAGGTGTGATTTTTGAGTAAACGACCTCGGAATCGGGATTCGGAGGTTCTAACAGGTTCGTATGATGATTTTGGACTTGGGCTTATATTCGGATCGGGTTTTGGATGACCCGGGAGCGTTTCGGCGCCCATTGTGGAAAGTTGGCATTTTGGAAGGATTTCATAAATTTGGGTTGAAGGGCATTTCAATGTTATCAATGTCCAATTGGGATTCCAAGCCTGGGAATAGCTCTGTATGGTGATTCTGGACTTAGGGGCGCGTCCGGAAGTGGATTTGGAGGTCTATAGGGCTTTTGGCGAAAAATGGAAATTTGAAGATTTTTGGAAAGTTTGACCGGGTATGAAATTTTTGATATCTGGGTCGGATTCCGATTCCGAAAGTTGGAGTAGGTCCATAATATCAATCATGACTTGTGTGAAAAATTTGAAGTCAATCAGACGTGATTTGATAGGTTTCGGCATCGATTGTAGAAGTTGAAGTTTCAAAGTTTGTTAAGTTTGAATTGGAGGGTGATTTGTGTTTTAAGCATTGTTTGATGTAATTTAAAGGCTCGACTAAGTTTGTATGATGCCTTAAGACTTGTTGGAAGGTTTGGTTGGGGCCCCGGGGGCCTCGGGTTGATTTCGAACAGTTAACGGATCGAGTTGTGTTTGGGGGAAATGCTGAGGTTGCTGTCTTCTGGTGTAACTGCACCTGCGAGGTTAGGGCCACAGGTGCAGAGCCGTAGAAGTGGCCATGAGTGTCGTAGAAGCGGAGGCTGGCCAAAAGGCCTGGGCCGCAGAAGCGGGCATAAACGCACAGGTGCGCGAGCGCAAAAGCGCTTGGTGACCGCAGATGCGCTACATGGTGCGCAAATGCGGGGACTGTTGGGCCAAGCTGGAGCCGCACCTGCGATGGAATTTTCGTAGGTGTGGAGCCGTAGAAGCGGCTATTTGACCGCAGGTGCGAAGGTCGGGCTGGGTAGCGTGTTTCTTTAAAATGAGGGTTTGGCTCAATTTCACTTCATTTCATCCATGGGAGCCGATTTTAGAGCACTTTTGGAGTGCCATCTTCATCAACTATAATGGGGTAAGTGATTTCTTCACATTGTGAGTTAAATACATAATTTTTATATGGATTCAAGCATGAAAATTTGTAAAAATTTGGGATTTTGAAGAAAAAACCTAGAAATTGATATTTTTGGATTTTGACCACGAATTTGGGCAAGGAATTGAGAATGAATCATATCTTTGAGTTCGTAATGTTATGGTTAATGTTTATCTTTAAATATTTTCGGAATCCGGGCACGTGGGCCCCAGAGTTGCTTTATCAATTTTTCGAGCGGAGTTGGAAATTGTTATAAATTGATTAATTATGAGTATTAGAGTATATTTTGATTGGGTTGCATCTTATTTGGCTAGCTTCGATCGTTAGGCGCCGAGTTGAGGATTTAAAGCACAATTTTGGTCCGGAAAGTAAGCTTTAAAATGAGGTAAGTCTCCTGCCTAACTCCGTGAGGGGGAAAACTACCCCTAGGTAATGTATTTAATGTGTGCAACTTGTTGTGGGGACTACGTACGCACGAGGTGAGGAGAGTCCGTACGTAGTTAGATTTATGTTATTATCCGGGTAGACTTAGGTTCACATCATGCTATAGCTGTACTATTTGAGCAGTCTCTCTCCTATTTAATTCCTTTGTTTTACATTACTACTTGAGACTAGAATTGCTTTTGTAGAGACTTCACAAGTTCATGATTAGTCACCGAATAACATTACTCCTCTTACGGCATGTTTCCGGGATATATACATATATGTTTCATTGAAATATTTTTGTTAAAGAAATTACAACTCACACGTTTATTCGTGAGTGGGGTCAAGGACCCGTCAAAGCTTCTTATTCTTAGGGGATCGGGTCGTTCGCCTCGGCAGGTTTATGTATTTCACTCTTATGGGATCAGGTCATTCGCCTCGACAGGATTTATGTACCACACTCTCATGGGAGCGGGCCGTTCGCCTCGGCTGTTTAATAGATGCATCTATGGTTCATGCTGTTCGACCCTCGGCAGTGCACAGTTTAAATATTTATGTTGGATCGGGCCGTACGCCTCGATATTTCCTATATCATATCCTCATGGAATCGTGCGTAATATTTGGCAAGAAGCGAGGGTATCTGTAAATTTTCCCCTGATTCGAATAATAACAACCTGCTTTGTGAGATCTAGTATACACATATATATGCTCCGGTTGAGGAGGAATTTGCTAATTAAGAGCTTGAGTTTATTGTAAGGAGGATAATTGTACCACATATTTACACTTATTTATTTCATTTATTTACTTTGCCTCGTATTTGCTCACCTCCTTACTGTACTTGATATTATTGGACCACTAGTGAGTGTCGATGTCGACCCCTCGTCACTACTTCTCCGGGATTAGGCTATATACTTACTGGGTATACATAGATTTACGTACTCATACTATACTTGCTGCACATTTTTGTGCAGGTACATATGTGACTAGTGGCCTTGTGAGAGCAGAGGCATGTATGCATGCGGGGATTTACGTGAGCTGCATTCCATATTATGACTCGCAGCCGGTAGAGCCTCCTTCAGAGTATTTATATTTCTCCTGTCCAAATTTATATTCCAGACAGATGCTGTATTTTATTTTACATTCCTAGCTGATGCTCATGCACTTGTGACACCGGGTTTTGGGGTGATTATGGGTTGTCCTGTACTGAAATTGTTAAAAATATTATTATTTACTCTGTAATATTTCATCTTTACTATTTAATCGAAGAAAATATGATTTCAAAAATATTAAAATGAGAACCAAATTAAATAATTATTTTTGGCTTGCCTGACGGCGGTGTCCGGCGCCATCACGACCTTTAATGGATTTTGGGTCGTGACAACATGGTATCAGAGCATTAGGTTCACTTGGGTCTCACGAGTCATGAGCAACTCTAGTAGAGTCTTGTTGATCGGTACGGAGACATTTGTACTTATCTTCGAGAGGCTACATGGCTGTTAGGAGCACTTCCCTTCTTGATTCCTCATCGTGCGATTTGATTCCTTTGAGGCTTATGCCTTTATTTTCTTCCTATTCATTCTTGTACGGTGTTGAGCACTCGTGTCAATTGGGCACCGAGGAGTTGCAGTGGTACTATAGACGTGGAGGAGGATATTTCTCCCTGCTTATTTGATTGGGCTATTATCGTCGCCTTGTGGAAGGATGTTCTGTCATTTCAGCTCAGTATCAGTATTGCCTATGGTTTGAGATTTGGCACTGATTGTTATGATGATTCATATGTTGCTATCACATAGTGATGATGCAATGGTTAGATGCTTGTCTAGGCATCGAGGCGGTGAATAACTTGAAAGAAGGATTGCTCAGTGCATGATGTAGAGGTTCAGCATTTAATTCAAGAAAAGGAAAGGCAATCATACTATGAATGTTCAGGTTTGGGTTGATGGAGTAACAAGACTTGATATTTTTGAGCGTGGTAGAGTTCTCAATTGTGATGTGGTGTCATCTTCCTTGTTGAATGCGCTAAGGTTCACCGATTTTATGGTCTTCTTCAATTTTCCTTCAGGGCAGGGTGTTGTGAAATGGTGCATGAGATGCGGTTGTTAGAGATAACGGAGTGTAGCAATTTTGGAATTGAATTGGTACTTCTAGTATTGATGGCTCGAGAAAGATGATCTTCTAATAGGTTTAGAGTTGGTGGCGACTCATGTTTCGGATGTTATAGAGATGGGTTCGGGTTTGGAGCAATAATTGGGCAGCGAAGGACGAGGAAGGACATGTGGGAGGTGTCTTGCGGTGGTTGAATTGTTAGGAGGTCAAGTAAAAAAGTAAAAGTCGAGGAGTTGCTTAAAGGAGATGGTTTGACCAAAGTGGGAGAGTGGCAGAGTAGCATATGGGTTTTGTGGTAGGATAGCCACACGCCTTGAGGGAAGCTTAGAGCAATTTGGGAATCATGATGGGCAGTGACTAGGACCATGGATTTTATTCATATGCAACATGACTTCGAGTTTGGAATGAGTTGTTGGACTTTTAGTTGATGTCAATGGGGAAGAAGGAACCTCGGTGGGTCCCAGGGTTATGTAATTATAGCTTCAAGCTAAGTGGGAGAGCCCCACTGTCTATGATTGGATTGCGTAGTTGTCAACTTGTGCGGTTTCTTGTTATCGGTGTATTGATGGGTTATTACGACTAAGGAAAGAAAACATCAGTGGTAACTTGAGCAAAGGATTTGAGGAATGTGTGATATCTTTGGCCTTATCGGTTCATGTTCAGGTCTTGGGTAGACTCAGAGTCTATGCTTCGTGTGGATGTGATATATAAGGAAAGGAATTCATCCAGCTGCTTCTTCGAGAGGGTGTTTATGTGCTAGCAGGGCCTTGGAGTTTGATTATATTCGGGGACAAGTCAGAGTGGGTGACTCTCAACAATGGTCCTAGTAGGTTCAAAATTTAAGGTGCGGTGCCTAAGGATTTCGAGTCTGTAGTATGGTTAAGTATCGAGTTTTGGCAGTGGATTATGAAAATTGGGGACTTGGAATGTTCTATGTTATCTACAGTCTGCGGTGCAGCATCGGAGGAACGGGAGAAAATAACTTCGGATTCATTGAAGAATTATCAGAATGGGTGTACCCGTTGAAGATGCAAATATGCGCACAAGGAAAGTATGTGATGGTTCGTGGGTTTTGAGACAGCATGGTCTCGTAAAATAAGGTCACTCCGGATGAGTGCAGATTTGGGTTTGTTATGTTTTAAATAGAGCTATTATTATTCCTAAGGCAAGTCCAGAGTAAATTAAAGGAAGTCGGATCGGTTAAAAATGGTTGAATTGGCATGATAGTGGCAATTATCAGTTCTTTCAGCATGTTGAGTTATACATGTGATTTGTGGCAGTACGTGCGAGGTTTGACGGCTGCCATAATTGCTTTTATTTGGAGTCATTCGAGTATTATGGCATGTTATGTGTAAATGGATCCCGAAAGAATTATGGTGGTTTAGACCACTACTCGAGGTTTGTATTTTCTGCGGTTATGGGAATTCAGTCACCTGTGGCAATGGTTCTCCTAAAATGAGTTACGTGAAAGGTTTCTATATGATGAAGTATGTACCATATTGGTAGTTCGGGAGTTATGATGAAATTCTTGTACTCTTGCGTATTGGTATGTTAGGTGCAATGAGCGGCATGGGAATTGGAGGTTGAGGATCAAGATTGCAGTTGATGTCGACAAGAATGTCAAGAGCTCGGATGAGCAGGGAAGAATTCAGATGTTTAGAGTGAGCTGGTATTGTCTTTAGGGTCACCTGAGATCGGTGTCCTGTGTAACAGGCTTAGTGTACTGATTTGTGGATTCCCGATTCGCTTTACGGCATTAGTATGGCCGGTGGTATAGATGTGCAGACTTGCTACCTGAGCGGAATGGTCGTGGGAGCATGCCTCATGAGGGTATTTGTATAAGTGTGACATGTCAGTCACTTGATTGTTAAAGATTGAGACCGAATATGGAGGTCATGGTAATATCGCAAATGCGGGAGTTTATGCCTGAGAGGCATTCTATTCCTTGGGTTGTGGACCATGTGAGTTGATTTGACAGTTGTTCTTATGTGTCGTGAATAGGTCATTTGGGTCCTTGAGGGGCTATTTAGCCAAGCATGGTATGATCAGAATCGGTTTGAGGTCCGTGGATGCATCTAAACGTGAATGTGGGCCCTATATTAGGCCGGATGTGTTCATTTCAGCATAGCGTTGTTTTTAGAGGGGTCTTCAGGCCTTGGATGATATTTCTGTTGTCGGCCTTTCCATGTAGTCTCTATTGTGCCATGTGGGTTATGAGGCGGTTTGATTATTCGCACTCGTATTGAATCTCGTATAGTTTGTGGTGTTATGTGAGCAGGATGGCTCTCGAGATGCAGATCATATATCGCACCTTAGTTGTGCTTGAGTTTTATAGCACGTGACGCTACCCATCTCCCCAGGATTTGTATTATGCGTTTGGCATGCTTATGATTGATATTCGGGCACTTCGTGAGTATAAGCGTTACAGCTCGATGTGTGTTTTCTTTAGATTATTATGTGTGGATCGGGTGGCACGCCGCCATGGGTATATGGTTGGATCGGGTGGCACACCTTCACAAATATGTTGATTGGATCGGGTGGCACGCCGCCACGGGTATCATGGTTGGATCGGGTTGCACGCCGCAACGGTATCATGTGTGGATCGTGTTGCACGCCACAACGGTATCATGTGTAGATCAGGTTGCATGCCGTAACAGTGTGTTATTGAGTACAGTTTCCCACATCTATTATTGTGTGTTTTGCTTCCCATTTCCTGAGGAAGGGAAATTTTAGTTGTTGTGCTTTGGAAAGATTGCCTTGGGCAAATGAGTTACGTGGTGCATGGTAAGAATTCAGTAAGGGTATGCAATCGTGTTTGGTGCAGTGTGTAGTGATTGATACGGTGCTCGTATGTTGGAAACAGGCCTGTGGAGGATTCCGGATGTTGGAATTTGGCACTAAGGCTTATTTGACTAAATAAAGGGGAGAATCTTCAGATTGGCTCGAGCTAATATACCTAACTGGGTTGTGGTGGCACGGATAGGTGCACGAGTTGTTGAACAGTGATTTTGGACAACCCCAGAGCAGTTCTTAGCACGTTCGAGGACGAACGTATGTTTAAGTGGGAGAGAATATAACAACCCGACCAGTTGTTTTGAGCCCTAGTGCATCGTTCGGCAGTTTGAGGCCTTGAGTAGCTTCACTTAAGGTTTTATGACTTGTAGGTGTGGTCGGGATTTAATTTCGGGAAAATTTAGAGTTTATTTAGAAAGAAAATTCTCATTTCAGAAACTTTAAGTTGGAAGAATTTAATAAGGTGTGATTTTTGAGTAAACGACCTCGGAATCAAGATTTGAAGGTTCCAACAGGTTCGTATGATGATTTTGGACTTGAGCGTATGTCCGGATCGGATTTTGGATGACCCGAGAGCGTTTCGGCGCCTATTGTGGAAAGTTGGCATTTTGGAAGGATTTCATAAATTTGGGTTGAAGAGCATTTCAATGTTATCGATGTCCGATTGGGATTCTGAGCCTGGGAATAGCTCTGTATGGTGATTCTGGACTTAGGGGCGCGTCCGGAAGTGGATTTGGAGGTCCGTAGGTCGTTTCGGGGTCTTTTGGCGAAAAATGAAAATTTGAAGGTTTTTGGAAAGTTTGACCAAGAGTGGACTTTTTGATATCGGGGTCGGATTCCGATTCCGGAAGTTGGAGTAGGTCTGTAATGTTAATCATGACTTGTGTGCAAAATTTGAGGTCAAACGGACGTGATTTGATAGGTTTCGACATCGATTGTAGAAGTTGAAGTTTCAAAGTTCGTTAAGTTTAAATTGGAGTGTGATTCATGTTTTAAGAATTGTTTGATGTGATTTAAAGGATCGACTAAGTTTGTATGATGTCTTAGGACTTGTTGGTATGTTTAGTTGGGGCCCTAGGGGCCTCGGGTGGATTACGGACGGTTAACGGATAGAGTTGTGTTTGGGGGAAATGCTGAGGTTGCTTTCTTCTGGTGTAACCGCACCTACGAGGTTAGGGCCGCAAAAGCGGCCATGAGGGTCATAGAAGCGGAGGCTTTCCAAAAGGCCTGGGCCGCAGAAGCGGGCATAAACGCGCAGGTGCGCGAGTGTAGAAGCGCTTGGTGACCGCAGAAGCGGACGCGCAGATGCGCTACATGGTGCGCAGATGCGGGGACTGTTGGGCCGAGCTGGAGCCGCACCTGCGATGAAATTTTCGCAGGTGTGGAGTCGTAGAAGCGGCTATTTGACCGCAGGTGCGAAGGTCGGGCTGGGTAGCATGTTTCTTTAAAATGAGGGTTTGGCTCAATTTCACTTCATTTCGTCCATAGGAGCCGATTTTGGAGCACTTTTGGAGTACCATCTTCATCAACTATAATGGGGTAAGTGATTTCTTCACATTGTGAGTTAAATACATGATTTTTATATGAATTCAAGCATGAAAATTTATAGAAATTTGGAATTTTGAAGAAAAAACCTAGAAATTGATATTTTTGGATTTTGACCACGAATTTGGGCATGGAATTGAGAATGAATCATATCTTTGAGTTCGTAATGTTATGGTTAATGTTTATCTTCAAACATTTTCGAAATCCGGGCACGTGAGCCCGAGGGTTGCTTTATCGATTTTTCGAGCGGAGTTGGAAATTGTTATAAATTGATTAATTATGAGTATTAGAGTATATTTTGATTGGGTTGCATCTTATTTGGCTAGCTTCGATCGTTAGGCGCCGAGTTGAGGATTTAAAGCACAATTTTGGTCCAGAAATTAAGCTTTAAAACGAGGTAAGTCTCCTGCCTAACTCCGTGAGGAGGAAAACTACCCCTAGGTAATGTATTTAATGTGTGCAACTTGTTGTGGGGACTACGTACGCACGAGGTGACGAGAGTCCGTACGTAGTTAGATTTATGTTATTATCCGGGTAGACTTAGGTTCACATCATGCTATAGCTGTACTATTTGAGCAGTCTCTCTCCTATTTAATTCCTTTGTTTTACATTACTACTTGAGACTAGAATTGCTTGTGTAGAGACTTCACAAGTTCATGATTAGTCACCGAATAACATTACTCCTCTTACGGCATGTTTCCAGGATATATACATATATGTTTCATTGAAATATTTTTGTTAAAGAAATTACAACTCACACGTTTATTCGTGAGTGGGGTCAAGGACCCGTCAAAGCTTCTTATTCTTATGGGATCGGGCCGTTCGCCTCGGCAGGTTTATGTATTTCACTCTTATGGGATCGGGTCATTCGCCTCGGCAGGCTTTATGTTCCACACTCTCATGGGAGCGGGCCGTTCGCCTCGGCAGTTTAATAGATGCATTTATGGTTCGTGCTGTTCGACCCTCGGTAGTGCACAGTTTAAATATTTATGTTGGATCGGGTCGTACGCCTCGATATTTCCTATATCATATACTCATGGAATCGTGCGTAATATTTGGCAAGAAGCCAGGGTATCTGTAAATTTTCCCCTGATTCGAATAATAACAACCTGCTTGGTGAGATCTAGTATACACATATTTATGCTCCGGTTGAGGAGGAATTTGCTAATTAAGAGCTTGAGTTTATTGTAAGGAGGATAATTGTACCACATATTTACACTTGTTTATTTCATTTATTTACTTTACCTCGTATTTGCTCACCTCCTTACTGTACTTGATATTATTGGACCACTAGTGAGTGTCGATGTTGACCCCTCGTCACTACTTCTCCAGGGTTAGGCTTGATACTTACTGGGTACACGTAGATTTACGTATTCATACTACACTTGCTGCACATTTTTGTGCAGGTACATATGTGATTAGTGGCCTTGTGAGAGCAGAGGTATGTATGCATGCGGGGACTTACGTGAGTTGCATTCCATATTACGACCAGCAGCCGGCAGAGTCTCCTTCAGAGTATTCATATTTTTCCTGTCCAAATTTGTATTTTGGACTGATGCTGTATTTTATTTTACATTCCTAGTTGATGCTCATACACTTGTGACACCGGGTTTTGGGGTGATTATGGGTTGTCCTGTACTGAAATTATTTAAAATATTATTATTTACTCTATAAAGAATTCCATCTTTTACTATTTAATCGAAGAAAATATGATTTCAAAAATATTAAAATGAGAACCAAATTAAATAATTACTTTTGGCTTGCCTGGCGGCGGTGTCCGGCGCCATCACGACCTTTAATGAATTTTGGGTCGTGACAGTCAAAAATTAGGTGCTCACACCTAGCATGTGCCTCACCTCCAAACAAATCACATAACATGTATAATCAGGGTACATACCCTCAGCTCCAAGTTTAGAAGTGTTACTAATACCGAACAAGCCAAATCCAATACCGAACAAGCCAAACGATGCTCCAGAAATGCCATCACGCACGTACCGACCTCTGAACGGCTCGAAACTAGCCAAAAGCAACTCAAATACATTAAATAATGCCAAAGGGAACAAACTCAATCAATAAAGGTCGAATCTTTAATCAAAAGCCCAAAATGAGCCAAAAAGCCAAACTCGGGCCCGCATCTCGGAACCCGACTAAACTCACAAAATCCGAAAACTCATTCAATTACGAGTGCAACCAATTAGTTTCACTCAAATCCGACTCCGAATCGACATTCAAATCTCAACATTTTGTTTTATTAAACTATAGACAATTCCTCCGATTTCTCTTTAAAAATCAATAATCCCATGCCGAAAATGAAGATTAATTCATGAAATATAATCACAAGTGAGTCCAGAAGACTTACCCCAAGTCGTGTGGAAAAATCCCTCTCCAAAATCGCCCAATTTGAGCTCCAAAATCCGAAAATGAAAATAACCTCAAAACCCACGATTTTATCTTCTGTCGAGGCCTCTTCGCATTTGCGTAAAAACTTCCGCTCCTGCGCCCTCGCATTTGCGAGCCAATTCTAACATCTACGGATCAACACTCAATAGCAATCCCTCGCACTTGCGAAACTTCTTCCGCTTCTACGTAATCGCAGGTACGAGCCAAGGGTCCGTATCTGCGCTCCTTTTGCTTCTGCGATCAGCACCACCGCACCTGCAATGTCGCAGGTGCACAAAAAATACCCGCTTCTACGCCTTCAGCTTCGCACATGCGGCCATCGCACCTGCGCCCAGTGGTCCGCAGGTGCGACCACACCAGAATAGACCTGCCCAGCCTTAACAAAAATGATCTGAAACGATCTGAACCTCGTCTGAAACTCATCCGAGCCACTCGGGATCCCGTCGAAGGACACCAACAAGTTCCGAAACATAACACAGACCTACCCGAGGCCTCAAATCACGCATAACAATATCGAAACGGCGAATCGCACCTCAAATCAAACTTGAATGAACTTTGAACTTCCAAAACTCGCGCCGAAACATAACAAACCAACTCGAAATGAACTCAAATTTTAAACACAAGTCCCAACTAACATAACGAATCTATTCCAATTTTCAGAACTACAATCTAAACCCGATATCCTCAAAGTCAACTCTTGGTCAAACTTATGAACTTTTCAACCCTTCAAATTTCTAACTTTCGCCATTTAGTGTTGAATCCTTCTAGGAACATTCAAATGCAAATTCAGACATACTCCCGAATCTAAAATCACCATCCGGACCTAACGAAACCATCAAAACTCTGTTCCAGGGTCAAATTCACAAAAGTCAAACTTGGTCAACTCTTCCAACTTAAAGCTTAAATCATGAAATTCATTCTTCCAAATCGATTCCGAATAACCTGAAACCCAAAACCGACGATTCACATAAGTCATAATACATCATACGGAGCTACTCATGCCCTCAAATTATCGAGCGAAGTGCAAATGCTCGAAATGATCGGTCGGGTCGATACAAAAACTCAGCAGCATTATCGAGTCTAATAGACTTAATTGGATTATCGGGAAATTGTGCCCATAATCGGATTTTTTGTGCCATTAATTTTGCAAACGCGAGGTTGCGAGATAATAATAGGCACACATGAGACCATCTAGAAGATGCATCTATTAAGACTATAAAATATCTAAACGACCCACTAGGTGGGTGAATAGATCCACAAATATGCCCTTGTATACGTTCCAAAAACGCAGGGGACTCAATCTCGACCTTTGTTGGTCATGGTCTAATAATTAACTTGCCTTGATAACAAGAAGTGCAAGAAAATTCATTATTTAAAAGAATCTTTAAATTCTTTAATGGATGCCCGTTTGAGTTTTCTACAATCCATCTCATCATAATTGATCTAGGATGTCCCAATCGATCATGCTAAAGTACAAAAGTATTGGGATCAGTAACCTTTTGGTTTACGATAGAATGTGCCTCAATTGCACTAATTCTTATCCAATACATGCCATAAGATAAAGATGGAAACTTCTCAATAATCCTTTTCTGGCCAGAGACATTCTTGGTAACGATGAGATATTCAAGATTATTCCCATCTATTGTCTCAATATGAAATCCATTTCGGCGGATATCTTTAAAACTCAACAAATTCCTCTTGGACTTGGAGGAGAACATTGCATTCTCTATAATAAGTATTGTTCTCTTAGGCAGAGTTATAGTAGGTCTTCCAGAGCCTTAAATTAGATTACTACTACCAGAATTGTAGTAACATCTGCCTTACACATACTTAAATGAGAGAAATATTTCTTCTCTTTGAATATTGTATGTGTCGTACATGAATTAATTAAACAAATATTTTTACAATTAAACTTTGATCCAAGTTTGCTTTGTGAGATATCCATATTTGCTTCCACTGATTTGACATACAAAAAGAAATATATGAATAAATATTAGTATTTTCAAAGAAAAGGAAAAGAAACAAACCCTACTATTATCGTAAACACGGAACAAAAACACTATCATAGTGCTTTTAATCACGTTTAAAATATTCACACACACGTGTCAGTTATATATATATGTTTGTGTGTAAACTAAATTTCCTTTACTTATGTATCAAAATTTCCATGAGGTTGCACACAACAAAGAAATGTTAGTTTAAAGAAAAAGAAAAAAAAACAACTACCAAGCTAAGCAACAGTACTACACAATAATGGCCGATATATGCAAAAATTTCATTCGACCTCAAAGGTCTGTCGTAGCCCAGATATATCAATAAATGAGATCAAATAATCACTTTCTAGCATGATAATAATCATTTTAAATGCCATCAACCGAAATGGTCAATAAAGATTGATTCGCCATATTCTTGATATGTATATGGAATAATATTGTGCTAGTAGTCTCTAATACAAGGTTTCTACACGAAGATAGCACCATTTTGGGAATTACAATCAGGATTTTCAGGATCATTAATTAGTTAGTTTTGGAAGAATGTAACAAAGTTTCTTTTTAAGTAACAAGCATCGAGGATAAAGAAAAACTGAAACATTGATTAAAGCGAATACTAGAATTATATTTAATCAAAACGAACTATGCTATTTCATAAAATAAATAATATTAATTGATATTAATAACTACTACTCATGTAAAGAAATATGATTACATGATGTTTATTCACTAGCTACTGCGAATAGACAAAAATAAGAGTCAAACTAATCAATCATCTTTAACCACGGATCCATCACCGATCAAGTAGTCTATTTTTCCATCAGGGTGCTCAAAGAAGTCTATCACATCCAAGTAGATGATGTCAAATTCATTGTCAAAGACAAAATTAGTTTCATGACCTTTATTCTTTAGAAATGCTTGATAAAGCTCAACCAAATATCTTGGCATATGACAAATATTTGCACAATGCCCTTTTCTACCACAATGATAGCATTCAGTTTCTGAACCCTTTACCTTTGGATTATCATCTTTCCCTTTTCACTTTTGGTGGTTATTTTTCTTTGGAGGATGATTAATACTAGGAGAATTTCTTCCTTGGCCACGACCACGGCCAGGGCCACGATCTTTTTCACGCTTAGCATAGTGAGAATACACCTCATCCACTTCAGGCAATGGTGTAGACCTAATGGGTCGATTTTCGTGATTTCTCATGAGCAAGTCGTTGTTTCTTTCAGCTACAAGGAGAAGAGAAATCAACTCAGAGTACTTCTTAAAACCTTTCTCTCGGTACTGTTGTTGCAAGGCCATATTGGAGGCATGAAATATTGTGAACATTTTTTCAATCATATCATAGTGAGTGATACTATCTCCACCGAGTTTCAATTTAGAAGTAATTCTGAACATCGCAGAATTATATTAAGAAACAGACTTGAAGTCTTTGAGCCTCAAATGAGCCAAATCATATCGCGCTTGTGAAAGAGTGACCAACTTTAAGTTGTCATATCTTTCCTTTAAACCATTCCACAAAACAAGTGGATCTTTGATTGTGAGATATTCTATTTTCAACCCGTCATCAAGATGATGGCGCAAGAAAATCAAGGCCTTAGCACAGTCTTGGGTAGATGCTTTATTTTTGTCTTTAATCGCGTCCCCAAGACGCATTGCATCTAAATATATTTCAGCATCCAACACCCATGACATATAGTTCTTACCCGAAATTTTAAGGGCAACGAACTTTCTTTACATAATATCAGTCATAATTAAAAAAGAGAAAAATTATACCTTAGTCTTCTCAAAGAGCTTCTTAAGACGGCAGAGTCTCATGTTGATAACGTGTAATGAAATAATAAAGAAGAATATTACAAGGAAAGAATATAGACATTCACCTTAAATATAATTCTATTTATAACAGTAAAGCTTTATTGAGCATTTAGTACTTAGTAGTAATTGTTTGGTGGGCACCAAATCAACATTCAGACCGCAATGCTTAATAGCTAGGTACATAGAACTCTCTTCATTGTATGTTATTTTTACCAAATTGTCTACAGAAGTAGGAATTCTTTTTATTACCATGTCATTCAATATGGTTAATAAGAGTGATGTGTTCGTAGTTGTCACGATCCAAAATTCCACCACAGGCGTCGTGATGGCACTTAGTCTCTAATATTAGGTAAGTTGATTATAATTACACTTCGAGCCATTTTTTTTATTTTTGAAACATATAATTTAATAAAGGTGTCGAAACCAAAAGCGAAAACAATTATAACAACTTTCCAAGACTGGTAATACTAAGTTACGATCTTTAACTAAATACATAGAATGATCTCGAGGATCAAATATACAATAATGTTCGAATAAGAGTTGACAACACAATAAAATGGAAAGACTACAAGGGACTGCGATGACGAAACAGCTCTACCTTGAATCCTTGTGATCACACTCGAATCTTTATCCAAATCTGATATCTCCAATACCTAGCTCTGCACAAAAATGTGCAGAAGTATAGTATGAGTACACCACAGTCGGTACCTAGTAAGTATCAAGACTAACCTCGGTGGAGTAGTGACGAGGTACAGTCAAGACACTTACTAGTCAAATAACCTGTGCAATATAGCAGTATACAATAGTACTAGAAAACAACTAGCAATGATAGCAACAAAATCAACCAGTGATATAAACAGCAAGGTAACACGAACACCATAATTATTGCTCAAACGAATAAGGAACACAAGTATAACCAATTAATCAAGTCCTTCAAATATAAATCTTTTACATATAATTCT
This sequence comes from Nicotiana tomentosiformis, assembly GCF_000390325.3. NCBI lineage: Eukaryota > Viridiplantae > Streptophyta > Magnoliopsida > Solanales > Solanaceae > Nicotiana > Nicotiana tomentosiformis. Next base: position 103,401,921 of record NC_090823.1, on the reverse strand, counting down.
TTCAAATAAATATCTTTCGAATATACTTCTTTCAAATAAATATCTTTCGAATATAATTCTTTCAAATAAATATTTTTCGAATATAATTCTTGCAAATAAATATCTATCGAATATAATTCTTCCAAATAAAAGTCACTCTGTGACACCTCATTTCATAATCATAAAATACGGGTCTCAGCCCACTTTCATATTTTCGTAACACAGGTATCAGCCCACTTTCATATTTTTACGGCACCTCGTGCCCATATTTCTATCAAAACCGCACGAACAACTCACATGCCAATAATAAAATTATTATATTCTCCCCGCACCTCATGCCCGCATTTCATATAACATCTGCACGGACAGTTCACGTGCCAATAACAAAATCATTATATTTTCCTGGCACCTCGCGCCTACATTTCATATCTCATTTGCACGGACAGTTCACATGCCAATAACATAATCCGCCCGGCAATAGCCACAGGCTCACAATTTCAACATAGATCAGACTATTATCAAGTTTACCAAAATAACAAGACAAGTTGCACAAGATATAAATATAAACACAAGGAAAAATCACAACATCACATGAAAATCACCAGCACAATAACCCCACATCATCACATAAAAATTATCAACACAATAACTCAACATCATCACATATTATCCCTGATAATAGTCACCCTTATCTCTCCTATAGCTATCCTTATCACTCATGTATTAGCCTCCCTTATCCCGTCGTCCTGACAATTTCAATAGCCACCCTTATCGCTCCTATAGCCACCCTTAACACTCCTATAATAGCCTTCTTTATCGCTCTATTTAATAGCCTCCCTTATCACTCCGCCCAGACAATATCCCAACACACATAACAACAGTGAAATACCACCCTTATGCTCGCATAATATCAACAATGGGATGCCACCCTTATACGCCGCATAACAGTAACCCAAATCACACAACAATTCACACAGAATATTATCACAACAACACAACATAAACAACTCGTAATTACAAATTGCTCGTAGGCCACATCCTTTCCAAAAGTACAACGAAATCAATTAAATTTCACAGAAAATAGCACAAGGCTCCACGCAATGTATATAAAACCTCAAAAATAATAACAAGGATGGGAAAATAGCTCAGTACAAGATAACGTCTTCTTTAATCCAAATTTCAGATAAATATACAAATACCTCTTTTTAAACTTATTTAACTAATTATTTCCAACAAATGTCAACTCAACAAACACACAGGATTCATATAAAAATCAAAGTGACAATTACACCAAATTATCATATAAAAACAAATTCGACAAACAAGGATTTGAGTTATGGCAAATATAGGATTTAATAAATGTCAACAATTATCCAATTTAATACATAAAATGCCTAAGACTTTAAATCAACAAATTTTGCACATATAAGCCTGAGTACATACTCGTCACCTCACGTACACGGCTTTCAGTCACACAATTTCCATATAAGACTCAATGCCTAAGGGGTAATTCCCCCACTCAAGATTAGGCAAGATACTTACCTTTACGGAGTTAGGCCGATATTCCAAAATAGCCTTCTTATGTGAATTGATCTCCGAATGGATCAAATCTAGCCAAATAAATTATATAACTTCATTAAAATTCATCAAAAATAATTCCGGATAATATAATGTAGACTTAAAATTTCACATTAAAAAGTCAACCCGAAAGTCAACGCATGGCTCGCATCTCGGAACCCGACAGAATTTTTATGAAATCCGAATACCCATTCCGATACGAGTTCAACCATACCAATTTTATCAAATTCCGATAACGAATCGACCTCCAAATCTTAAATTTTTGTTTTTGAAAGGTTTTGCAAAAATCCTAATTTCTTCCATTTTAATCCGAAATAAATGATGAATATAACCATGGATTTATAAAATATAATCAATTTCGGATATAGGACACTTACCCAAGTCAAAGCCGTGAAGAATTCTTCAAAATCGCCTAAGAACTGAGCTCCAAAAATGCAAAACGAAATGAAGAAATGACCAATTTCGATGATTTATGTTTCTGTCCAGAATCGCTTCTGCGGACAGCATTTTCGCATCTACGGCCTCATTTTTGCGAGCCAAAATGCGCATCTGCGAAGTACCAATGTACGCTGCCCAGCAGGAGCTCGCATATGCAGAGCACATTGCTCATCTGCGATGTCGCTTCTGCGACAAAATGGTCGCTTCTGCGAAGGGCTCGCTTCTGCGTTCCAGTTTCCGCACATGCACTGTCACAGGTGCGCCTAGTCCCTCGCTTTTGCGAGCTCATGACCAAGCTGCCCAGTTCCCTTCCCGTCGTTTCTGTGACCAGGACATCGTAGAAGCGATTGCACTAGCTGCTGCCCAGAAACAGCTTCAACCAACAGAAATTCCAGCAGCTTCAACAAGGCGCCAAACGATCTGAACCCCGTCTGAAACTCATCTGAGCCACTCGCTACCTTAACCAAATATACCAACACATCTGAAACTACAATACGAACTTAGTCGAGTCCTCAAACCGCGTCAAACAACATTGAAATTACGAATCGCGCCTTGAATCGAATTATGAGTTATCAAATCTTCCAACTTGTATAATTTGCGCCGAAACGTATCAGATCAATCTGGAATGACTTCAAATTTTGTACACGAGTCATAAATGACATAATGGAGCTGTTCCAATTTCTGAAATCGAAATCCGACCTCGTTATCGACCAATTGACTTACGGTCGAATTTATGAATATTTCAAGAACTTCATTTTCCAACTTTTCGCCGAAATATGCCGAACTGTCCTACGGACTTCCAAATCCAAATCCGGACATACGTCTAAGTCCAAAATAACCAGACGAAACTATTGACATCATTTTATTTCATTTCGGAGTCGTTTGCACAAATGTCAAACTCTGATCAACTCTTTTCACTTAAGCTTCTAAAATAAAAATTGTTCTTTCAAATTAAATTCCGAATTATCTAAAAACCAACTCGACCACACACGCAAGTCATAATACACATTAGGAATCTGCTTAGGACCTTAAGTCACTGAACGAGACGCTAATTCACAAAACGACAAGTCGGATCGTTATACTTGGCCCACTTACTTTGTCGTTACATTCTCCCCTCTTAAACAAATGTTCGTCCTCGAACGTGCCAAGAATCTTTCTGAGGAAAGTAAATTACTGAGTGTATTATTACACACATACACGCGGGTGATTCTACACTGTCGCAAATTTAATATGGATCCGACAACGCCATCTCAGTTGAAGATTATTTCTTTCATTCATACTTATAAACTTTAAAACCAAATTTCTTACACTCCAAATATTTTTAAAAAAGGCCTGATTTTCACATCAACATACGATATTAGTCTCAACTAGTTGTAGCAACTCGTGCCTACGCACACATCATACGTATGCACATAACCACATCTCTTGTCATAATAGCTGTTCATAATTAATTCTAGCATCGTCAATTAACCTGATATTAACCAAAACCTCGTATCGAATTTTCACAACACTAACAGCAAAAGGTGAGGCATGAAGACCTCATAATTATTTACCCGACTTAACGAGTCACATTTAACGCCACCTGAGCACTCACCTTGTAGGCTAAAACTCAATATTACAATACGAATATGGTTAAATATGCACAGAAAAGCACATACAAGAATTATCAAATAAGCCTAACATGCATGACTCCCCATTAGTACCATAGTACAAATTTAATTTCATAAAGGGAGAATTTAAAACACATGAATTTAACCACAAGGATCTCATCCTGATACAACTTCCACCGCGACACATGGCCTGTTTCAAACATATCAAAATCACATGAAAAATCGAGGATCCCATCCTCAACTCTGAATCACAAGTATTATGCACATTGTGCCAACTGAAACTTTCCATTTCTTTTCTTTTTTCTTTTTTTTAATAAATTCCGTGAAACAATTTCACAACACATAATGAACCCCCATATCGGTAGGGAATATAATTCATAAAATTATACTCAATTATCTCAAAATTACATCAAAACCCATTGTAGTGAGTAACATAAAGTCACTTTTAGCCTCACAACTCTCATTAGTGACTAAAACATAATGATAGACGCGGCTATCGCCATAGAATCTCCCAACAGGGGTAACCACAGAAGTAGATTACAGAATTACGAAGCTCACCCATAAGTGGAGCATAATAGGAGGGCTTGCCTCGATACTCAGAACCAAATCAAATTAAAGAAAAATATTCCTTTATAACAAATCAGGATCGTCCATGTAACGACACCATATGGTGTAGCGGCCCCAGCCATACCATAGTAATTATATCAACGGGCTGGGCCATCCCCTCTAGGGTGCCCTCTACTCGCCTGAGTTAATGTACCAAACATGTTCAGGAACTGTGCTAAGGTCTCCTGAAGTCCGGGGGTAACACCAGATGTCTCTGATGCCTGTCCCCCAACCCGAGCTATTGACGGCTCCTTGACTGTTGTTCTGACAGGTGTTCTAGTTGCGGCACGTGTCCTTCCTCGGCCTCACCCTCGGCCTCTACTTTGGCCCTGGCCCTAGCATAATGCACGGGTGTTTGCTCAGTTGACCCAGTAGCACGTGTCCTCACCATCTGTGATAGAATAGAGATACAAAGGCTCAAACTCCAAAATCAACAAATTCCACACGACAGGAATGAAAGAAGTGGAAATTTCCTAACAGTTCTGTAACCTCTCGAAGATAAGTACAGACGTCTCTGTACCGATCCGCAAGATTCTACTAGACTCGTTCGTGACTCGTAGAACCTATAAACCTAGAGCTCTGATAATCTTTAAGACTAGGTAAGCCGATTACAATTACACTTTCGAGCCATTTGTTTTTTGAAACATATAATTTAATACAAGTGTCAAAACCAAAAACGAAAAACATTATAACAACCTCCCAAGACTGGTAATACTGAGTCACGAACTCTAACTGAATACATGGAATGATCTCGAGGATCGAATATACAATACTGTTCGAATAAGAGTTGACAGCACAATAAAATGAAAAGACTACAAGGGACTGCGACGACCAAGCAGCTCTACCTTGAATCCTTGCAATCACACTCTAATCTCTATCCAAATCCGATATCTCCAATACCTAGCTCTGCACAAAAATATGCAGAAGTGTAGTATGAGTACACCACAATCGGTACCCAGTAAGTATCAAGACTAACCTCGGTGGAGTAGTGACGAGGTACAGTCAAGATAATCACTAGTCAAATAACCTGTGCAATATAGCAGTATACAATAGTACTGTAAAATAACTAGCAATGATAGCAACAAAATCAACCAGTGATATAAACAGCAAGGCAAAAAAAACACCATAATTTATGCTCAAACGAATAAGGAACACAAGTACAACCAATTAATCAAGTCCTTCAAATATAAATCTTTCAGATATAATTCTTTCAAATAAATATCTTTCGAATATACTTCTTTCGAATAAATATCTTTCGAATATACTTCTTTCAAATAAATATCTTTTGAATATACTTCTTTCAAATAAATATCCTTCAAATATAATTCTTGCAAATAAATATTTTTCGAATATAATTCTTTCAACTAAAAGTCACTGTGTGACAACTCATTTCATAATCATAAAACACGGGTCCAAGCCCACTTTCATATTTTTGTAACACGGGTCTCAGCCCACTTTCATGTTTTCACGGCACCTCGTGCCCATATTTCTATCAAAACCGCACTGACAACTCATATGCCAATAATAAAATTATTATATTTCCCTGGCACCTCGTGCCCGCATTCCATATCACATCTGCATGGACAGTTCACGTGCCAATAATATAATCATTTTATTTCCCTGTCACCTCGTGCCCACATTTCATATCTCATCTGCACGGACAGTTCACGTGCCAATAACATAATCCGCCCGGCAATAGCCACATACTCACAATTTCAACATAGATCAGACTATTATCAAGTTTACTGAAACAACAAGATAAGTTGCACAAGATATAAAAATAAACACAAGAAAAATCATAACATCACATGAACATCACCAGCACAATAACCCCACATCATCACATAAAACTTACCAACACAATAACCTCACATCATCACATATTATTCCTCACAATAGACACTCTTATCTCTCCTATAGCCACTCTTATCACTCCTGTAATAGCCCCCTTATCCCTCCACCCTGACAATATCAATAGCCATCTTTATCGCTCATATAGCTACCCTTATCACTCCTATAAAAGCCTCCCTTATCACTCTGCCCAGACAATATCCCAACACACATAACAATAGTGAAATGCCACCCTTATGCCCGCATAATATCAACAGTGGGATGCCACCCTTATACTTCGCATAACAGTAACCCAAATCACATAACAATTCACACAGAATATTATCACAACAACACAACATAATCAACTCGTAATTACAAATTACCCGTAGGCCACAACCTTTCCAAAAGTACAACAAAATCAATTAATTTTACAAAAAATAGCCCAAGGCTCCACACAACGTATATAAAACCTCAAAAACAATAACAAGGATGGGAAAATAGCTCAGCACAGGACAACACCTTCTTTAATCCAAATTTCAGATAAATATACAAATGCCTCTTTTTAAACTTATTTAATTAATTATTTCCAAGAAATGTCAACTCAACAAACACGCGGGATTCAAATAAAACTCAAAGTGTCAATCACACCAAATTATCATATAAAAACAAATTCGACAAAACAAGGATTTGAGGTATTGCAAATATAGGATTTAATAAATGCCAACAATTATCCAATTTAATACATAAAAATTCCTAAGATTTTAAACCAATAAATTTGCACATATAATCCCGATTACGTACTCGTCACATCACGTATACAGCTTTCAATCATACAATATCCACATAAGACTCAATACCTAAGGAGTAATTCTCCAACTCAAGGTTAGGCAAGATACTTACCTTTATGGAGTTAGGCTGATATTCCAAAATAGCTTTCTTATGTGAAATGATCTCCGGACGGCTCAAATATAGCCAAATAAATTTAAAAACTTTATTAAAATTCATCGAAAATAATTCTTGATAATATAACGTCGACTTAAAATTTCACTTTAAAAAGTCAACCCAAAAGTCAATGCGGGCCCGCTGTAATGACTCGGCGGGTCGTTTTGAGAGAATTAGTCCCGAACCCCTATTTATTGATCCCTCTACTTCAGTTAGTGGTTATGTAACTTGCTAGGAGGATTCGTTTTTGGTTTCGGAGTGACATGGGACACATAGTCCCTAAAATGGAAGCTTAGGTCATAGGAATTGACCGTAGTTCAAACTGTGTGAATGTAACGACCCGACCAGTCATTTTGAGCTCCAGTGAGTCGTTTGGCGATTTGAGGCCTTGAGTAGTTTCACTTTAGGTATTATGACTTGTACGTGTGGTCGGAATTGAATTTCGGGAAATTCGGAGTTGATTTGAAAAGAAAATTTTAATTTCGGAAGCTTTAAGTTGGAAGAATTTTCTAAGGTATGATTTTTGAGTAAACGACCTCGGAATCGAGCTTTGAAGGTTCCAACAGGTTCGTATGATAACTTTGGACTTGGGCGTATATCCGGATCGAGTTTTGGATGACCCGGGAGGGTTTCGGCGATTATTGTGGAAAGTTGGCATTTTGGAAGAACTTCATAAAAATTGGGTTGAGATGTATTTCAATGTTATCAAGGTCCGTTTGGGATTCCGAGTCTAGGAATAGCTCGGTATGGCGATTCTGGTATTGGGAGCACGTCCGAAATTGGATTTGGAGATCCGTAGGTCATTTCGGGGTCATTTGGCGAAAAATGGAAATTTGAAGGTTTTTTGAAAGTTTGACCGGAGTGGACTTTTTGATATTGGGGTCGGATTTCGATTCTGGAAGTTGGAGTATGTCTGTAATATCAATTATGACTTGTGTAAAAAATTTAAGGTCAATCGGACATGATTTGATAGGTTTCGGCATCGATTGTAGAAGTTTGAAGTTTCAAAGTTCATTAAGTTTGAATTGGAGGGTGATTCATGTTTGATGTGATTTAAAGGCTCTATTAAGTTTGTAATGTGTTTTGGGACTTGTTGGTATATTTGGTTGAGGTCCCAAGGGCCTTGGGTGGATTCCGGATGGTTAACGGATCGAGTTTGGACTTGGAATAAATGTTGAGGCTGCTGTCTTCTAGTGTAACCGCACCTGCGAGGTTAGGGTCGTAGGTGCAGAGCCGCAAAAGCGGCCATGAGGGTCGCAGAAGCGAAGGCTAGCAAAAAAGGCATGGGCCGTAGAAGCGGGCATAAACACGAAGGTGCATGAGCGCAGAAGCGCTTGGTGACCGTAGAAGCAGATTCGCAGATGCGGGGATTATTGGGCCGAGCTGGAGCCGCACCTGCGATGGAATTTCCGCAAGTGCGGAGCCGCAAAAGCAGCTATTTGATCGCAGGTGCGAAGGTCGGGCTAGGCAGAATATTTTTTAAAGCGGGGTTTGGGTTCATTTCACCCATTTTTCATTTGGTTGGGCGATGTTTGGAGCTCTTGGAAGGGAGATTTTTGTCATCTATGTCAAGATAAGTGATTCCCACCTATTGTAAGTTAAATGCTTGGATTATATAAGGATTTAGACTTGAAAATTTGTTGAAATTTGGGATTTTGAAGAAAAACCTAGAAATTGGTATTTTTGGATTTTGATCATGAAATTGGACATGGAATTGGCAATAAATTATATATTTGAGTTCGTGAGGTCATGGGTAATAGTTATCTTTGAAAATTTTCGGAATTCGTGCACGTGGGCCTGAGGGTGATTTTATCGACTTTTCGAGCGAAGTTGGAAATTGTTGTAAATTGAATTATAATGAGTATTAGAGTATACATTTATGGATTTGCACATTTATTGACTAGTTTTGGAGCGATGGGCATCGGTTTGAGTTGTTAGAAACGCTTTGGAGCCGGTTATGAGACTTCGGAGCAAGGTAAGTCTCCTTTCTAACCTTGTAAGAGGGAATTAACCCCATAGATGAAATAATTCAATATGTGTTTCTATTTGTGGGGGCAACGTACGCATGAGGTGATGAGAGTCCGTGCGTAGATACTAATATGTTTATGTCCGGGTAGTCTAGGACCCAGATCATGTTATAATTGTGATGCTTGCATCCTACTTATTAATTTAAATTGCTTAAATCATATCGAAACTAGGTAAAGGAACTTTAAAAGGCTAAACTTCATTCTTCTTGACCATAAATGAGAATTTGTATTTTTCTTAAATAGTTGCCCATAATAAATCTTGAATTTGGTTGTTTTAAATTGTATTTTCTCTTTTGTGGAGCGGGCCGAACGCCTCGGCAGGTTAAATAGATGCATCTATGGTTCGCATCGTTCGACCCTCGGTAGTGCACAGTTTAAATATTTATGTTGGATCGGGTTGTACGACCTCGGCATGATTTGTGCATGATATATCTTTGGAATTGATAATAATTGAGATTCTTTCATTGGCCCGAGGTCCAAAAATGTTATACGACGAAAATAAATTTGGAAATTTCTTATGAACAAAATAATTGTTTACTTATTTCATGATATTGTGCTTACAGCCATTCTACGTAATCCATGCTTAATTATATCATTGACATTTTATTTATAGCCCATAGTAAGTGTCGAAGTCGATCCCTAGTCACTACTTCGAGGTTAGGCGGGATACTTACTGGGTATACGTTGATTTACGTACTCATACTACACTTGCTGCACATTTTTGTGCAGGTGCATATATGTCTAGTGGCCTTGTGGGCGCAGAGGTGCGGTTATTGTGGGGACTTAGGTGTGCTGCATTCCACGTTACGAGTCCGCAGCCAGCAGAGTCTCCTTCAGAGTATTTATATTTCTCCTGTCTGAATTTGTATTCCGGACAGATGTTGTATTTTATTTTACATTTCTAGCTGAGTCCCATGCACTTGTGACACCGGGTTTGGGGCGATTATGGGTTGCACTGTATTGAAATTGTTGAAAAATATTATTATTTACACTGTAGATTCCATCTTTTACTGTTTAATTGAGGAACAATATAATTTCTAAAATATTAAGATGAGAACCAAATTAAGTAATTTTTGTTGGCTTGCCTGACAGTGGTGTCCGGCGCCATCACGACCCTAATGGATTTTGGGTCGTGACAATATGGTATCAGAGCACTAGGTTCACTTAGGTCTCATGAGTCTAGTAGAGTCTTGCGAATCGGTATGGAGATGTCTGTACTTATCTTCGAGAGGCTACAAGACTGTTAGGAGCACTTCCCTTCTTGATTCCTCATCGTGCGATTTGATTCCTTTGAGTCTTATGCCTTCATTTCCTTCCTATTCAATCTTGTTTGACGTGAAGCGCTTGTTATAAATTGGGAATCGAGAAATTTTAATGGTACTGCAAATGTGGTGCGGGATGTTTCTCCCTGCGTATTTGATTAGGCTATTGTCGTCGCCTTGCGGAAGGCCGTTCTGTTGTGTAGTATGAGTACATCACAGTCGGTACCCAGTAAGTATCAAGACTAACCTCGGTGGAGTAGTGACGACGTACAGTCAAGACACTCATAAGTCAAATAACCTGTGCCATACAAAATAATCGAAAACAAATAGCAGTGGTAGCAACAATAATCCACTAGTGATATAAACAGAAAGGCAGCAAAAACATCATAATTATTACTCAGACGAATAAGAAACATAAGTACGACCAATTAAACAAGTCTTTCACATACAATTTCTTCAAATAAATACCCTCCAAATATATTTCTTCAAATAAGTATCCTTCGAATATAAAACTCTTTCAAATAAATATCTCATATCATAATCATAAAATATGGTTCTCGACCCCCTTTCATATTCTCACGGCACCTCGTGCCCATATCTCTATCACAACCACACGGATAACTCTCGTGCCAAATATGTCTATACATAAAATTCGCACGACTAATTAACTTTCAATAAAGTAAGGTTATAATTTTTAAACCAAGTAAAAATTTAACAAAGAAATGATCTTATTTTAGAAATAGTTTGAGTAAAGAAAAATGACACTTCAATTTAAATAAAATATCAGATAATCTATTGCTTCGGATGTAAAACTTATTAATTTAAAACATAATAGTAACTTCTTTTATTTAAAACAACTCAGTCATCAATAACCGGTAAAAACCAGGAATATATAAATCTTCAGAGTTTCGTACTAAAAAGCACATGCCAACACAATACAACAAAGAATACAAACACATAGTAAAAATCAAATAATACATCATAGCAGATCACAAGGATTGACCTATCACGAAAATACAAAATAACCAAAGACAAGTGCAACCATAGAGAGATGTCAACAAAGGGCACTCCCGAGATACCATCTCGTAGTCCCAAAAGTAAATGCTCAACGGGGGATCTCCCGAGGTACCATCTCGTAGTCCCAAAAGTAAATGCTCAATGGGGTTCTCCTGAGGTACCTCCTCATAATCCCAAAGTAAATATGCAACAAACAACAATGCCCCCAGGCTATCACAAATCATCACAATTCAATTCTCAACATAGCCCACCTTGCCTCGCCACGTGCGCAATAATAAAGTAAATGCCTGCCTTGTCTCGCCACACGCGCATAATAATATTCCCACCTTGCCTCGCCACATGTGCAAACCCACATATATATATATATATATAGCCCGCCTTGTCACGCCGCATGTACATAAATCAATAGTAATAATAACACGGCAGAAACCTAGTGCAAACACCCGAACAAAACTTCCCAGCAAAATAATGTGCCAATATCACATCTCATAAATTGCACCTCAATTGCTCAAATATTACAACATATCACAGATTTGCACATCAAGTGCTCAAATGTTATAATTTATCACAGATTGTACATCAAGTGCTCAAATATTATAATTTGCCACAAAATTCAACAATACATTATTTTTCACAATAAGGAACCCATGGCTCGACCATAATGTGCACAAAATCTTAACAAATATATCCGGGAGTGGACAACTCAACAAAATAATATTTCACATAAAAATCAAGGTGGCAATCACACCAAATCATCATATAAAAACAAATCCAACAAAACAAGGATTTAGGCAAGACAATTAAAGGATTTAATAAGTGCCAATAATTTCCAATTTAATACATAAGGGCGTTTAGGGATTTTAACCAATGTAATTTGCACATATAAACCAAGTACGTATTCGTCACCTCGCGTACATGGTTTTCAATTACACAAATTGCACATAAGACTCAATGCCTAAGGGGAATTTCCCCCAGTCAAGGTTAGGCAAGATACTTACATTTTCGAAGTTATGCCGATATTCAAAAATCGCCTTCTTGCTTGAATTGACCTCCGGACCGCTCAAATCTATCCAAATTAATTGTAACACTTCATTAAAATTCATCGGAAATAATTCCGGATAATAAAACGTCAACTTAAAAATTTATCCTAAAAAAAGTCAATAAAAGTCAACACGAGACCCGCCTCTCGGAACTTGACATAATTTTCACGAAATCTGAACACCCATTTTGATACGAGTTCAACCATACCAATTTTATTTAATTCTGAATTAAACGATGAATATAATCATAGATTCATGAAATATAAACACTCTAGGATATAGAACACTTACCCCAATCAATATGGTGTAAATCGCCTCAAATATCGCTTCAATCCGAGCTCCATAGCTCCAAATAGGTTAAAATGGCTGAAACCTCGAAATATAGCTATTGCCCAGGTATTTACTCTTCGCGATCATGGAAAATGCTTCGCGATTGCGAAGCACAACTTTTCTCAGCCCAAAATTTGCCTTTCGTGATCGCGGAAAATGCTTCGCGATCACGAAGAACAAGTGCCCAGCTCTTCCAGATAGCCTTTAGTATATCAACCATAACTTTTTGTACACAACTCCAAATAAAAAATGGTTTGATTTTCTGAAAACTAGAAACAAAGAGCTACAACTTTCATTTTTGGATCATCTCTAAATTCCTTATAAATTGCGAGATATAAGCTTCCAAAGTTGGTATCAGAGCTCTAGGTTCATAGGTGCTACAAGTCATAAGCGAGTTTAGAAGAGTCTTGTGGATCGGTACGGAGACGTTTGTACTTATCCCGATACCTGAAGTGAAACTACTCATGGCATCAAACCACTGAACGATGCATTGGAGCTCAAAACGACTTGTCGGGTCGTTACATTCTCTCCCACTTAAACATACGTTCATCCTCAAACGTGCTAAGAACCGTTCTGTCGTTTCAGCTCGGTATCAGTATTACCTAAGATTTTAAGGTTTGGCATTGATTGTCATGATGATTCGTGTGTTGCTATCGCACCGTGTTTGTGTAATGGTAGGATGCTTGTCTATGCATCGAAGCAGTGAATGACTTGGAAGGAGGTTTACTCAGTGCATGATAAAGAGATCCAATATTTTATTTCCGACGAAGGAAAGGTAATCGAACTATGAATGTTTAGGTTTGGGTTGTCGGAGTAACGAGACTTGGTATTTCAAGCATGGTGGAATTTTCATCTGTGATGTGGTGTCGTTGCCCTGGATTGAATATGTTAAGTTTGCCGGTGTTATGGTCTTCATCAATTTGCCTTCGGGGCAGGGTAGTGTGAAATAGGGCCAGGGAAGCGACTGTCAGAGATCGCGGTGTGCAGTGGTTTAGGATCGATTCGGTGTTTCTAGTGTTGATGGCTCGAGAAAGATGATCTTAGGAAAGGTTTAAAGTTGGTAGCAATTGATTAGTTCAAGTTCTACAGAGATAGATTTTGATTTAAGGCAACAACTGGGCAGCGAAGGATGAGAAAAGACATGTGGGAGGTGTCTTGTCGCGGTTAAGTTTCTAGAAGGCCAAGTGTGAGAAGCAGAAGTCAAGTAGTTGCTTAAAGGAGAGGGTTTGACCAAAGTGGGAGAATGGCAGAGTATCAGATGGGTTTTGTGGTAGGATAGCTACACGCGTTGAGGAAAGTTTAGAGTGATTTGGAACTCATGGTGGACAGTGACTAATTCTACGAACTTAATTTGGAATATTGGTTGCTATACGGAGAAGGGTTGGATACGATGGAAAGGAGTCGCATGATATGAAGAAGGATACAACATGACTTTGGATTGTAATGTATTGCCGCACCTTTAGTTGATGTCCATGGGGAGTGAACGGACTTGAACAACTGGTGAATGAGCATGGGCTCAGGGTGGTTTATTGATTTCGTAGTAATTGTACTCGGTGTAGCGTTATTGGAAGATGTCGGCATGTAATTTCCACATGTGGGTTATCTTCTGTGAGCAGGTTAGAAGTCGTGTGGTATTGACGAAGCCTCTACGAAGGAATTTATTGGCTATCCAGTAAGAGGTCGAATATGTGAATGTGGCTAGTGATTGAGAATGTTCATGAAATGTTTGACATAAGGATTTCGAGGAATTTGGTGGGTTGATTGTGGAAAATCATGCCAATGGGGGATAAGGAGTATCGGTGGGTTCCAGAGTTATGCAATGGTAGCTTCAAGCTAAGTGGGAGAGGCCAACCGCCTATGATTGGATTACATGGTTATCTACTTGTAAGGTTTCTGGTTATCGGCATATTGGTGGGTTATTACGACTAAAGAAAGAGAACATCAGTGATGATTTGAGCCAAGGATTTGAGGAATGTGTGCTACAATTGGTCTTATCGATTCATGTTCAGGCTTTGGGAAGACTCGGAGTTTATGCTTTATGTAGATATGATGTACAAGGAAAGTGAGTCAACCGAGTGCTTCTTTGAGAGGGTGTTCATGTGCTAGCAGGGCCTTGGAGTTTGACCATAATTGGGAACAAGTCAGAGTGGGTGACTCTCAACAATGGTTCTAGTGGGTTCAAAAATTCAAAGTGCGGTGACTAAGAATTTCGAGCCAGTAGTATGGTTAAGTATTGAGCTTTTGCAGTGGATTATAAAAAGGGGCTTAGAATGTTTTATGTTATCATTGGGTATGTGATACGGTATTGGAAGATGGGAGAAAATAACTTCGGATTCGTAAAGGAAATATCAGAATGGGTGTACCAGTTGAAGATGTGAATGTGCGCACGAAATAAGGTCACTCAGGATGAGTGTGGATTTAGGTTCATGATGTTTTGAATAGAGCTATTATTATTTCTAGGGCAAGACCTGAGTAAATTAGAAGAAGTGGCTCGGTTGGTAATGGTTGAATCAGCACAGTTATGGCAGTGACTAGTTTCTCCAGCGTGAAGTTGTACATGTGGTTTGTGGTTGTACACTTGGGCTTGAGCGCCACCACAACTTGGTTGATTTGGGAGGTATTCGATTCATATGGCTTTGTTGTGTAAAGGGATTAACGGAAGAGTTATGGCAGTTTCAATCATGGCATGAGGTTGTATTTTCTACGGTTTGGGAATTTAGTTGTGTATTTCATTGGTTCTTCTGAAATGAGCTAAGTAAAGGTTTCTATATAATGAAGTGTTTATTCTATTAGTGGATCAAGGGTTATTATGGAATTCTGGTACTCTCACATATTGGTATGTTAGGTGCAGTGTGCAGCATGGGAAATTGGAAGTTAAGGATCAAGGTTGTGGTTCGGTGTTGACAAGAACATCAGGATCTCGGATGATCAGGGAAGAATTCAGATGTCTAGAGTAAGCTGGTATTGTCTTTAGCGTCACCTGAGATCGGTGTCCTATATAAGAGGCTTTGTGTACTGATTTGCGGCTTCTTGATTTGCTTTACAGCATTAGTGTGGCCGGTGGTATGGATGTGCAGACTTGTTACCTGGTGCGGAAGGTTGTAGGAGCGTATCCCACGGGAAGATTGTATAAGTGTGACATATAGTCACTTGATTGATTAAAGATTAAAACCAAGTATAGAGATTTGGTACTATCGCTAATGTGAGAGTTTAGGCCTGAAAGGCGCTCTATTCAGTTGGTTGTAAATTGTAGAAGTTTGTTCCAGATTCGACGGTTGTTCTTGTGTGTTATGGGAAAAGGTCATTGTGGATCCTTGAGAGGGCATTTGCCCAAGCATGATATGATCAAAATCGATTTGGGGTTTGTTGATGGGTCCAGATGTGGATGTGTATTCTACACCAGCCTGGTGTGTTCATTCAGCATAGCATTCCTTATGGAGGAGTATTTGGGCGTGGGATGTTAATTTCATCGCCAGCTACTTCATGTAATACTCTATTGTGTCGTGTGGGTTGTGAGACGACTTGATTATTTGTACAATGTGTTGAGATCCCGCGTAGCGGTGGTGTTATGTGAGCATGATGGCTCTCGAGATAAAGATCATATATCACACTTAGTTGTGCTTGAGTTTTATAGCGTATGGCGCTACCCGTCCCCCCAAGATTTTTATTATGCACTTGGCGTTCTTATGGTTGATATTCGGTCATTTCATGAGTATGAGCGTTACGGCTCGAGGTGTGTTTTCTTTAGACTATTATGTGTGGATCGGGTGGTATGCCACCACGGGTACGTTGTTTGGATCGGGTGGCACGCCGCCACGGGTATTATGGTTGGATCGGGTTGCATGCCGCGACGGTATCATATGTGGATCGGGTTACACGATGTAACAGTGTGATGTTGAGTACAGTTCCATGTACCTATTTTTGTGTGTTTTGCTTCTCATTTTCTGAGGAAGGTTAATAACATCTTTTCGGTTGTTTAATTTGTCACGTGGGTTGAGCAGTTCTTTCCGGACTTCATTTTTCCTTATATATCACATGCGAGTTTGTGGATTGTTGGCACATGGTGGCATCATATAAGACCTTTGGTAGTGTTTGTGGTTGCTTATTGCCGGAACAACTTATACTGGGTGAGACGAGATTATTGGACCTGGGATCAGTGCGATCGGATTATATGAGGCATATTAAAAAAAAGCAAATATCGTTATTTGGTTCATAATGGGGTAATGGTCCTTGTCAGGAGGAGGGACTCAATGATTTGTCGACTCGGAAGTTGGTTATGAATTTCTACACATCCCTTCTGTTGTGGCAGTATTGCGAGAGTTGAAACGGGACTTATATGCTTCGTGAGGTGTGTTGTGAGCATCGAATTCGTGAGATTTCGGCTGTTGTTATCAAGGGATGTTATTATGGTCATGTGAATTATGTGGTGCATGGTTTGGATTCCTCGAAGAGATGCAAACATGTATTGGTGCATCATGTAGTGATTAATACAGCATTCGTATGTTGGAAACAGGCCTGGCAGAGAATTTCAGATGTTAGAATTTGGCTCTAAGGCTAATTTGACTAAATAAAAGGGAGAATCTTCATATTTGCTCGAGCTAATGTGCTCAACTGAATTGTGGTAGCACGGGTAGGTGCACTAAGTGTTACAATGATTTCGAACAACTCCAGAACAGTTCTTAGCACGTTCGAGGACGAACGTATGTTTAAGTGGGAGAGAATGTAATGACCCGACCGGTCGTTTTGAGCTCCAGTGCGTCGTTCGGCAGTTTGAGGCCTTGAGTAGTTTCACTTCAGGTATTATGACTTGTATATGTGGTCGGAATTGAATTTTGGGAAGTTTGGAGTTGATATGGAAAGAAAATTCTAATTTCGGAAGCTTTAAATTGGAAGAATTTACTAAGGTGTGATTTTTGAGTAAACGACCTCGAAATTGGGATTTGAAGGTTCCAACAGGTTCGTATGATAACTTTGGACTTGGGTGTATGTTCGAATCGGGTTTTGGATAACCCCAGAACGTTTCAGCGACTATTGTGGAAAGTTGGCATTTTGGAAGAACTTTATAAAAATTAGGTTCAGATGTATTTCAATGTTATCAATGTCTGTTTGGGATTCCGAGTCTGGGAATAACTCCGTATGGTGATTCTGGTATTGGGAACGCGTCCGGAAGTGGATTTGGAGGTCCGTAGCTCATGTCGAGGTCATTTGGCGAACAATGGAAATTTGAAGGTTTTTGGAAAGTTTGACCGGGAGTGGACTTTTTGATATCGGGGTCGGATTCCAATTCCGGAAGTTTGAGTAGGTCCGTAATGTCAACTATGAATTGTGTGCAAAATTTGAGGTCAATCGGACGTGATTTGATAGGTTTCGACATCGATTGTAGAAGTTTGAAGTTTCAAAGTTCATTAAGTTTGAATTGGAGGGTGATTCGTGTTTTTAGCGTTGTTTGATGTGATTTAAAGGCTCGACTAAATTCGTAATGTGTTTTGGGACGTGTTGGTATATTTGGTTGAGGTCCCGAGGGCCTCGGGTGGATTCCAGATGGTTAACGGATCGAGTTTGGACTTGGAAGAAATGTTGAGGCTGCTGTCTTCTGGTGTAACCACACCTGCGAGGTTAGGGCTGCAGGTGCGGAGCCGCAGAAGCGTCCATGAGGGTCGCAGAAGCGGAGGCTGGCCAAAAAGGCCTGGGTCGTAGAAGCGGGCATAAACGCGCAAGTGTGCGAGCGCAGAAGCGCTTGGTGACCGCAGAAGCGGACGCGCAGATGCGGGGATTGTTGGGCCGAGCTAGAGCCGCACCTGCGATGGAATTTTCGCAAGTGTGGAGCCGCAAAAGCAGCTATTTGACCGCAGGTGCGAAGTTCGGGCTATGCAGAATGTTTTTAAAGCGGGGTTTGGGTTCATTTCACCCATTTTTTATTTGGTTGGTCGATATTTGGAGCTCTTGGAAAGGAGATTTTCGTCATCTATGTCAAGGTAAGTGATTCCCACCTATTTCAAGTTAAATATTTGGATTATATAAGGATTTAAACTTGAAAATTTGTGGAAATTGGGGATTTTGAAGAAAACTTAGAAATTGGTATTTTTGGATTTTGACCACGAAATTGGACATGGAATTGAAAATAAATTATATATTTGAGTTCGTGAGGTCATGGGTAATAGTTATCTTCGATTATTTTTGGAACTCGGGCACGTGGGCCCGAGGGTGATTTTATTGACTTTTATAGCGGAGTTAGGAATTGTTGTAAATTGAATTATAATGAGTATTAGAGTATACATTTATGGATTTGCACATTTATTGACTAGTTTTGGAGCGATGGGCATCAGTTTGAGTTGTTGGAAAGGCTTTGGAGCCGGTTATGGGACTTCGAAGCGAGGTAAGTCTCCTTTCTAACCTTGTAAGAGGAAATTAACCCCATAGGTGAAATAATTCAATAACTGCTTCTATTTGTGGGGGCTGCGTACGCAAGAGGTGACGAGAGTCCATGCGTAGCTACTAATATGTTTATGTCCGGGTAGTCTAGGACCCAGATCATGTTATAATTGTGATGCTCGCATCCTACTTGTTAATTTAAATTGCTTAAATTATATCAAAACTTGGTAAAGGAACTTGAAAAGGTTAAACTTCATTCTTCTTGACCATAAATGAGAATTTGTATTTTTCTTGAATAGTTGCCCTTAATAAATCTTGAATTTGGTTGTTTTAAATTGTATTTTCTCTTTTGTGGAGCGGGTCGAACGCCTTGGCAGGTTAAATAGATGCATTTATGGTTCGCGTCGTTCGACCCTCGGTAGTGCACAGTTTAAATATTTATGTTGGATCGGGCCGTACGACCTCGGCATGATTTGCGCATGATATATCTTTGGAATTGATAATAATTGATATTGCTTTCATTGGCCCGAGGTCCAAAAATGTTAAATGACGAAAATAAATTTATAAATTTCTTATGAACAAAAGAATTGTTTACTTATTTCATGATATTGAGCTTACACCCGTTCTACGTAATCCATGCTTAATTATATCATTGACATTTTATTTATAGCCTATAGTAAGTGTCGAAGTCGACCTCTCGTCACTACTTCTTCGAGGTTAGGCGGGATACTCACTAGGTACGCGTTGATTTACGTACTCATACTACACTTGCTGCACATTTTTGTGCAGGTGCATATATGTCTAGTGGCCTTGTGGGCGCAGAGGCGCGGTTATTGCGGGGACTTAGGTATGTTGCATTCCACGTTACGCGTCCGCAGCCAGTAGCGTCTCCTTCAGAGTATTTATATTTCTCCTGTCCGAATTTGTATTCCGGACAGATGTTATATTTTATTTTACATTCCAAGTTGAGGCTCATACACTTGTGACACCGGGTTTTGGGGTGATTATGGGTTGCACTGTATTGAAATTGTTGAAAACTATTACTACATTATTTACACTGTAGATTCCATCTTTTACTGTTTAATTGAGGAAAAATATGATATCTAAAATATTAAGATTAGAACCAAAGTAAGTAATTTTTGTTGGCTTGCCTGATAGTGGTGTTTGGTGCCATCACGAACCTAATGGAGTTTGGATCATGACAGTGAAGACGACTCCAGAATGGAGTTTTGACGATTCCTATAGCTCCGAAGGTTGATTTTGGTCTTAGGAGCGTGTTCGGATGTTGGATCGGAGGTCTGTAGGTCATTTTAGCGCCAATTGGTGAAAGTTGGGAAAATGGGATGATTTTTGGAAAGTTTGACCGGGAGTGGACTTTCTGATATCGGGGTCGAATTCCAATTCCGGAAGTTGGAGTAGGTCCATAATGTCAATTATGACTTGTGTGCAAAATTTGAGGTCAATCGGACTTGATTTGATAGATTTCGGTGTCTGATGTAGAAGTTTGAAGTTTTAAAGTTCATTAGGCTTGAATCGATGTGCAGTTCGTATTTTTAGAGTTGTTTGATGTGATTTAAAGGCTAGACTAAGTCTGTATGGTGTTTTAGGACTTGTTGGTAAGTTTGGTTGAGGCCCCGGGGGCCTCGAATGGATTTCGGATGGTTAATGAATCAAATTTGGACTTGTGAGAATGGCTGAAGGCAGCAGTTCTGGTGTAATCGCACCTGCGCAAGATTGACTGCAGGTGCGAGCCCGCAGAAGGAAGCAATTGGGCGTAGATGTGGGGCTGGGTGACTTGGCCAGTGGTCGCAGATGCAACGTGAAGACCGCAGGAGCGGAGTTGCTTCTACGGAGGAATGAGCGTGGAAGCGTAAAGGCTTGGGAGACCTGTTGGTCATAGAAATGGACTTGGTCCGCAGGAGCAGGTGCGGATAAGAGCTCCTTGGCCGCAGAAGCGGAAGCGCAGATGCGCGTTTGGGTCCGCAGAAGCAGATGTGCCCAAACTAAGTTAGAACTGTACCTGTGATGGAAATTCCGCAGGCACGGAGGCGCAAATGCGGCTGTGGACTCGCAGAAACGATTTTGCTAGGCAGAAAAGGGGGAATTCCAAGGGTTCATTTCATTCTTCATTTTGGACATTTTGAACTCGGTCTAGAACGATTTTTGAGAGCACTTTCGAGGGATTTCTTGAGGTAAGTCTCTTGTAAATTAGTTTTTATCAATAATCTTGTTTCCCCATTGATTTTTCCACCTAGTTAGTTTGTACTTAAGATGGAAATTGGGAGGTTGAGGTTAGTGATTTGGATAGTTTGATTTGAGGAATTGAGTGGCAATTTAGTGTCAGATTTTGGAAATTTTGGTATGGGTGAACTCGTAGTCGAATGGGTGTTCGTATTTTTTGACTTTTACCCAATTCCAAGATGTGGGCCCGAGTCGACCTTTTGGGCCGATTTTTCGATTCCTTGCTAAAGTCATAGATTTATGATTTAAATTAGCTTCTTGTAGCTTTATTCATGATATGTAATTTCTTTTGGCTAGATTTGGGCAATTCGGAGTCGGAAAATTGAGGGAAAGGCATTCTTACCGATTGATTGAGCGAGATTTGAGGTAAGTGACTTGTCTAGCTTTGTGTGGGGGAAATACCCTTAGGATTTGGTACTATTGTAACAATATGTGATACGTGAGCACCGTGTACGCGAGGTGACGAGTGCGTACATGGGTAAATTGTGAAATTTTTGAATCTTGTTGTGTTGTCTTTTTTTTAATTCATTAACTGAGTTGCCTTAGCATATGTAGTGATCATGTTTAGCCTAGTATCGCATGTCTACGTGCCTTAACCCTTACTTGCAAATTTGTGCAACATGCTTAGTTGAATTACCTACTTCCCTTGATTTAAATTAAAATCTTAACTGTAAGTTTTCTTGCCATAAATTCATTGTTCCTTCGGTCATCTGCTGCATGTTTACTTTGGGACTACGAGGCGGTTCCTCGGGAGATCCCCCTGTACTGCATATTTACTTTGGGACTACGAGGCGGTTCCTCGGGAGATCCTCATGTACTGCAGATTTACTTTGGGACTACGAGGCATTTACTCGGGAGATCCCCCCCATACTGCATATTTACTTTGGTAAATGGGAGATCCCCATGTACTGCATATTTACTTTGGGACTACGAGACGGTTACTCGGGAGATCACCCCCTATTGTGCATATTTAAATTTGGGACTACGAGGCGATACTTCGGGAGTGCCCCTGTTGTTTGCCTCTATTTACTGTGCTGATATTTTCTGAAACTTCTTATTGTTTAAACTATCAGTTATTTAAAAAATATTATTATATCTTCTGCCTTACTTTTCGTTTAAACCAGTAGGGGCCTGACTTGACCTCGTCACTACTCTACCGAGGTTAGGCTTGGCACTTACTGGGTACCGTTATGGGGTACTCATACTACACTTTTGCATATCATTTTGTGCAGATCCAGGTTCTTCCCTCCAGACCAGATAGCAGTGAGTTGGACCGCACGTGGAGACTTCAAGGTATATCTGCGAGCATCCGCATACCTCGGAGTCCCCCTCTATCCTTACTACGTTGTTTTCCTTCTTTTTTTTTAGACTCTGATGTATAGAGACACTTAGTATTTGCTCTTAGAAGCTTGTGACTTGTTTCCACCTGATTTTGGGAGTTTCAATTATTGAATGGAAGTTTTATAATTATTTCATGTATTGGGAATTGGGCTTCAGTTTTATATTATGTATTTCTGCAAATCTATTAGGCTTACCTAGACTTAGAGACTTGGTGCCATCACGACATCCTACGGAGGGTGAAATAAGGTCGTGACACCCGCATCTCAGAACATGGAAGAATTTTCACGAAATTCGAACACCCAATCCGATACGAGTTCAACCATACCAATTTTATCAAATTCCGATAACGAATCGACCTCCAAATCTTAAATTTTTATTTTTGAAAAGTTTTGCAAAAATCTTAATTTCTTCGATTTTAATCCGAAATAAATGATGAATATAACCATGGATTTATGAAATATAATCACTTTCGGATATAGGACACCTATCCAAGTTGAAGTCGTGAAGAATTCCTCAAAATCGCACAAGAACCGAGCTTAAAAAATCCAAAACGAAATAAAGAAATGACCAATTTCGATGCTTTATGTTTCTGTATAGAATCGCTTCTGCGGACAGCATTTTTGCATCTGCGGCCCCACTTTTGCGAGACAAAATATGCATCTGCGAAGTCCCAATGTCCACCGCCCAACAAGAGCTCGCATATGCAGAGCACATTGCGCATCTGCGAAGTCCCAATGTCCACTGGCCAGCAGGAGCTCGCATATTCGGAGCACATTGCGCATCTGCGATGTCGCTTCTGTGACAAAATGGCCGCTTCTGCATTCCAATTTTTGCACCTGCGTTGTCGCAGGTGCGCCCAATCCCTCGCTTCTGCAACCTCATGACCAAGCTGCCCAATTCCCTTCCAGTCGCTTTTGCGGCGATTTCCTCGCCTTTGCGGCCAGGACATCGCAAAAGCGATTGCACCAGTTGTTGCCCAAAAACAGCTTCAACCAACATAAATTCCAGCAGCTTCAACAAGGCACCAAATGATCTGAACCTCGTCCGAAACTCATCCGAGCCATTCGAGACCTTAACCAAACCAACATGTCTTAAACTACAATACGAACTTAGTCGAGGCCTCAAACCGCGTCAAACAACGTTGAAATTATGAATCGCGCCTTGAATCGAATTATGAGTTTTCAAATCTTCCACCTTCTATAATTTGCGTCGAAATGTATCAAATCAATACTGAATGACTTCAAATTTTACACACGATTCATAAATGACATAATGGATTTGTAATTTTCTGAATCGAAATCCGACCTCGTTATCAACCAATCGACTTGGTTCGAATTTATGAATATTTCAAGAACTTCATTTTCTAATTTTTCGCCGAAATGGGCCGAATTATCTTACGGACTTCCAAATATAAATTCGGACATAAGTCTAAGTCGGAAATCACTATACGAAATTATTGACATCATCAAAATTTCATTCCGGAGTTGTTTGCACAAAAGTCAAACTACGGTCAACTCTTTTCACTTAAGCTTCTAAAATAAGAATTGTTCTTTCAAATTAAATTCTGAATCATCCGAAAACCAACTCGACCACACACGGAAGTCATAATACACGTTACGAAGCTTCTCGGGACCTTAAGTCGCGGAACGAGATACTAATTCATAAAATGATAAGTCGGGTCGTTATAGTGGTAAAAGTCTTACCATACTTAATTTGAATAGGAATGAAATCAATCCATAATTTTTTACCCTAATTCTAAGTGGACATAATTCTCGTTCAATTCAAAGTTCGATTAATATTAGGTAAAATTTAAAAATTATGATTTTATCCAATTTTGAATTATTTATTGGTCAATGTTTTAAGGCTATTTTGGTAAACTATTGTATTCTATAAACGTGTGATGCACGTTAATAATGGCACATGATTGTTTAAATATTTAATAATAAAATTTAATTAGTGAGATAAATTTTATATATAATAATACAACAATCATCTACATACCAAAAAATATTATTACATTAGCATAATACGTGAATTAAAAACTAAAGGACATCATCAGAACTTACACACATGATCAATTTTAGTCATGTTAAGTAGATAATTATGTAATGTAGTTTAAAGGTATCTAATGTGATGGTATCTTATCGAACACTTCTTTTACAGACGATTTATTTTGTATATGTTTCCTTCTTGCCTTGGTTGTTCAGCCATAACCAGAACTCTTGTTGTCGATATTGATATCTCTCTTGAAAGTGCAACATATAGTTATTCGTGTAAGAAAATATATTATTGTAAATATAGTCCAATATTTAGGATGTTTGTCCTTGTGCTACAAAACGTAAATATACTGAAAATTATTTTACATATATTTAAAAGGATATTCTTTAGTTTCGGAAGACGAAAGTTCAATTCGGGGATAACCACATACTTAGAAGCACATTGACCCGTATCATAAGTTTTGCATGTATGACGTTATTGCGAAAACTTCTATATACCATATGTATACTATTACATAAGCTATTCAGCGTATCTAAGTTTTTAGTAACATGAAGGGCATATTTTTCTTCAAAACTATCCTATATGCAATGGAAGATCAATACTAACTTAGTCTATTATATATATGGTGACACTAACATACGTAAGAAATAATGAACTTGACAATGAACATGTACGGTAGAAGGCCATTTGGCATTAAAGCATTTAAGTATTCTTCTTGGTAGTAATTATTGGTATCATCTTATGCTAGAGTCAAAACTGAAAATATTTTA
Source organism: Nicotiana tomentosiformis (assembly GCF_000390325.3). Taxonomy (NCBI): domain Eukaryota; kingdom Viridiplantae; phylum Streptophyta; class Magnoliopsida; order Solanales; family Solanaceae; genus Nicotiana; species Nicotiana tomentosiformis. The sequence goes on along the minus strand of NC_090823.1, from coordinate 103,376,537 downwards.
TTTTTACCATATAACTTAGCAGTCAACGTTTTATTTAGTTGATCAACATATTCATTTCTGCTAGCTAAGATACCTCTTTAATTTCTATCATGTAATTTGCACAAATTGAGTTTTAATCTAATGATGAAATATTTTTCTTATTAAATGCACTACTATTACCATTAGGGTTGAAAACCAAGTGTTCTGGAAGAAACAAATTATCTTTTATTGGATGCTCTTTTTCATTTCCGACACGAAGCAAGAAGTCACTGAATGTTGGATCTATTCTTACTTTTATATTTCTTGTCATTTGAATATTTTTTATTTGAGGCCATAAGTATAATTTTGGCAAGCTAGCTTTTATAGTTTTTGCATTCGTCAATTTTGGAACTACTGATCGTACTTGACAGAAATCACCTCCCAAACTATTACTTTTCCACCAAACGGTTCATTGATATCCAATATATCTCTAAAACTCTAGGCGTTTGTTTCGATCGCTTGACGCTTAGCCAAAAGCGCTTTATCCCATATTATCACTTTTGCTTTCCTCATAAATTTAGCACTATTGCTCTGCTTTGATATATTTGTGATGATTATTTCAGTTATTTGAAGAGTTATATCAAATCTAAAGTGAGTTGTATGACCTCATAATAAAGTCGTTGCTGGTACACCATTTGTTCTTATTGCTATAACAATATCATGCCTCTTGATCTGACACTAGCAAGTAATGCATGACATAGGAATATTATTTCGATTCCGCTGAAGGCATCTACAAAGGATAATCCGGCTATACCAGAATCGACTTTTTATAATATAGTCTTGAAAACTTATTCTTGTTCAGGATTTAGCTTTGCTTGTACTTCCTCAAACACCCGTATGACCTTCTTAATATTATACTAATCTTTTTTACTTTGTGATCTAATTTTTTTAATCTCTAACACTCTTTTTATGGAATAAATTTATGTACCCTAAGATTTTTTTTTAACTTGAAAAATAATTTTACTCATATGATGAATTTAAAAAATAATTTAACTAGATTCTCTTGCTAAATAAATAATTGAAAGATTTGATTATTTGGTTTTAACGTAAAAAATAATTTATTTCTTATTGATTCAGATTCTTAATATTAGTTCATCTCATGTTTGAATATTTAATCGTAATTATAATTTTATCCACCATAAATTTTATTTTCAAAGAGTAAAAAGATCGATCTGACATTCCACTTTTAGATCTTTATGTTTGCAAAATCATTAGTGGTATTGACCCTTACCAACTTTTTTCTTTTTCCTTCACACACATTTATATTCTTAAAATTTTTCTTAGTTGCTCTTTAATAATTAGGTATATATTTTTATATTGCACAAAAAATTAATAATAAAAAAGTATTATTTGAGTTGGAAAGTAGTTCAAATATAATATAATAATATATTGTCGTGGGAATTTTTTTCTCAATTTCAATGCTTTATGCAGTCCGTTTAACATTACTTTTATTTTTTCTTGGTATTGAATATTATAGAGTGGTAATGTATTACCAATATGAAGGATTATTATGAAATTAATTTTATTAAACCTTCCTACATATTTTTAATAAGAATTCAATAGACAAGATTGTATTAATTTTGAAATCTTAATATTAAAAAAATTAACATAGAAGTTATTGTAGTCCAAAAAAATAAGTTATTACAATTATATATCATTTCCCTATGAGTTCTTCTGTTTAATATTTTAGGGCTATTTTGGTCTATCAATATTGTATTCGTGCTTTTATAATAATATAGGCTCTCTTGTTTCTAAATTGATTTGGACAATATAATACGTTTTCAAATTAAATTAGTAATAGGAATTTTTTAAGAAGTATATCCTAAAAGTAATAGGATTGTATGGCTAAAAATATGTCCATATCCTGAAAGTAATTATACTAATAGAAAATCAAATATCTATGCCCAAAAATAATTATACTAATAGGATTCCTACAGATAATCATGTAGGATTCCTAACGTGTAGTATTATGTCCTAAAACTAATAGGATTACAAGGCTAATATCTAGATTTTCGGTTATGTCCTCTTATTGTGAGTTACTATGCTTAATATTAAAAGGTTATTTTTATAAACTAATATTTTATTCATGCTTTTATAATAATATAAATAGATATAGATATTTTTTTGATTATGGACACCTACTGATATAATATTTCACAAACACGGTAATTTACTAACATATCTCGAGAAATTTTATTTTGTGTCTCACATGCCAAGTCATAATTGTGTGAGGCATCTGTTTAATTGACAAGTGGATTGATTTGGTTCCCGTTTTTGAAGTAATTAAAGCTAAATTGAGAAAGACTCTCTTTCCTATTTACGCCCCCTGTAACGACCCGACCGGTTATTTTGAGCTCTGGCATATTGTTCGGTGGTTTGAGGCCTCGAGTAGTTTCACTTCATGTATTACGACTTGTACGTGTGGTCGGAATTGAATTTCGGGAAGTTCGGAGTTGAATTGGAAAGAAAAATTCTAATTTCGAAAGCTTTAAGTTGGAGGAATTGACTAAGGTTTGACCTCTGAGTAGATAACCTCGGAATCAAGATTTGAAGGTTCCAATAGGTTCGTATGATAATTTCTGACTTGGGTGTATGTTCGGGTTGAGTATCGGGTTGCCCGGGAGCATTTCGGCACTTATTGTGAAAGTTGGCATTTTGAAGGTTTTTGAATTTCCTAAGTTTGGTTTGAGGTGGACTTTGGTGTTATCGATGTCCGTTTGGGTTTTCGAGCCTTGGAATAGATTCGTATCGTGATTTGTGACTTGTGCGTAAAGTTTGGCGTCATTACGGGATGTTTAAGTATAATTCGGACGCGTTCGGCGAAGTTTAAAGTTTGAAAGTTCAAAGAAAGGTTTCGATCGTCGATTCATAATTTTGATGTTGTTTGGCATGATTTGGGGCTTCGACTAAGTTCGTATCATGTTTTAGGATGCATTGGTACGGTTAGATGGGGTCCCGGGGGCCTCGGGTGCGAATCAGATTGGAATTTGGTTGAGTTTTGGACTTAAGGAATTGCTGAAGCTTAAGGCTTCTGGTATGATTGCACCTGCGAAGTCTATGGCCGCATGTGCGTGTCACGGCCCAATTTCTTCTATAGGCCATGATGGCACCCAACGTCGCCGCTAGGCAAGCCAACGGTGAACTAACCATGTGATTACTCTTTTAATAAGTTTCCAAGTAATTAAATTTTATTTATTAAGAGATTAAGGAGTAGAAAATTTTATAATATAAAATGAAGGCAACTGAGTGGGCAAATATAGTGACATAAATACTCCAAAACCATAAAGTCTACTAGTATATGTGCCAAGACCCGGTGTCACAAGTGTATGAGAAACTAGTAGAATATACAAAACTCTAACTACTGTCTGAAATAAAGTATACAGAGAATAGATACAAAAGAGAGATTCTAGGTGCTGCAGAACGGCTCAGAAAGTAGCTCACCACTAGGCCTCGAGGTAACGGGGGTGCACGCCGGTATGATTGCCAGATGTGCCTGCCTCATATCTTGCACGGTTAGTGCAAAATTGTAGCATGAGTACATAAACAATATGTACCCAGTAAGTATCTAGTCTAACCTCGAGGAACTAGTGACGAGGGGTCGACTTCGACACTTACTATGGGCTAACAATAAAATACATAAATTCTAAATAAGCATGGGTTATATAATGTAACGATCAGCCGATCGTTTGAGAGTAATAGCCCTGAACCCCTATTTACTGCTTCCTCTATCTAATTTTATAGTTATGTAACTTGTCGGGAAGTTTGATTTTTAGTTTCGGAGCGAAAGGGACACATAGTCCCTAAAATAGAAGTCTAAGTCGTAGGAATTGATCGTAGTTTGATTTGTGTGAAGATGACTCCGGAATGGAGTTTTGATGGTTCCAATAGCTCCGTATGGTGATTTTGGTCTTAGGAGCGTGTTCAAATGTTGAATTGGTAGTATGTAGGTCATTTCGGCGTTAATTGGGAAATGGTGGAAATTGGATGATTTTTGAAAAGTTTGACTGGGAGTGGACTTTTGATATCGGGGTTGGATTCCGATTCCGGAAGTTGGAGTAGGTCTGTAATGTCAATTATGACTTGTGTGCAAAATTTGAGGTCAATCGAACTTGATTTGATAGGTTTCGGCGTCGGATGTAGAAGTTTTAAAGTTCATTAGGCTTGAATCGATGCGTAATTCGTGTTTTAGCGTTGTTTGATGTGACTTAAAGACTCGACTAAGTTCGTATTATGTTTTAGGACTGGTTGGTATATTTGGTTGAGGTCCCAGGGACCTCGGGTGGATTACGGGTGGTTAACTAACTAAATTTGGACTTGTGTGAATGGCTGAAGTGCACCAGTTCTGATGCAATCGCACCTGCGCAAGATTAACCACAGGTGAGAGATCGCAGAAGCGAGCGAGCGATCGAAGATGCGGGGATGATGAGGATGGCTAGTGGTCGCAGGTGTGACGTGAAGGCCACAGAAACGGAGTGAGTGAGGGAACTGAGGTGGCCAAGGCTTCCGCAGAAGCGAACAAGGGACCGCAAAAGCGCTTCTGCAGATGCGGATGATTGCGCGCATGTGTAGAGTCTGGGAGTTTAAATGAACTCCACAGATGCGGGGATTTCACCGCAAAAGCTGTACCCCAGAAGCGGATTTTTGACCGCAAAAGCGGAAATGCTGGGCAGATTATATTAATTCGAGGGTTCGTAATTTTATCAATTTTGGACATTTCAAGGTCGGTCTAGGGCAATTTTTGAGAGGGCTTTCTAGGGATTTCTTGAGGTAAGCCACTTGTGGTCATTTTTATTCAATAATCTTGTTTTCCCATTAAATTTCCCACCTAGTTTGTGTGTACTTAAGGTGGAATTTGGGAGTTTGAGGCTAGGGATTTGGAGAGATTAATTTGGGAATTTGAGTAATTGTGGTATGGGTGAACTCGATATTGAATGGGTGTTCGTATTTTGTGACTTTTACCTTATTCCGAGACGTGGGCTCGGGTCGACCTTTTGGAGCGATTTTTTGATTCTTTGCTAAAGTCGTAGTTTCATTATTTAAATTATTTTCTTGTAATTGTATTTATAGTGTGTAATTGCTTTTGGATATATTTGGGTCGTTCGAAGTCGGAAAGTCGAGGGAAAGGCATTCTTATCGATTGATTGAGCGAGATTTGAGGTAAGTGACTTGTCTAACCTTGTGTGGGGAACCTCCCCTTAGGTTTTGATATTGTTATGATATTTGAAATACATGAAGGTCGTGTACGTGAGATGACGAGTGCGTATTTGGGTTAAATGCTGAAAAATCCACTTCTTGCTGAGTAGTTTTTTTTTAATTCCTTAATTGAGTTGTTATAGCATGTGTAGTCATCATGTTTAGCCTAATGTCACATGTCTACGTGTCTTAACTCTTACTTGAAATTTGTGCAACATGCTTAGTTGAATTACATACTTCCTTAATTTTGTATTCAGTTTTTAACTGTAGGATTCCTTGCTGTAAATTTGTTGTTCCATAGATTATGAGTGTATATTTACTTTTTGGACTACGAGGCGGTATCTCGGGAGCACCCATATTGCATATTTACTTTTGGGACTACGAGGCGGTACCTCGGGAGCTCCCCCTGTTGCATATTTACTTTTGGGACTACGATGCGGTACCTCAAAAGTTCCCCTATTGTGTATTTACTTTTGGGACTATGAGGCGGTACCTCGGAAGTTCCCCTATTGTGTATTTACATTTGGGACTACGAGGTGGGACCTCGGGAGCGCCCCTGTTGTTTAGCTCTATTTGCTGTGTTATTACCTTTCTGTAATTTCTCATGGTTTAATTCTCTGTCATTTCAACATATTATTATATCTTCTGTTTTGTTTCCTTTTTATTCCAGTATGGCGCTGACCTGACCTCGTCACTACTCTATCGAGGTTAGGCTTGGCACTTACTGGTACCATTGTGGTGTACTCAGAGCACGAGGTTCATAGGTGTTATGAGTCACAAGCAGGTTTAGTAGAGTCTGGCGGATCGGTACGGAGACGTTTGTACTTTTCTTCGGGAGGCTATGGTCTGTTAGGAAAAGCTTCACTTCTTTGATTCCTTATCATGCGAGATTCTGACTTCAGATTCTAAATTTTTGTCTTTCTATTCTCTCATAGATGGTAAATACACGTACCGCTGGATCAGATGACCAGACACTCGTGCCCCCTACTAGAGCTGCGAGAGCTCAGGGCCGGGGTAGAGGCCAAGGACGTCCATGTGGTGCAGCCAAAGAACCCGCACGAGCTGCTACAGAGGAGCCACCAATAGCTCCAATTGGAGGGCAAGCACCTGAGACGCATGTTACTTCACCAGCCCTCCAGGAGACTCCCGTGCCACATCTCAGGCCGGGGGAGGAGCCCAGACTCCCGCCGCCCGTACCCTAGAGCAGTGGGTCCAGGTCGACTAGGTTCCTGAGGTCATACCGATGCAGCTGGTAGCTCCAGTTCAACCCGAGGTTAGGGCAGCAGTTTCTAAGGGGGAGCAGCTCAGGCTCGAGAGGTACAAGAAGTACCACCCTTCCTACTTTCAGTGGCTTGGCGTCAGAGGATGCCCAGGGTTTTCTTGAGGAGTGCCACTGTATCCTCCGTACTATGGGTGTTGCGGAGTCTAATGGGGTTTCTTTCACTACGTTCCAGCTTAGAGGAGCGGCTTATCAATGGTGGCGAGCATATGAGTTGGGTAGTCTGGCTGAGGCAGTTTCACTCACTTGGACTCAGTTCTCAGATATATTCTTGAGGGAGTATATCCCTTAGAGTCTCAGAGATGCATGGTGCAGAGTTTGAGCAGTTGCGCCAGGGTTCTATGACCATGTTAGAGTATACGGTCTAATTCAGTAATTTGGCTAGGCATGCACCAGCATTGGTTGCTACTATTCGGGAGCGGGTTCGTCGATTTATTAAGGGGCTCCACCCCAGTATCAGATTTAGTATGGCCCAAGAGTTGGAGATGGACATCTCATACCAGCAGGTAGTAGGGATTGCTAGGAGATTGAAGGGTATGTTGACTCGGGAGAGGGAGGAGAGATAGGCCAAGAGGTCTCGAGAGTCTGGCACATATAGTAGTACTCGGGCCCCAGCTGCAGCTCGTCAGGGTAGGGGCTATGGGAGTCACCCTGTTCATTCAGCACTTCCAGCTGCCAGCGGTGCTCCGGCCACTCCTAGGCCTCAGGCTCCTTATTATGCACCGCCATTGTCTAGTGTACCCCTTACATGAGGTGCTTTCAGCGGTCAGTCTAGCCGATTAGTCCCAAGCCACTCACAACATCCACATCCTCCGAGAGCTTGTTTTGAGTATGTCGACACTCGTCATATGGTGAGGGATTTTCCCAGACTCAATAGGGGTGCTCCTCCACATACCACTCAGGCACTGCGTGCTCCACCGGGTCCTCAAGCTATGATTTCAGCACCAGTTACCACTCCACTTGCATAGCCAGCTCGAGGTGAAGGTCGGACAAGTAGAGGTCGCCCTAGAATGGGAGTCCAAGCCAGATATTATGCCTTTCCTGCTATGACAGAGGCAGTTGCATCAGATTCTATCATCACATGTATTGTTCTGGTCTGTCATAGAGATGCATCAGTCTTATTTGATCCAGGCTCCACTTATTCATACGTGTTATCTTATTTTGCCCCGTATTTGGGTGTATCTTGTGATTCTCTGAGTTCTCATGTCTATGTGTCTATACCCGTGGGTGATTCTATTGTTCTCGACCGTGTGTATCGGTCGTGTTTGATTGTGCTTAGTGGTTTTGAGATCAGAGCTGATTTATTATTGCTTAGCATGGTGGATTTTGATGTTATTTTAGGCATGGACTGGTTGTCGCCCTATCACGTTATCCTTGATTATCACGCCAAGACGGTGACATTAGCTATGACAGGTTTACCGTGGCTAGAGTGGAGAGGTACCTTAGTTTATGTTCCTAGCAAGGTTGTCTCATTTCTTAAGGCTCAGTGAATGGTTGAAAGGGGGTGTGATGCGTATCTAGCATATGTGAGGGATGTTAGTGTTGATACACCTACCGTCGAGTCAGTTTCAGTAGTGAGGGACTATTCAGATGTATTCCCGATGGATCTTTTGGCCATGCCGCCTGACATGGATATTGACTTTGGCATTGATTTGTTACCGGGCACTCAGCGCATTTCTATTCCACCTTATCGTATGGCCCCAGCAGAGTTGAAAGAGTTAAAGGAACATTTGCAAGAGTTGCTCGATAAGGACTTCATTTATCCCAGTGTGTCGCATTGGGGTGCTCCTGTCTTGTTTGTAAAGAAGAAGGATGGTTCTATGCGAATGTGTATTGATTACCGCCAGTTGAACAAGGTGACAGTGAACGACATGTATCCATTGCCACGTATGGATGACCTATTTGATCAGCTTTAGGGTGCCAGAGTATTCTCTAAGATCGAATTGCGTTCAGTATAACATCAGTTGAAGATTCGGGAGCTAGATATCCCGAAGACTTCTTTCAGGAATCGGTATGGTCATTACGAGTTCCTTGTGATGTCTTTTGGGCTGACTAATGCCCCAGCAGCATTCATACACTTGATGAACAGTGTATTTCATCCCTATCTAGACTCTTTCGTCATTGTGTTTATTGACGACATTCTGGTGTACTCCCAGAGTCAGGAGGATCATGAACAGTACTTGAGGACTGTGCGTCAGACCTTGAGGGAAAAGAAGTTATATGCAAAATTTTCGAAGTGTGAATTCTAGCTAGATTCAGTGGTATTTTTGGGTCATATAGTATCGAGTGAGGGGATCAAGGTAGATCCGAAGAAGATTGAAACAGTGGAGAGTTTGCCCAGACCATCCTCAACTACGAAGATCCGGAGCTTTCTTGGCTTGGCGGGTTATTACCGTCGATTTGTAGAGGATTTCTCATCTATTGCAGCACATATGACTAGATTAACCTAGAAGGGTGCTCTGTTCAGGTGGACATAGGAGTATGAGGAGAGCTTTCAAAAGCTCAAGACTGCTTTGACTACAGCCCCAGTGTTAGTGTTGCCTACTGGTTCAGGGCCCTATACGGTGTATTGTGATGTGTCGTGCATTAGTCTCAGCGCGGTGTTGATGCAGGACAGTAAGGTGATTGCCTACGCATCTAGACAGCTGAAGGTACATGAGAAGAACTATCTTGTCCACGACCTCGAGTTAGCAGCTATTGTTCATGCTTTGAAGATCCGGCGGCATTATGTGTATGGTGTCCCTTGTGAGGTCTACACCGATCATCGGAGTCTACAACATCTATTTAAACAGAAGGATCTTAACTTGCGGCAGCGGAGATGGTTGGAGTTGCTTAAGGATTATAACATCACCATTCTCTATCATCCCGGGAAGGCCAATGTGGTGGCCGATGCCTCGAGTCGCAAGGTGGAGAGTTTGGGCAGTTTAGTATATCTACCAGTAGCAAAGAGGCCTTTAGACTTGGATGTTCAGGCCTTGTCCAACCAGTTTGTCAGATTGGATGTTTTCGATCCGAGCAGAGTTTTGGCTTGTGTGGTTTCTCAGTCTTCTCTTTATGATCGTATCAGAGAGCGTCAGTATGATGACCCTAATCTGCTTGTCCTTAAGGACATGGTTTAACACGGTGATGCCAAGGAAGTCACTATTGGAGATGACGGTGTATTACGGATGTAGGGCAGCCTATGTGTGCCTAATGTAGATGGCTTGCATGAGTTGATTCTCCAGGAGGCTCACAGTTCACGGTACTCCATTCATCCAGGTGTCGCAAAGATGTATTAAGACTTGAGGCAGCATTATTGGTGGAGGCGGATGAAGAAGGGCATAGTGGAATATGTAGCTCGGTGCCTAAATTGTCAACAGGTGAAGTATGAGCATCAGTGACCGGGTGGACTTCTTCAGAAGCTAGAGATTCCAGAGTAGAAATGGGAGCGAATCATGATTGATTTCGTTGTTGGGCTCCCACGGACTCAGAGGAAGTTCGATGCAGTTTGGGTGATTGTGGATAGATTGACCAAGTCAGCTCATTTCATTCCTGTGTTTACTACTTACTCTTCAGAGCAGCTGGCTCAGGTTTACATTCGCGATATTGTCAGGTTTCATGGCGTGCCGGTATCTATTATCTCTGACCAGGGTACGCAGTTTACATCGCAGTTCTAGATAGCTGTACATCATAAGTTGGGTACTCGGGTGGAGTTGAGCACAACATTTCACCCTCAGACGGACGGACAGTCCGAGCGTACTATTCAGATATTGGAGGATATGCATCGTGCGTGTGTGATGGATTTTGGGGGTGCTTGGGATCGGTTCTTGCCACTTGCGGAGTTTTCCTAGAACAACAGTTATGAGTCGAGCATTCAGATGGCACCGTATGAGGCTTTGTATGGTAGGCTGTGCCGGTCTCCAGTGGGTTGGTTTGAGCCGGGTGAGGCTAGACTATTGGGTACAGATTTGGTTCAGGACGCTTTGGAAAAGGTTAAATTGATTCGGGATTGACTTCATACAGCCTAATCCAGGCAAAAGAGTTATGCGGATCGGAAGCTTCGTGACGTTGCATTCATGGTTGGGGAGCGGGTCTTGCTCCGGGTTTTGCCCATGAAGGGTGTTATGAGGTTCGGAAGGAAGGGCAAGTTGAGCCCTATATATATCGGGCCTTTTGAGATTCTTGCGAGGGTTGGAGAGGTGGCCTAAAGACTTGCACTGCCACCTAGTCTCTCTGCTGTTCATCCAGTGTTCCATGTTTTCATGCTTCGGAAGTATCACGGTGATCCGTCTCATGTGTTAGACTTCGGCTCAGTCTAGTTGGACAAGAATCTATCTTATGTTGAGGAACTGGTGGCCATTTTGGCCAGGCAGGTCCGAAAGCTAAGGTCAAAGAACATCGTATCAGTGAAGGTGCAGTGGAGGGGTCATCCGGTCGAGGAGGCAACTTGGGAGACCGAGCATGATATGTGCAGCCGTTATCCTCATCTTTTCACCACTTTAGGTATGTCTCTATACTCGTTCGAGGATGAATATTTATTTGAAGAGGGGGAGAATGTAATAACCTGGCTGGTCATTTTGAGAGTATTATCCCTGAACCCCTATTTACTGCTTCCTCCATCTCATTTTGTAGTTACGTAACTTGCCGGGAGGTTCGATTTTTGATTTCGGATTGAAATGGGACACATAGTCCTTAAAATGGAAGTCTAACTCGTAGGAATTGACCGTAGTTTGATTTGTGTGAAGACGACTCCGGAATGGAGTTTTGATGATTCCAATAGCTCCGTATGGTGATTTTGGTCTTAGAAGCGTGTTCAGATGTTGAATTGAAGGTCCATAGGTCATTTCAACGTTAATTGGGGAAGGGTGGAAATTGGATGATTTTTGGAAAGTTTGACTGGGAATGGACTTTTGATATCGGGGTCGGATTCCGATTCCAAAAGTTGGAGTAGGTGTGTAATTTTAATTATGACTTGTGCAAAATTTGAGGTCAATCGGACTTGATATGATAGGTTTCGGCGTCGGATGTAGAAGTTTGAAGTTTTAAAGTTCATTAGGGCTAAATCGATGTGTGATTCATATTTTAGCATTGTTTGATGTGATTTAAAGACTCGACTAAGTTCGTATTATGTTTTAGGACTTGTTGGTATATTTGGTTGAGGTCCCGGGGACCTCGGGTGAATTACGGGTGGTTAACGGACTAAATTTGGACATATGTGAATGGCTAAAGTGCACCAGTTCTGGTGCAATCGCACCTGCGCAAGATTGACCACAGGTGCGAGTTCGCAGAAGCGAGCGGGCGAGATGCGGGGATGATGAGGATGGCCAGTGGTCGTAGGTGCGACATGAAGGTTGTAGAAGCGGAGCCGCTTCTGCGGAATGGTGATTGCAGAAGCGGAGTGAGTGAGGGAGCTGAGGTGGCCAAGGCTTCCACAGAAGCTCTTCCGCGGATGCGGAGATTTTACCGCATAAGCGGATTTTTGACCGCAAAAGCGAAAATGTTGGGCAGATTATATTAATTTGAGGGTTCGTGATTTTATCATTTTTGGACATTTCAAGCTTGGTCTAAGGCGATTTTTGAGGGGGCTTTCGAGGGATTTCTTGAGGTAAGCCACTTGTGGTCATTTTTATTCAATAATCTTGTTTTCCCATTGAATTTCCCACCTAGTTTGTGTGTATTTAAGGTGAAATTTGGGAGTTTGAGGCTAAGAATTTGGAGAGTTTAATTTGGGGATTTGAGTGGCGATTTGGTGTCGAATTTGAGTAATTTTGGTATGGGTGAACACGATATCAAATGGATGTTCGTATTTTGTGACTTTTACCCGATTCCGAGACGTGGACCCGGGTCGACTTTTTGGAGCGATTTTTCGATTCTTTGCAACAGTTGTAGTTTCATTATTTAAATTAGTTTCTTGTAGTTATATTTATATTGTGTAATTGCTTTTGGCTAGATTTGGGTCGTTCGGAGTCGGAAAGGTGAGGGAAAGGCATTCTTATCGATTGATTGAGCGAGATTTGAGGTAAGTGACTTGTCTAACCTTGTGTGGGGAACCTCCACTTTGGTTTTAATACTGTTATGATATCTGCAATACGTGAAGGTCGTGTACGCGAGGTGACGAGTGCGTACTCGGGTTAAATGTTGAGTAATCCGGTTCTTGCTGAGTAGTTTTCTTTTAATATCTTAGCTGAGTTTTTCTAGCATGTGTAGTCATCATGTTTAGCCTAATGTCGCATGTCTACGTGTCTTAACTCTTACTTGCAATTTATGCAACATGCTTAGTTGATTTACCTACTTCCTTAATTTTGTATTCGATTTTTAACTATAGGATTCCTTGCTGTAAATTCGTTGTTCCATAGGTTATGAGTGTGTATTTACTTTTGGGACTACGAGGCAGTACCTCGGGAGCGCCCCTGTTGCATATTTACTTTTGGGACTACGAGGCGGTACCTCGGGAGCTCCCCTTGTTGTGTATTTACTTTGGGACTACGAGGCGGTACCTCGGGAGCGCCCCTGTTGCATATTTACTTTTGGGACTACGAGGCGGTATCTCAGGAGCTCCCCTGCTGTGTATTTATGTTTGGGACTACGAGACGGGACCTCGGGAGCACCCCTGTTGTTTACTTTTATTTGTTGTGTTGTTACCTTTCTGTAATTTCTCATGGTTCAATTCTCAGTCATTTCAACATATTATTATATCTGCTATTTTTGTTTCCTTTTTTTTCAGTAGGGCCCTGACCTGACCTCATCACTACTCTACCGAGGTTAAGCTTGGCACTTATTGGGTACCATTGTGGTGTATTTATACTACACTTCTGCACATCATTTTGTACAGATCCAGGTACTGCGTACCAGACCAGGTACCAGTGAGCTAGACCGTACGTGGAGACTTCAAGGTATATCTGCCAGCGTCCGTAGACCTCGGAGTCCCCCTCTATCTCTATGATGTTGCTTTCTTTATTTTATTAGACTCTGGTGTATAGAGACACTTAACATTTCTCTCTAGAGCTTGTGACTCGTTTCTATCGGATTTTGGGAATTATAAATATTTTGAATCGCAGTTCTTATTTATTTCAGATGTTGAGGTTGAGTTTTATCTTTATATTCAGTTATTCTGCAAAATCATTATGCTTACCTAGTCTTAGAGACTAGGTGTCATCACGACATCCTACTGAGGGAAATGTGGGTCGTGAAATATAAACAATAATAAAAACTCAATAACAAGCAGTAAATACATAATTCTTTCACTAATCGTAAATTCAAGGTTAAATTCTGTCATTAATAATTTTAACCTCTCAAGTCATAAAATAATATCATGTATAATTAGGCTCCAGTATTATTACGCACAATTTATGCCGAGGTCGTACGGCCCGATTCAGAATAATGTGTACACTGCCGAGGATCTAGCGGCACGAACCATAGATGCATCTATCCTACTGCCGAGGCGTTCGACCCGCTCCACAAGAAAAGATGATACTTTATGAACATCCGATTTAAAAGTTATTACAAGGCTAATACGCAAAGAAGCAAAATTTCTATTAATGGTCAAGTAACCCGCAAAAACTCAAGTAAGTGAAATTCGGTCTCTTACAATTTCTTTAACAAGTTCCAATATAATTTAGGCACTTTAATTAGCAAATAGGGTGCAAACATCACAAGTATTTCATGATTTGGTTCCTAAACTACCCGGACATAAGTATAATTAGTAGCTACGCACGGACTTTCGTCACCTCGTGTGTACGTAGCCCTCATAATTAGAAGCAATTAGTAATTTAAATCACCTATAGGGTTGATTCCCTCTTACAAGGTTAGGCAAGAGACTTACCTCGTCTCAAAGCTCACTTTCCGGTCCTAAAATTTGCTCTAAAGCCTCAACTCGGTTCCGAACAATCCGAAACTAGTCAAATGTTATATAAATTAATCAACACATGTTCAAAAGTTCATAATTTAACTATTGGAGTAATTACCCAACCCCAATTGGAAGATTCCTAAAATTCACCCTCGGGCCCACGTGCCTGGATTCCGGTAATTTTCGAAGATAATTGTTACCCATAACCTCACGAACTCAAATATATAGTTTTCACCCATTTCCATAATTATTTTCGTGGTTAAATCTCATTTTAATCAAAACCTAAGTTTTTCAACTAAACCCATAATTTTTATAATTTTACATGTTAAAATCTACCCGTAATCTATGTATTTAACTTATATTGGATAGAAATTACTTACCTTCAATACCAAGGTGAAAACCCGTCTCTAAGAAGCTCCAAAATCTCCCAAGAAGTGAAAGAAATTATCCAAAAATGGCCTAAGTCCCGACATTAAAAGACCTCACTGCCTCCAGCATTTTCGCTTCTACGAACCTGGGGCCACATCTGTGGCACCGCTTCTGCGGATAAAGGTCAGCTTCTGCGGAAAGCACCAATCCCAGCACCGGGCGCACCTGCGGTAAAGCGTCGCACCTGCGAGCCCGCTTCTACTGTCGCGTATCGCATCTGCGACCCTTGCCCATATTGGCTCCTCCGCACCTGCGATCCCCATATCGCAGAAGCGAGTTCGCTTCTGCGGATGCTCTGATCCCCCTCCTCTTTTTGTTTCTACGAGCCAGGCACCGCACCTATGGTGCTGCTCCTACGGCCATTCCCACCGCAGGTGCGAATGCACCAGATGACAGGCACCAGCAACCCTTCTCCAAGGAGAAATCGAGCTCTGTCGACCCTCTGAATCCTGTACGGGGCCCCGAGGCCTCGACCAAATATACCAACAAGTTTGTAAACGTAAAACGGACTCTCTCGCACTCTCGGAATGCGGAAAACAACATCAAAACTAAGGATCACAACCTAAAACTAATAGAATCAACTTATGAACTTTAAATTTTTCCAACTTATTCCGAACGCGCCGAATCATACTTAAACTACTCGGAATGACACCAAATTTTGCGCGCAAGTCTTATATCACCATATGGAACTATTACCTGGCTCTGAATCCCAACGAACCTCGATAACTCTAAAACTTATTCCAAACCAAATTTAAAGAACTTTAAAACCTTCAATGCACCAACTTTCAACTTTATGCGTCGAAATGCTCTCGCATCATCCAAAACCCGATCTGAACATACGTCCAAATCCAAAATTATCATACGAACCTATTGAGACCATCGAATCCTGATTCCGAGGCCGTTTATTAGAAATGTTAACCCAAGTTAAACTTAATCTTTAAAGTAAATATTAAGGAACTAAGTGTTCTGATTTTAACCCGAACCCTTCCAAACCCGAACTAACCATCCCCGCGAGTCATAAAACAGTAAAAGCATGTACGGGGAGTCTTATTTAGGAGAACGGAGATCTAGAAAGAAAAATGACCGGTTATGCCATTACACTGCGAGACCGTAAAAGTGGCCAAGGGATCACACAAGCGGTCCTGGGTGAGATGGGCAGTGGTCGCAGGTACGAGGAGAATTTCTGCATCTGCGAGTCCGCAGATGCGACGAGGCTCCACAAATGCGGAGTTAGAGAGGTGTGGCTGGCCCCGCAGAAGCGGAAGGGATCACACAAGAGCGGAAGCATGGAAGCAAGCGGAGGGCCGCAGGTGCGGCTGGTCAGGGCCTAAGTGACGTCCGCAGAAATGGAGCCGCAGGTGCGGCTGTGGTGCCCGCAGGTGCGAAGACGCTTGGGCAGAATATATGTTGCTCAATTGGGATTTTTGCTCATTTCACTCATTTCTCTCTTGGTTTGGACAATTTTTGGAGAGTTTCAAGGGGAGACTTTCATCATCTATGGCAAGGTAAGTTATTCTCACCTATTGTAAGTTAAATACATGGATTCTATAAGGATTTAAACATGAAAACTCGTAGAAATTGTGGGGTTAGGGTAGAAAACCTAGAAATTGGTATTTATGGATTTTGACCACGAAATTGGATATGGAATTTGAAATAAATTATATATTTGAGTTCATGGTGTTATGGGTAAACTTACGAAAATTTTCGAAATCCGGGCACGTGGGTCCAAGGGTTGACTTTATTGACTTTTAGAGAGGCGTTGGAGCTGGTTTTGGAACTTTAGAGCAAGGTAAGTCTCATGTCTAACCTTATGAGGTGGAAATTACTCCCTCGGTAATGTAATTGTTATGTGATACTAGTTGTGGGTGCTACGTACGCACGGGGTGACGAGAGTATGTACGTAGTTAAAGCATGTTTACGTCCGGGTAGACTTAGGACCTTATCATGTAATATTTGAATTATTTGAACTCATTCTACTGGCTTAATTACTTGGACTTATAATTGAAATTGATTTAGAGATAAATATATGTATACTAGGCCGAGCCTTATCACCTTGAGTTGTTAGCTAGTTATTTGAGAAACGGTAAAGATTATATTCACTTTGTGCTCATGTACTGTATTGTAAGCATGTGTCTCATAATTCGATAATTTTCTTCCTTTCTTGTGGAGCGGGCCGAACGTCTCGGCAGTATAATACATGCATCTATGGTTCGTGCCGCTCAACACTCGGTAGTGTACATATTATTCTGGATCGGGCCGAACGACCTCGGCATAATTGTGCGTTATATCGTTGGTATTCCAAACATTCACGAGATTGTCCTTCCACTGATGCCCGGCATTATACATGGCACTTCTTATTCGTTTGTTATTGGTACTTTATACATCTGAGTTGATGAGGTAGAATACAAGACTGAGAAATTCATGCTTTAAAAGAAATATTTGGAAGATTAGGTAACTTATAGATTTACCTTATTATGACTGTGTGCTTCACATCTGCTTATTGTTTTATTATATTGCTTTGTTGGACCTCTAGTAAGTGTCGATGTCGACCCCTCGTCACTACTTTTCCGGGGTTAGGCTGGGTACGCGTTGATTTACGTACTCATGTTGCACTTCTGCACTAAACGTGCAGGATCTGACAGGTTCATTTGGTGATCAACTTGGCGCGCAGGCACAGATGTTGAGGAGGCTTTATGTGAGTTATATTATAAGCCACGCATCGCAATCCACATAGTCTCCATCATACTATTTATTTTATTCTGTCTTATTTACATTATGGACAGATGTATTATTATTATTATTATTATTATTATTATTATTATTATTATTATTATTATTATTATTATTATTATTATTATTATTATTATTATTATTATTATTATTATTGTATTCCTTAGTAAATGCTCATGCACTTGTGACACCGAATTTTAGGGTGTTCTAGAACTTGTTATGGATTGTTTTACTAATTCACTTTCACTTATTATTTTAACGAAATTGTGCGTAACTACGATTTATTTTAATGCACTAACCTCGTTATCCAAAAAGACTTATGATTTTAAAAAATAATAAAATAAATAATTAAGTGTTGTCTTGCCTAACGGCAATGTTGGGCGTCATCACGGCCTATAGTGGATTTTGGGTCGTGACACCCCTTTTAGCTTCCCCTCTGTCTACCAGACTTTCTCCTTCACAATTTTATCTTCTCCGTAACTCCATTTACACACCATTAATTATTTTTTCATTCCTCTTCAAAAAATGTTCTATTTCTATTATATTCAATTCAATATTTTGTACGGAAAAAAGTTCAAGACTAAATCTTCATTTCTTCTTTGTTGTACAAGATTTAGAATATTTTTGTGTTTCAAGGGTTTAATTTTGGAGAAATATTTTTTGAGGATTTGGTTAGCCGATGTGTTTTCTCAAAAACTTCCACAAAGGAGATTTCGTTCTCACAACTTAGAATGCACACGATAAAGAGGGAATTGCTCTATATTCTTCTATTTTAGCTTTATAAACGTCTATTGTTTTAATAAAATAACATTTACTGATATTCCTTATATGTGCTTTCTAATTAAATTTATATATTCACTTTTTTAAGTTTTAAATATAAGGATAACTTGCTATCTCATAAGAAAATAAAATTTAAAGTTTTGAAAATAATTAGTTGATTGTACATATTTTTTTATAAAAGAAGATAAATAAGAAGATTCAATTATAATTCAAGTCTGCTGGAAATGACTGCCACAACAAGTTTAAATCGTATCTCAAAACAATGACAAGCATATTGCTTCCGAAGAAGGGAAAGAGGTAGAAGCTAAATTTGGGGGGGGGGGGGGGGGTGTAAAAGGAGAGAGAACGTCTTTCTTGTTATAAAATAAAGACTGTAAAGTAAAGATAAGTATAGAGAAACTGATATATTATTCAAATTTCAAACTTCTGTACATAATGAACTGAATTCTCCTCTATTTATAGAAGAAAGGAAGCTGCTGTGTAAGTTGCTACTACAAGCTGCTGTGTAAGCTGCTACTGCGAGCTGTTTGTAAGCTGCTGTGTAAGCTGCTTGTAAGCTGCTGCTCTAAACTGTTGTGCCAGATATAGATAATCTTCTATCATGGGTAATATTTATCCATAACGGAGTACCGAAAGGATAAGCTTCTTCAGGAGGCTTATTTTCAATAGAATACTAAATAGATAAATGTATTTATGGCGGATTCTCATATGGATAAACTTCTTCAGGAAGCTTATTTACAACGGAGTACTAAATGAACATCCATAATATAATATATTCATAACACTCCTCCTTGGATGTTCATTAAAAGATAATGTGCCTCGTTTAAACCTTACTAGAAAAAACCCCGTGGAAAAAAATCTTAGTGAAGGAAAAAGAGTACACATATTTAGTAATACGCATTGTTAGCTGCCTCATTAAAAATCTTATAAGGAAAACCATATGGGAAAAAACCTTAATAAGGAAACAAAAGAGTACATCGCGTATTTTACTCCCCCTGATGAAAACCTTGTTTCAAATATTTAAGTCTCCGCATTCCAATCATGTATACCATCTTCTCAAAAGTTGAAGTTGGTAAAGATTTGGTGAATAAATCTGCCGGATTATCACTTGAACGGATTTGTTGCACATCAATGTCACCATTTTTCTGAAGATCGTGTGTGTAGAATAATTTTGGTGAAATGTGCTTCGTTCTATCTCCTTTTATAAATCCTCCCTTCAATTGGGCTATGCATGCAGCATTGTCTTCGTATAAAATTATGGGTCTTTTCTCACATTCCAAACCACATTTTTCTCGAATAAAATGAATTATTGATCTCAACCATACGCATTCCCTACTTGCTTCATGAATAGTTATTATTTCAGCATGATTTGAAGAAGTAGCAACAATAGATTATTTTGTGGAGCGCCATGATATGATAGTACCTCCACATGTAAACACGTACCATGTTTGAGATGTAGCTTTATGGGGATCAGATAAATAACCTGCATCTGCATAACCAACATGATCTGCACTATCTTTGTTAGCATAAAACAAACCCATATCAAGAGTTCCCTTTAAATATCGCAATATATGCTTAATCCCATTCCAATGTCTTCGTATAGGAGACGAGCTATATCTTGCTAGTAAATTTATAGAAAATACTATGTCAGGCCTTGTAGCATTAGCAAGATACATAAGTGCACCAATTGCACTGAGATAGGGTGTTTCAGGACCCAGGAGTTCCTCATCCTCTTCTGGAGGTCGGAACGGGTCCTTATTTACTTCAAGTGATCGAACAACCATTGGTGTACTCAATGGGTGCGCTTTGTCCATGTAAAAGCATTTTAAGACCCTTTCTGTATAAGCAGATTGATGCATAAAGATCTCATTTGCTAAATATTCAATTTGCTGTCCAAGACAAAGTTTTGTCTTTCCAAGATCTTTCATCTCAAATTCTTTCTTAAGATATTCAATTGCCTTTTGGAGCTCTTTTGGAGTTCCAACAAGATTTATGTCATCAACATAAACAGCAAGTATAACAAATTCTAATGTCATTTTCTTTATAAAAATACATGGACAAATGACATCATTTATGTAACTCTCTTTCAACAAATATTCACTGAGGCGATTATACCACATGCGCCCAGATTGTTTTAAACCGTATAAAGATCTTTGTAATCTGATTGAGTACATTTCACGAGATTTTGAATATGCTTCAGGCATTTTAAATCCTTCAAAGATTTTCATGTAAATCTCATTATCAAGTGAACCATACAGATAAGTTGTAACCACATCCATCATATGTATTTCTAGCCTTTCACGTAAGGCTAAACTGATGAGATATCGAAATGTTATGGCATCCATAACGGGTGAATATGTTTCTTCATAATCGACTCCAGGTCGTTGTGAGAATCCTTGTGCGACAAGGCGAGCCTTGTATCTTTCAACTTCATTTTTCTCATTCCTTTTTCACACAAAAACCCATTTATGACCGACTGATTTTATACTAGCAGGTGTTTGGACTACTGGTCCAAAGACCTCTCTTTTAGCAAGTGCGTTCAATTCTGATTGAATTGTCCCTTGCCATTTTGGCCAATCAGATCTTTGTTCACATTCTTCGACAGATCGGGGTTCAAAATTCTCACTATCTTGCATAATGTTAAGTGCAACATTATACGCAAAAATATTATCCACCACTATTTCAGATCGATTTAAATTAATCCCATCACCGGTAGAACTTATTAAAAGTTCTTCGCTCACTTGAGTCTCGGGTTTATTGATTTCTTCAGGAATCTCATAAGTAAAGACAAGTATAGAGAGAAACTGATATATTATTCAAACTTCAAACTTCTGTACATAATGAACTGAATTCTCCTCTATTTATAGAAGAAAGAAAGCTGTTGTGTAAGCTGCTACTGCAAGCTGCTGTGTAAGCTGCTTCTCTAAACTGTTGTGCCAGATATAGATAATCTTCTATCATGGGTAATATTTATCCATAACAGAGTATCGAAAGGATAAGCTTCTTCAGGAGGCTTATTTCCAATAGAGTACTAAATAGATAAATATATTTATGGCGGAGTCTCATATGGATATACTTCTTCAGGAAGCTTATTTACAAGGGAGTACTAAATGAACATCCATAATATAATATACTCATAACATTTCTCAATTTAGCTAATTACTTGAAAAGTGAATCCAAAATTAGTCCACTTGTCAAAAAAGAAAAAGATGTCTCATGCAAGTATGACTTGGCATGTGAGACACAAAATAAATTTTCTCGCATATCTCAATATAATATAAGATAGTAGATAATTTTAAAAATTGGAGAAAAACATCATAGAATGAAATGAATATATATAGTTGTATCTTGAATGAAATATTTGAATTTTCAGGCAAACTTGAATTTAGATAATGACGTGTATACCACATGTAATACATGCATTATATGTTAAGGGGTAACTGACCCCGTTAACGTATATCATATTATATTTCATGCGTTATATATAATTATTTACCTTTTTTTAAAATATATGTTTTGATCGCTTGAGTTCAATTTGTAATTACTTTGGTCCTGGACTCCTTGTTTTATAGTTGTACCACTACCACCTACCTAATTGCTTGTGGAGTCTGATGAATTGGCAGCCTGTAAGCTGTATTTAGTGTTGGGTCAAACCTCAAACGGGGTAATTGGGCTGTGAATGGGCAAAGGTCCTAAGAATACGCATATATTCATTATGAATTTTAATCTTTCAGTTAATCAAAATTCTTATTCTGAAAAACTGAATATCAAACTAATTAAACGAAATTTTACAAAAAGTAAAGTTGTCGACAAAAACAAAAATAAAAAGAAGACCCAAACTGGAAAGAATTTAAAATTTGATTGGGCTGATTTTTGTAGGTGTACATAAATAGCCATCAAAGTAGATGATCTAGAATTTTTGTCCTTACTTGCTCCATGGGCAAAACTTCAACTTTAGTAAGTAGGCGTTTAGGACATAAAAATTATAACTTTTATAAAAAGTGTGGTTTTTGGAGTTAAGTTGAAATATAGTATCTGAAATTTGAAATTATGTTTGGACATACATTTCAGTTTAAAAAATGTTACACTTTTATGAGTGGGGAAATAACTTCTTCTTTTTTCTAAAAACTTTAAAAAGTGGTTAAAACTACGTTTTGATTTTTGAAAAACTCGTTTTCAAATAAACTTCAAAAACTTACAAATGTTCATGGACAAACATGTTTTTGAAAAAAATTCGAAAAAAGGAAATAAAATTACATGGACAAACGAGTCTCAAGTGTTGCCCCTCACTTGCAGCATGAGTGTAACACCCCGAAAAATTTTAAAGTACTTAAGTGTAAAGCCTAATAAAATTTGCAAAGAAAATAATGTTTCATGGTGCCGGACTAGGCTTACGTACTTGAGGATTGTAGCTCGGACTTTTTGGGTTGAACAATGCACCGGAGAGTAAAAGAAAAAATTTTGGCGGAAAAGCACATTTATGCGGTCCATTATGCGACCGCATAATTACTATGCGGGCCGTATAATGGCCACAGAAGTGAGCAGGAGAGGGTCATTCTGGAAGCAGCTATGTGGTCGACTATGCGACTGCATAACAGTTATGCGGACCGCATAGTGACCTCATACACAGACAGTTCTTTTGGCTATTTTGTAACCAATTATGCGATCGGTATGCGGTCCGCATATCGGTTATGCAATCGCATACCTTGTTCCGGAGCTCCATTTTTGAGTTTTTAAAACCCGACCCTATTTCGTTAAGTACACTCTTTGGGATATTTTTGAGCTATAATCTGATATTTTAGAGTGAGAAGGTGTTCTTCAATTATTGTTCTTTAATTCTTACTCAAGTTTTGGAAGATTAAGAAGGGAAGCTCACTAGGTCTTCATCCCAGAGGTGAGATTTTACACCCTAAATTCTAATTTCGAAATTATCTGAAAATGGGTAATTAGCGAGATAATATTTGGGCATGAGAGTTATTTATTTTACATGCATGTGATTTCAAAGGGTGTAGGACGATTGTTGAACTAAGCATGGTAAAGATTGGGTTGTGGGATGATGGAATCTTGCATAAAATGACTTTGAAACCTTAATGCACACCTAGTGTTTGATAAAATGCTCAAATGAGCTAGAACCATAATCATCTTTCTAATTTTGGTTCAATTTGTTATATTTCTAAAATAGATTGAAGTTACTAAGAATTTCGGAACGTTTTAGAGTTTAAGGAAGCTCAATTGAGATATGTTGGATAACTCTTCTTCAAGAATTGGAATTCCCAATATCCATGTAAGTTCCGAGATGTTGATTATAAATGGAGTATTCTGATAAGTCTTGTGATGAAGATATATGTTCAATTCAAGTTTCAAATACTCTTATCATATTGTATTATAAATTGAGGATGTGTCCCAAACTATGGATTATGTATCCACATGTTATAATTTTTAGTCGTGATTTATGTGAAAGTTATTATGCCAAGTTGTGTAGAGATTGTGATACACCTCCACCCGCATACATTGAGGTGAGGTGGCATGACCGTTTTCTGTGGGGATTATGGTATAGAGATTGTAATTGAGATATACATCCACCCGCATATATATTAGGGTGAGGCGGCATGACCGCTTGTGTATGGATTATGGTATTGTGGGACTGCACCTCCACCCGCTTACATTGGGGTGAGGCGGTACGACCGCTTTGTGTATAGTTTTGGTATTGTTGTGGCACCACCACCTGCATACATTAGGGTGAGGCGGCAAAATCGCTTTGTGTTGGTATTGGTATCGTTGATGCATTTCCACCCGCATACATTGGGGTGAGGCGGCAGGGCCGCTTAATTAGAGTTGTGGTATTGTATGTACACTTCCACCTGCATACATCGGGTGAGGCGGCGGGGCCGCTTTGTGTGAAGATAGTTACAGAGGATCTCATCTTGAATCCTATAAATGTTATTGATAGCTTTTAATAAACTTGCCATGGTTTAAACGGTTATCTATATTATTCTATTGCTGCACTGGTTCATCATATTCATCTTGTATTTCTGAATTCTTAAATTAGTGTTTAGTTTTCATACTAGTACTATTCGATGGTACTAACGTCCCTTTTGTCGGGGGCGCTGCATCTTTAAATGGATGCAGGTGGTTCCACAGCAGGAGATATTGGTCAGTGATAGCAGCACACCTTCTTCCCAACTGACTTGGTGAGCCCCACTTCATCCCGGGGTCATGTATCTTTTTTTTTGTGTATACTGTTTGAGGTATAACCGGGGCCTTATTGCCGGCATTATCATTGTACTCATCTTTATCTATAGAGGCTCTGTAGACATAGTGTGGGTTGTGTAATGGTGCTGGAGAAGTCAAACTCGTGTGTTGTGCTTGAATTACTATTTCCACTTCAGATTATGAAAAATGTATTTGAAATTGAGACTTTAAAATAAAGTAACTGACGGTAAGAAATTGGTATTGCAGATAAGATCACTTTATTTGTTGATTAACGGAAACATATATATATATTCTCACTTTTCATGAATGAGTTTAGGTAGAAGGAAATCTAATAGGCTTGCTCGACCGGGATCACATGGTTGAGCCCGGTCGCGCTCCTCGGTTTTGGGGCGTGACAATGAGAAACACTTTCAATGTCTAACCTTGAAGTTTTGTCTATGAGCAAGTGAGGGTCAAAAATTAAAGATCATCCGTATTATATTTCTGTAATTTTTTGTATTTTTTCGTTCATAACCGGATAATAGTGCTCGTCGCTAGTTAAAAAATGGGCCTGTATCAACTTGTCATTGCCAACAACATCACTCCCCCTAAATGGAATATTGCCCATGAACTTAATTACAAGCCCAATTCGACTTTCTTGGACTCATATTTCACCTACCATGCCATGACAGGAAGAAACAAACTTAATAAACCTCACTCATGATTCATTTGGTACACATCCCTAGTAAAATCCTGGAGTTACAACTTGCAACCCACAAGCACCCTCTTTAACATATCAATGAGTTCCTACAACTTGAAGGTCCAGGTAAAGCTCACTTGAGTATATCACATATTGTAATATTGCATAGAACCAATGTTTCATCATTAAACTATAAAGTCTCAAAGACTTAAGACAGTCATAACGCAATTTTATTGCATTGTCTATGATCAAATGCATGAAGAAGGTGGCTCATCTCGATAGTGAGTTGTGCAAATGAGAGAGGATACTACCATTACTCATACAATCATGTGGCCACTCGAGGCTTTCACAAGATCTCTTTGTCGACATTTATGTTCTAAGTTGCCATGAATTGTCGAGACCTTATTTATATCGTTTTGTAAGGGTTTTAATTGAATCTTCTACGTTACAAAATTATATTGTATAAATAGGATTAAAAAAAAAATTATATATCCAGACATTTTTAAATTCAATTAACAAGTGATAAATGTTCTAGCAATTTTTAAATTTTCTTATTAGAATTCTTGGCTCCCACCGTTATTTCTAACTGCAAAACAAGAAATATAAACACAAAAATTTCTTGTATGATAAACCAACCAAGACCAACTACACCAGTGTTGACTAGGAAGGGAATTTTGACTTTGTAGCTAAATTCATTATATTGTGACACACACTCTCTCTCTCTATTGATTTAAAGTGAATTTATGCTATAAGCAAGAATATGGTACAACTTTTTTACACTATTGATTAATTTTAACTTTTATCATAAGTTAAATATTACTTTTATTAAATTATTGATATCTTCTCATCAAATTTACCTGTAATCATTAATTAATAACTCGTTTGTATGAATATTCATTACACGGTTACATAGAACAAAAATTCTTGGGTTAAATGCTTAAAAACATGCATCCACAGCAAAATGTCTAGAGAGAGAAACTCTATCTACAATTATCCCCTTCCCCCTAAGATGACCCCATCCCCACCCCTCGCACATGACCAAATACCACCACATGTACTAAAACCCACCGACCCACCAGATAATAGTTCAACACCAATAGAAGTTGAACAAACTCAAAAGGAAAAAAAATAAACAACTTTAAGGACATACTATCAGAAAAAAAAAAAAAATTGACAAAGTCAAATGTATACCATACTCAGTACCACCAAATGGAGGCATGCCAAATCAACCACCATTGACGACACCACTGGGCCCATCATTCTCAGCCAAAAATAAAAAACCAAACTCTACCACCCTTCGCGATTCTCTATCATTGTTAAGAATTTTGGCAAAAAGGTACATCACCACCTATTGAAATCGAAATTGCAACACTTATGGAACCTCAGCGAACACCTGACCCTCATACGTCTAGGCTGGGATTTCTTTGTGGTAAAATTCGAAAAAGAAGAGAACATGAATATTGCCCTGCATGGAGGCCCATGGTATATCATAGGACATTTCCTCTCCGTCGGGAATTGGGAACCAAATTTCGTGCCAGCAGAATCGAAAATTCATGCCACTGCCCTTTGGATCCGGCTTCCCCAATTGCCTAAAGAGTTCTACGATACAAAGATCCTAGATAGCGTTGTGAAAAGGGTTGGTAGGCTACTGAAAATTGATACGTGTACCTCTTCCACTTTAAGTGTAATGACCCAACCGGTCATTTTAACTTTTAGAATTCTGTTCCCTAAAATAAAACTTTTTGTAGGTGCTTGTAATGATTTATGACTTGCGGGGATGGTTGGTTCGGGATTTGGAAGTGTTTGAGGTGAAACCGGAACACTTGATTCCTTAAGTTGCCCTTAAAGTGCTAAGTTTGACTTCGGTCAATATTTTGAGAAAACGATCCCGGAATAGAATTTTTATGATTCTAACAGCTCCGTATGGTTATTTTGGACTTAGGAGCGTGATCGAAATTTTTTTTGGAAGTCCGTAGTGAAATTAGGCTTGAAATGGCTAAAATAGGAATTTAAAGTTTGAATGTTTGACCGGGGGGTTGACTTTTTGATATCGGAGTCGGAATCCAATTCCGAAAATTTTCATAGCTCCGTTATATAATTTATAACTTGTGTGTAAAATTTGAGGTCAATCGGATTTGATTTGATAGGTTCCGACATTGAACGTAGAAGTTGAAAACTCTTAGTTTCATTAAGCTTGAATTGGGGTATGATTCATGGTTTTAGCGTTGTTTGATGTGATTTAGAGGATTGACTAAGTTCGTACGATGTTTTAGAACTTGTTGGTATATTTGGTTGAGGTCCCGAGGGCCTCGGGTGAGTTTCGGATGGTTAACGGATCAAAAGTTGGACTTAAAAAACTGCTGCAATTTTCTCTTCTGCTGCATTTTCTGGGCTGAGATCGAGCCTCAGATCGAGCCCCAGATATCGACCCTCAGATCGAGCCTCAGATCGAGCCCCAGATATCGAGCCTCAGATCGAGCCCCAGATATCGAGCCTCAGATCGAGCCCCAGATATCGAGCCCACGATCGAGGCCTGAGTCGAAGCCAGGGACGAGGCTCAGTATCGAAGCCTCGATCGAAGGCAAGGCTCGAGGACATGATCGAAGATAAGGCTCGAGAGCTAGGATCGAGACCCGTGCTTGATGCCCTGATCGAAGGCTCAAGCTCGATGCAATGATTGAGGCTATGATCGAAGGCTCAACCTCGATACCCTAATCGAGGCCAGGACCGAGGTCCAGGCTCGAGCCTGTGATCGAAGTCACGATCGAAGGTAAGGCTCGATGGCATGATCGAAAGTATGGCTCGAGAGCTAGGATCGAGGCCCAACCCTCAATGCCCTGATCGAAGGCACATGTTCGATGCCGCGATCGAGGCCCTGTTCTAGGTCCAGTTTCGAAGTGCTAGGCAGTGTTATTAACAGAGGACATTCGTCCCATTTGCCATTTTTGGCGAACTTGAGCTTGAGCAGAGGCGACTTTTGGCAGATTTTCAAGGGAAAAACATTGGGGTAAGTGATTCTAACTCGGATTTGATCAATATACAAGAATATATCATTGTTTTCACAATTTAATTAGTGTTTTGAGATTGAAATTTAAAAAAGTTTAGAAATCTCATAGAAACAAAATTTTGAGATTTCGGAGTCGGATTTGAGTGAAACTGATATGGTTGGACTCGTAATTGAATGGGTTATCGGATTTCATAACTTTCGCCGGATTCCGAGATGTGGGCCCCGCGGGCGAATTTTTAATTAATTTCGGATCTTTTCTTTAAAATGTAGTATTTTCTTATAGAGTTGATTCCTATAATATTTAGTGATTGTATCGAATTATTTTGCCTAGATTCGAGCCAGACGGAGTTGGATAATCGTGGAAAAGGCCTTATAGTGGATTAAATTGGAGCAAGACGACGTAAGTCTCTTGTCTAATTTTGTGAGGGAGAAATTACCTCATAGGTAATTAAGATTAAATAATTATTGCTAATTGTGGGGGCTACGTACGCACGAGGTGATGAGAGTCCATGTGTAGCTACTATTAATGCTAAAATCCGGGTAGTTTAGGACTCAAAGTATGTATTACTTGTGTAAATTGTATTCTTTGATTAATTAATATTAATTGATATATATGAATATATATATATTGTGAATTGTTTGATAAAGATATTAAAGGATGAAAATCTCATAGGCTTGATTTCTATTTAAATCAATTAATTCTCAAAAGAAATTGTTCTCCTCCCAAATTTATCTTATAATAAACATATTGTCCTTCCGGAGGCACATAAGAAAATGTCCTCCTTTCTTGTGGAGCGGGCCGAACGCCTTGGCAGGATAGATGCATCTATGGATCGCGCCGCACGTCCCCTGGCAGTGTACACGACACTCTGGATCGGGCCGTACGTCCTCGGCAGAAATCGTGCTTAATAATAATAATAATTACACGATACTTTAATAATTTATTTCAGCTTGTAAAGCTAATTAGTAAATTGGAAAATCTTTGGGATTTAATGAATTATTATTCTTGCTTGTTAAGGAATTAATTGTTACTCCTGTAAATGAGATTTAATTGATAAATTATAATTTATCTGAATTAAAGGAATTTAATTAATATATTAAAAATTGATACATTTGAAGGAATTTGATTATTTCCGCTGATTAAATAAATTCTGTAAATCACATTGATTTAAATATCCTAGTTTTATTTCAATTGTTATTGACCTATAGTGAGTGTCAAAGTCGGTCATCTCGTCTCTACCACTTTGAGATTAGACTTGATACTTACTGGGTACACGTTGTTTACGTACTCATACTACACTTGCTGCACTTTTTGTGCAGGATCTAAGACAGGTACTAGTGGAGGACCTATCATCACATACCCACGTCATCCAGAGGCATAGTGGTGAGCTGCCTTTCTGAGCCGTTCTGCAGCTACCAGGGTCTCTTCTGATATTTATATTCTGTCTATTTTATTTCAGACAGTATTTGGAGTTTTGTATAATCTACTAGATGCTCATTCACTTGTGACACCAGGTCTTGGCACACACATTGGTAGAGTTTGGGTTTATATTTACTTGGTTTTAAATTTTATCAATGTATGCTTAATTTATTAGTTGGCTTGCCTAGCTGTAGTGTTGGGCGACATCACGACCTACAGGTGAAATTGGGTCGTGACAACATGGTATCAGAGCACTAGGTTCATGTAGGTCTCACAAGTTATGAGCAGACCTAATAGAGTCTTGTGGATCGGTACGGAGATGTCTGTACTTATCTTCGAGAAGTTATATGGTGTTAGGAAGCTACATTTCTTCATATTCTATCGTGCAATTGATGTAGTACTAAATATCCTTTTCTTATTCTCTCGCAGATGGTGAGAACACGCTCTAATGATATTCCAGACCAGGGAAGAGCTACTCCCCTAGTTGCTAGAGGCCGAGGGAGGGCTCCAGCCCGTGGTAGAGGGCGAGGACGTCCCAGGACTATTTCGGTTATGCCGCCAGTGGATCCAGTAGAGAATCCCATTATTGAGGAGCAGGGTGAGGTGCCTGTGGCAGAGCCTGCTCCGGTGGACTTCACATCTGCACCAGGATTTCAGGATATTATGGGTCGTATACTGTGATTCATGGATAATATGACTCATGCCGGTTTATTTTTGGCAGACCCAGCCATATCTCAGGCGGGCGGGGGAGCACAGACCCCTACTGCGCAGGCTCATGGACATGCAGCTGCTATATATCAGACACAGGGTACATTACCCGTGAGTGGAGTCCAGCCAGTGGCAGCAGCTACACCTGAGCCCAGGCTGGCTGTAGCCGCCGATCCTCAGAAACTATTGGACAGATGGACTAGACTACATCCTCCTGTCTTTGGGGGTGAGCGACATGAGGATCCACAGGATTTCATTGATCGTTACAAGGATAGACTGTACAACATGAGGATATTGGAATCCCATGGGGTTGATTTCGCTACTTTTCAGCTAGAGGGTAGAGCCCGTAGATGGTGGCAGTCGTATGCTCTTGGCAGACCAACAGATTCTCTTCCCATGACTTGGGATAGGTTCACCCATATCTTCTTGGACAGGTATATTCCACCCTCCCAGAGGAAAGAGTTGCGGTTTCAGTTTGAGCAGCTCCAGCAGGGTCAGATGTCAGTGACCGATTATGAGGCGAGGTTTTCTGAATTATCTCGCCATGCACTAATGATACTCCCTACTGAGGCGGAGAAAGTGCGAAGGTTTGTAGCCGGTTTACATACTGGTATTCAGGCCACTATGGCTCGAGAGGTTGAGATGGGTACCTCTTATGAGCGAGTTGTGGAGATAGCCCGGAGGATTGAGGGTGTACGTCAGCGGAGCCGAGAGCAGATTATGAGAGATAAGCGGTTCAGGTACTCTGGAGAGTTCAGAGGTGCTCTGTCCGGGGGCAGAGGTTAGTTCGTGAGGGGACAGTGCAGCAGACCCCCATATCCAGCACCACTACCTCCTCGAGGTGCTCCAGTGTGACCTTATCTCAGTGCTATCCCAGAGAGTTCTTACCGCCCACCAGCTATTCAGGGTCCTCCTAGTGGGTAGTCAGGTCCCCAGGGCCAGACACTTAGTCAGCAGCCCATCGCATCGAAGAGTTATTACGAGTGCGGGGATCCCAGTCACATACGGAGGTTTTGCCCCAGGCTTCGAGGTAGACCAGTACAGCAAGGTCAGCAGCCTATGCTTACCGGACCAGTTGCTCCACCAGTAGTCCGACCACCCAGAGGTGGAGGACAGGTGGGTAGGGACCGTCCTAGAGGTGGAGGTCAGCCAGGCGGAGGCCAGACAGTTGGCGCTCCAGCTCGGTTCTATGCTTTTCCGGCTAGACCAAATGTAGAGGCCTAAGATGCCGTGATTACAGGTATTATTTCTGTTTCTGGCAAAGATGCCTCAGTATTATTTGATCCAGGATCTACGTATTCATATGTGTCATCTCGATTTGCTCTATTCCTGGTGTTTCTCGTGAGTCCTTGAGTACTCCTGTTTATGTGTCCACTCCTGTGGGCGATTCTGTTGTGGTGAACGGATCTACCGGTCCTGTATTATTACATTCTGTGGTTATGAAACTAGAGCAGATCTCCTATTGCTTGAGATGACCGATTTTGAAATTATTCTGGGTATGGACTGGTTATCTCCATATCATGCTATTCTAGATTGTCATGCCAAGACTGTTACCTTGGCTATTCCAGCATTGCCTAAGCTGGAGTGGAAGGGTTCGCCTGTTAGTTCATTTAATCGAGTTATTTCTTTTATAAAGGCTCAACACATGGTTGAGAAGGGTTGTTTGGCTTATCTAGCCTATGTTCGGGATACTACTACAGAGACTCCTGCTATTGATTCAGTGCCTGTAGTTCGGGAGTTTCCCGATGTATTTCCGTCAGATCTTCCAGGTATGCCACCTAATCGTAATATTGATTTCTGTATTGACTTGGCTTCAGATACCCAGCCTATATCTATCCCACCGTATCGCATGGCTCAAAAAGAATTAAAAGAGTTGAAAGAACATCTTGAAGAGTTACTAGCCAAAGGGTTTATCAGACCGAGTGTATCGCCTTGGGGTGCACCAGTATTGTTTGTGAAAAAGAAGGATGGAACAATGCGGATGTGTATTGATTATCGCCAATTGAACAAAGTCACTATTAAGAACAAGTACCCGTTGCTGCGTATTGATGATCTATTTGACCAGTTGCAGGGTGCTAGGGTATTCTCTAAGATCGACTTGAGGTCGGGGTACCATCAGTTGAAGATTCGGGATTCGGATGTTTCGAAGACTGCTTTCCGTACTAAATATGGTCATTATGAGTTTCTGGTAATGTCTTTTGGTTTAACTAATGCACCGGCAACATTTATGGATCTGATGAATAGGGTATTCAGGCCATATATTGACTCATTTGTCATTGTCTTCATTGATGACATTTTGATCTACTCTCGTAGTAAGGAGGAGCATGAGCAGCATATGAGAGTAGTGCTTCAGACATTGCGGGAACAAAAGCTATATGCTAAGTTCTCTAAATGTGAGTTTTGGCTAGAGTCTGTAGCATTTTTGGGACATATCGTATCGGGCGAAGGTATTAAAGTTGATCCCAAAAAGATTGAGGTAGTTCAGAATTGGCATCGTCCCACTTTGGTGACGGAGATCAGGAGTTTTCTGGGTTTGGCAGGTTATTATCGTCGGTTCGTAGAAGGTTTTTCATCTATTGCAGCACCTTTGACCAAATTAACCCAGAAGGGTGCTCCATTCCGATGGTCCGATGATTATGAGGTGAGCTTTCAGAAGCTCAAGACATCATTGACTACAACACGAGTGTTAGTGTTGCCTTTTGGTTCGGGGATGTATACAGTGTATTGTGATGCTTCGCGCATTGGCTTGGGTTGTGTATTGATGCAGGAAGGGCAAGTTATTGCATATGCTTCACATCAGCTGAAGCCCCATGAAAAGAATTATCCGGTACATGATTTGGAGTTAGCTGCGATTGTTCACGCTCTTAAGATTTGGAGGCATTATCTTTATGGGGTGTCTTGTGAAGTTTACACTGATCATCGCAGTTTGCAGCATTTGTTCAAGCAGAGGGATCTAAATTTGAGGCAGCGCAGATGGCTGGAGTTACTAAAAGATTATGATATTACTATCTTGTATCATCCGGGCAAAGCAAATGTGGTTGCAGATGCCTTGAGCAGAAATGAGGAGAGTATGGGTAGTTTGGCTTTCATTTCAGCAGAGGAAAGACCATTAGCCTCAGATATTCAGTCTTTGGCTAACAGACTTATGAGGCTGGATATTTCAGAGCCCAGTCGAGTTCTTGCATGTGTTGTGGCCCGGTCTTCACTATTTGAACAGATCAAGGCTCGCCAGTATGATGACCCACACCTGGTGGTTCTTCGTGAAACGGTACTACGAGGTGGTACCAAGGAAGTCACTATTGGTGCAGATGGTGTTCTACGACTCCAGGATCATCTGTGTGTTCCTAATGTGGATGAACTGAGGAAAAAGATCCTGGAGGAGGCACACAGTTCTCGATATTCTATTCATCCAGGTGCTACAAAGATGTATCGTGACTTGAGGCAGCATTATTGGTGGCGACGAATAAAAAAGGACATAGTTGAGTATGTAGCTCGGTGTCTAAATTGCCAGCAAGTTAAATATGAGCATCAGAAGCCAGGTGGCCTACTCCAGCAGATGACCATACCAGAGTGGAAATGGGAACGAATTACTATGGATTTTGTAGTTGGGTTGCCGCGGACCTTGAGGAAGTTTGATGCAGTTTGGGTGATTGTTGACAGGTTGACCAAGTCGGCACATTTTATTCCTGTTGTGACTACGTATACTTCAGAGAGGTTGGCCCAGATTTATATTCAGGAGATAGTTCGGTTGCACGGTGTGCCAATTTCCATCATATCAGATAGAGGCCCTCAGTTTACTTCAGTTTACTCAGGCCCTCTGGAGAGCAGTACAGAGTGAGTTGGGGACCCGTGTAGAGCTCAGCACAGCCTTTCATCCGCAAACCGATGGACAGTCAGAGAGGACAATTCAGATTTTGGAGAATATGCTCAGGGCATGTGTGATTGACTTTGGAGGTCAGTGGGATCGTTTCCTACCTTTGGCCGAGTTTGCTTATAATAACAGTTACCAATCCAGCATCGAGATGGCTCCATTTGAGGCTTTATATGGTCGGCGATGTCGTTCACCTATCAGATGGTTTGAGCCAGGTGAGGCTAAGTTATATGGTACTGATTTGGTAAGGGATGCCTTGGAAAAGGTAAAGTTGATTCAGGAGCGACTTCGTACAGCACAGTCCAGACAAAAGAGTTACGCGAATCAGAAAGCGCGTGATATATCATTTATGGTAGGTGAAAAAGTTCTCTTGAAGGTTTCGCCGATGAAGGGAATTATGAGATTCGGGAAGAAGGGCAAATTGAGCCCAAGGTTTATAGGCCCATTTGAGGTGTTGAAACGAGTTGGGGAGGTTGCTTATGAGCTTGCCTTGCCTCCCAGCCTATCGGGAGTTCATCCGATTTTTCACGTATCTATGCTCCGGAAGTATCATGCCGACTTATCACATGTGTTAGACTTCGGCACAGTTCAGCTAGATGATAGCTTGGGTTATGAAGAGGAGCCAATTGCCATTGTTGATAAACATGTTCGCCAGTTGAGGTCCAAGAGAATTTCTGCAATAAAAGTCCAGTGGAGGGGCCAACCAGTCGAGGAAGCGACTTGGGAGGCCGAGGAAGACATGCGGAGCAGATATCCCCACTTATTCAGCACTCCAGGTACAATTCTAAACCCGTTCGAGGACGAATGTTTGTTTAAGAGGTGGAGAATGTAATGACCCAACCGGTCATTTTAACTTTTAGAACCCCGTTCCCTAAAATAAAACTTTCCGTAGGTGCTTGTAATGATTTATGACTTGCGGGGATGGTTGGTTCGGGATTTGGAAGTGTTTGAGGTGAAACCGGAACACTTGGTTCCTTAAGTTGGCCTTAAAGTGCTAAGTTTGACTTCGGTCAACATTTTGAGAAAACGACCCCGGAATAGAATATTTATGATTCCAACAGCTCTGTATGGTGATTTTGGACTTAGGAGCGTGATCGGAATTTTTTTTGGAAGTCCGTAGTGAAATTAGGCTTAAAATGGCTAAAATAGGAATTTAAAGTTTGAAAGTTTGACCGGGGGGTCGACTTTTTGATATCGGAGTCGGAATCCAATTTCGAAAATTTTCATAGCTTAGTTATGTAATTTATGACTTGTGTATAAAATTTGAGGTCAATTGGAGTTGATTTGATAGGTTCCGACATTGAACGTAAAAGTTGAAAACTCTTAGTTTCATTAAGCTTGAATTGGGGTATGATTTATGGTTTTAGCATTGTTTGATGTGATTTAGAGGTTCGACTAAGTTCGTATGATGTTTTAGGACTTGTTGGTATATTTAGTTGAGGTCCCGAGGGCCTCGGGTGAGTTTCGGATGGTTAACGGATCAAAAGTTGGACTTAAAAAGCTGCTGCAATTTTCTCTTCTGCTGTATTTTTTGGGCTGAGATCGAGCCTCAGATCGAGCCCCAGATATGGAGCCCCAGGTATCGAGCCTCAGATCGAGCCCCAGATATCGAGCCCACGATCGAGGCCTGAGTCGAAGCCAGGGACGAGGCTCAGTATCGAAGCCTCGATCGAAGGCAAGGCTCGAGGAAATGATCGAAGATAAGGCTCGAGGGCTAGGATCGAGACCCGTGCTTGATGCCCTGATCGAAGGCTCAAGCTCGATGCAATGATTGAGG
Organism: Nicotiana tomentosiformis; assembly: GCF_000390325.3. Classification (NCBI taxonomy): domain Eukaryota; kingdom Viridiplantae; phylum Streptophyta; class Magnoliopsida; order Solanales; family Solanaceae; genus Nicotiana; species Nicotiana tomentosiformis. The sequence continues at coordinate 103,340,608 of NC_090823.1, read as the reverse complement.
CTATGATCGAAGGCCCAACCTCGATACCCTGATCGAGGCCATGACCGAGGTCCAGGCTCGAGCCTGTGATCGAAGTCACGATCAAAGGTAAGGCTCGATGGCATGATCGAAGGTATGGCTCGAGGGATAGGATCGAGGCCCAACCCTCGATGCCCTGATCGAAGGCACATGTTCGATGCTGCGATCGAGGCCCTGTTCGAGGCCCAGTTTCGAAGTGCTGGGCAGTGTTATAGACAGAGGACATTCGTCCCATTTGCCATTTTTGGCGAACTTGAGCTTGAGCAGAGGCGACTTTTGGCAGATTTTCAAGGGAAAAATATTGGGGTAAGTGATTCTAACTCGGATTTGATCAATATACAAGAATATATCATTGTTTTCACAATTTAATTAGTGTTTTGAGATTGAAATTTGGAAAAGTTTAGAAATCTCATAGAATCGAAATTTTGAGATTTCGGTATCGATTCGGAGTCGGATTTGAGTGAAACTGGTATGGTTGGACTCGTAATTGAATGGGTTGTCGGATTTCATAACTTTCGCCGGATTCCGAGATGTGAGCCCCGCGGGTGAATTTTTAATTAATTTCGGATCTTTTCTTTAAAATGTAGTATTTTCTTATAGAATTTATTCCTATAATATTTAGTGATTGTGTCGAATTATTTTGGCTAGATTCGAGCCAGACGGAGTTGGATAATCGTGGAAAAGGCCTTATAGTGGATTAAATTGGAGCAAGACGAGGTAAGTCTCTTGTCTAATCTTGTGAGGGGTAAATTACCTCATAGGTGATTAAGATTAAATAATTATTGCTAATTGTGGGGGCTACGTACGCACGAGGTGACGAGAGTCCGTGCGTAGCTACTATTAATACTAAAGTTCGGGTAGTTTAGGACTCAAAGCATGTATTACTTGTGTAAATTGTATTCTTTGATTAATTAATATATATATATATATATATATATATATATATATATATATATATATATATATATATATATATATATATATTGTGAATTGTTTGATAAAGATATTAAAGGATGAAAATCCCATAGGCTTGATTTCTATTTAAATCAATTAATTGTAAAAAGAAATTATTTTTCTCCCAAATTTATCTTATAATAAACATACTGTCCTTCCGAAGGCACATAAGAAAATGTCCTCATTTCTTGTGGAGCGGGCCGAACGCCTCGCCAGGATAGATGCATCTATGGATCGCGCCGCACGTCCCTCGGCAGTGTATACGACACTCTAGATCGGGCCGTACGTCCTCGGCAGAAATCGTGCTTAATAATAATAATAATTACACGATACTTTAATAATTTATTTCAGCTTGTAAAGCTAATTAGTAAATTGAAAAATCTTTGGGATTTAATGAATTATTATTCTTGCTTGTGAAGGAATTAATTGTTACTCCTGTAAATGAGATTTAATTGATAAATTAGAATTTATCTGAATTAAAGGAATTTAATTAATATATTGAAAATTGATACATTTGAAGGAATTTGATTATTTTCGCTGATTAAATAAATTCTGTAAATCACATTGATTTAAATATCCTAGTTTTATTTCAATTGTTATTGACCTATAGTGAGTGTCAAAGTCGGCCATCTCGTCTCTACCACTTTGGGTCGTGACATTAAGAGGCAGATACGCACAGATTTACATCCAAGTACCCATAGAGGTACCCCTCCAAACGATGGTGCTAATTGGGGAGCACAAGCAACAAATTGAGTATGAGGGAGAGGGTCATGTGCAAAGGGTGTGGGCGACTGGGTCATCTGTTCAGAAAATGCCCAAATCAAAAGCCAATAGCGGCACACAAGATAGCAGAGACTTCGATGATAAACCACAGTACTCAAGGGGACTAGGACTGGAAAGTGGTGGAATTTTCACAAAGATCAAGACGACAATGTAGAATGGAAGGAAACAAAAAACATAGACAACTAGAGGCAATGGAAAGCAGGCCGGAAAGCGGGAAGCGGGAAGCGGCCACCGGATTCAGGTAAGTTTTTCGTCCTTTGTAGCATCGAAGAGGGTGACACAAGGGCTATGGAACAGGGCGGCACTAGGGTTGTGGAGCAATGGGCCCAACGGACATCATACGGACCCAATAGAAACCATACATGCCTCGTCAAAACATCCCCCAACGGGACAGACAAATAAATCCAAATGGGCCCAAGTTTCAAATGTCTGGACCACTAGCACATAACCCAAGCCAGAAACACACGTCACAATTTGTGGCAAGCAATGAGCACACTCAAGGCACGTGCCCTCCTAACACACACGCATCTCTTGTCTCTCACACGGCCCAAAGGAAAAAACACGCACCCATATCAGGTAAGCGTACTTCCCAAAATACAATCCCAAATCTGATACCACCTGACTCTGATATAAGTCAACTCACGGGGGCCACTAACGAGGCTAATTCTAACTTCAGTACTACTATTACCAATACTGGGCAGGGGGAAGGGATTTAATTACGCATTTTAACTCACCTTCTCATACCACAACCCCCTTATTTTCCATCATCACTCCCCCTCAGTTGATTTGACTGACGCTGTCGCCTCCCAAAGATCTCAAATGATGAGAAATCTTCATGCACAGAAACCTAATGGTGAAGGAGTTAGCTTAAAATAAAAGGGGTGTATGATAGGAGAAAATAGCTCCACTGCCAGTTTGGACACCAAAAATGGAGAGAAAACAAAACAATCCAACAAACAACAACAATATGCAGAGCTAGTGGGAGTATCCAACCCCAATGCTAGTATCATCTACCCCTACCCACGTATCACATTCCAACCTCATGGTTGGAGATGGCTCTGTATGGTGTTGCATTTCCCTTGACCTTCACAATAGGGGCAATGCCCATCATAGTAGCCATCCAAAACCCTCAGACAGCCTGAACCATGCCCTGTTGAATTATGGCCACCAACTATAGCTGGCAACACTCATGCAAACCCAGTTTGCACAGAGCCAGCAGACAATGACAACAAACCAGTTGAGCTCCCTCATGGAACAGATAAGCCATATCCTCCCTTTCATCCCATTAGTCTCCCAGGGGAGGGGATCCCCATCCCCTTTCTCTCCATGGACACCAGCGAGAACAATGACCTCATCATCAATGACAAGGTCAGAAAATATCCACGAACACCTAGAGGCAACCAACACAGAACTAGAGGAAGTGATACCAAGGCTGGAGTTCCCAAAACCAAAGTAATGCTCTTGCAATAGGAGGAAACAATAGAATCCAGAGGACCTGGGGAAGAAATTCTTATCGAACTATGCCCAAGAAGCATGGTGATATGCAGAGTAAGCCTAAGATCAGCCTTAGATCCAAACTCAGGAGAATCAGATGTGAACCTAAAACCAGTGATGGCCCGGTTAACCACCCAGACCTCTTCTTGAATGGAGAACCAAGAGGGCTTAACAGTGAAGAAGAGAGCCAAATGCCTGAAAAGGAAGTCACAAACCAACCCCAGGTTACTAATAAATTTCATCATTTGGAATGCTAGAGATACTAATAGTAGGGAATTTAGGAGACACTGCTCTGAGATGGTCAAATTGCACAAACCTGCCATGCTTGTGCTCCTGGAAACCAGGATAGCTGAGCACAAGCACCTGATCCAGGAGCTGGGCTTCACATGGCAAATCCAGAACCCTGTTGTGAGCCTATCATGAGGCATTATTATTATGTAGAAAGATGACATCCTGAATATTGATGAGGTCTCCACCACTCTTCAAGGCATCAATGTCATAATCAAGGTAACTCTCTCTTCCTCCCCATGGCTTTTCACTGTTGTTTATGCCAACAACACTTATGCTAGCAGAAGGACTCTCTGGGACCAGCTTAGAACCATTTCTAATGGCTATAGAGGTAGTTGGCTGGTAGGTGGGGACTTCAATGAAGTCCTAAGGGCCAGCGATAAGCAGAGGAAAACTGTATCTCTGCCCCAAAAGCTAACCTGTTCTGGCACTGTCTGAACCATTACAAGCTAATTGACTTGGGTTTTAAGGGAAGTAAATACACTTGGACTAATATGAGGTATATAAATATGAGTCAACTAATCCTATAAATACTGGATAGGTGCTTTGCCAATGATGATTTGGATTCAGGAATACCCTTCTAGTAATGTAAGTCACCTCCCTATAACATATTCTGACTATTACCCTATGTTGGTCAGCTTATGGCTAAATGCCTACAATACATCATCTAGACCCTTTAGGTTTGAACCCATGTGGTGTAGTCACCCATCATTCTCTAACATTGTCCAATAAGCCTATGAGGGGAGTGGTAGCCTAGAAAGGGGTACTGCACAGTTCCAGGCCCAAGTGTTAACCTGGAACAGAATTGTGTTTGGCAATATCTTCCATAAGAAGAAGCATATTCTTGCCAGACTTAGGGGCATTCAAAATCTAATGCCTACCCCTTTAGTACTTTCCTGCAGAATTTAGAGGGTTAGCTTCTAGAGGAATATTCCATTGTTCTTAATTATGAGGAAGTATATTGGAAAACAAAGTCTAGGATTAACTGGCTGATGGGAGGGGATGCTAATACTAGATTTTTCCATACCTCAACTCTTAATAGGAGAAGAAGGAACAAAATCATGGCTCTATCGGATGAGGTAGGGAATTGGATTGAGAAGCAGCATGAGATAAAAAACACTATCTACCAATATTACTCCACTCTTTTTACCACTGAGCACCAATTCTCATCCACATCCTGGCAGAGCACAAAACTACGGGTGCTCATACCCTGTCCACTAGAGAGCAATCTACTCTGAATGCTCCATTAAGTAGTAGTGAGATCAAGGTGGCTATGTTCTCTTTCAAACCTACAAAGGCCCCTGGCCCTCATGGTCTCTACCCTTTCTTCTACCAAAAATACTGGAATATTCTAGAGAACAAGATCACCCATTTATGTAATCATACATTCCATACCCTAGAAATAAAGCCTGAAGTAAACACAACCTATCTCTGTTTGATCCCTAAGTGTGCCAATGTCACAATCCTTAAGGATTCCATACCTATTGGGCTATGCAACACTATCTACAAAATAATTACCAAAATAAGTGTCAACAGAATCAAGCCTGTCCTCCCTACCATCATTGGCCCCAGCCAAGCCAGTTTCTTGTCCAATAGAAGAGCTAGTGATAATGCATCATTATGCAGGAATACATCAACCATTTCACTAAGATAAAAGGAAAAAAATGCTAACAAGATCCTCAAAATTGACTTAGAAAAGGCTTTTGATAGATTAGAATGGTCCTTTATTAGAGACACTCTGGTGTCCTTTAGATTTCCTCACAATATGACCAAATTAGTCATGTCTTGCATCTCTACAAGCTCTATCCACTCTGAACTAACAACTCCCATGCAGGGACTAAGAATGGCAGTCTCAAACAACTTCATGCCTTTTGAAGTTAACATAGATTCAACTAAGGTAATACACTGTATCAATAAAGGTAACCTGATTTATGAAACTATTATATGTGAATGCAGGTCACTCCTAACAGCACTGGGGCATCCTTAAGTAAATCACAGCTACATAGAAGCTAATAGAATGGCGGACAAGCTGGCCAAGGAAGCAGGCAAGATGACAGAAACAACAACAAATTTTTTGATAGTTACTCCGGTGTTTGTCAATGAAGCAATATGGGCAGACATCCTAGGAACTACTTTTGAAAAAAAGACACGGGGTTGTAATATTTCTAATGTATCGATAGACTACACTTTTTTTGTGGATGTTGATATCTCTCCACATGCTTCTGTTGTAACAAACAGTCAAGTAGTTAGCTAATACTCCCTCTATTTTAATTTATGTGAACCCATTTGATTGTGCACGAAATTTAAGAAAAGAGAGAAGACTTTTGAACTTGTGGTGTAAAACGAGACACGTTTATTTTGTGTGGCTATAAATCATTACATAAAGGTAAATTATTTTCAAATATGGAAATGAGTCATTCTTTTTAGCAGGGACTAAAAAGGAAATAGGTTCACATAAATTGAAACGGAGGGAGTATATATATATATATATATATATATATATATATATATATATATATATATGTTGATAAAAAAAAAGAAATTCTTTCAAATAAGTGAAAAAAAGAAACGAGAAAAGGGAAAGAAAAGAGAAAATAAAATAAAATATCTAGTACTCCTACTCTGTAATAATTAAGTGGTGGGTCAATCCCTATAAAAATCACCCGCTCTTTGACCCATACTACTCTTCTGCTTCTTCCACACATTAGGGTTTCGAAAACCCTTTCCCCTCCGCCTCTTTCCTTCTTCAACCGAATCTGAGCCCAAAAACAATGGCGGAAGAAGCACAGTACGCAGCAGCCGAAGCGGGTAACAACAAGAGGAAGTACGAGGATCAAACGACACCGCCGCCCGGCCCAAGGAGGCCCACTGGATTTTCTGCCCCGATCTCTTCCGTATCTCCTCCTGATGGTGCTGCTCCTCCTTCTTCTTACAATAGCGTGCCGCCGCCAATGGATGATTTTCAGTTGGCTAAGCAAAAGGCTCAGGAGATTGCTGCTCGGCTGTTAAATAGTGCTGAAGCTAAAAAGCCTAGAGTTGATAATAATGGTTCTGGTGCTGGTGCCGGTGGATTTGATTCATATGAACGTAAGGGTATACTTGTCTTTTTACTGTCATTGATTTTGTGTTTGGTTTGTGTGTTTTGTAAGAAGATTTTTGCAGTGACATATATTTTCTCTTACTGAAATCGAAAATGAATTCAGTTTTCTACTGCTCATTGTACTGTTATCATACGTTCTTACTACTGTTATGATTAGTTAGCAAGGTAGTAGGGTTTTAGATTTAACCTCTTTGTTTAAGTGTATATTTCAATATGATTATTGATTATCAACTCTGTTATCACTAGAGAAAATACACAGGGAGGAAATGTTTTTCTTACTGAAATTATTTTTCATTGAAAATATATAGGGGGAAAAGTAGTTTAGTGACTTTATTACAATAAAATAAAAGTTGAGTGACCATCCATGAAATTACTGTTTTGCTCATTGTATTATTATCATTTCTCACTTTATACCCAACCAAACACCTGGACAACCAGTTTTATGTGAAGCTGACTTTAAGAAAGTTCCAAAGACTGTTGAAGCTTGTGATTTAAAACAAGTCTTAGGAATCTGTGTGGCTATAAATCATCCATTAAGGGTAAACGGGGAATTTTAAGGTTAGATAGTTTTTAATAATAAAAATCTATCATTCTTTTCATGGAAAACATATTTGTCCATACCAAAATAGTGTTTTCTAGGTAGCATGGCTTTTGCTTTAATCTACTGGTTTTAGTGTATAGTTTTAATATGTTTATCGATGATTAGGTAGTCAGGTCTATTATAAGATCTTGTAGAGTTGTTGGCTGTAAATCATCTAAATGGGGTATTTTGAAGTTAGATTGTTTTCAAATATAAAAACTTGTCATTCTCTTGGGGATAGACCGAAAAGGGAAAAGTATCACATAAATTGGGACAGAGAGGTATTTTTCATGGAAAACATATTTGTCCATACCAAAATAGTGTTTTTATTGGCTACCACTGATGTGATTAGTTTTCTAGGTAGTATGGCTTTTGTTTTAACCTACTGGTTTTAGTGTATACTTTTATATGCTTAATGATGATCATGTTGATAGAGTGTCAGGTCTATTATAAGATCTTGTAGAGTTAGATGTTTTGTGTTTTCTTGCGAGTGCAGACAAGCCGATTGTTACTCCTTCGGTGACAAGTTCATATGGTTATCCCGGGCAAAGCAAGAAGATTGAAATACCAAATGGCAGAGTTGGCGTAATTATAGGCAAAGGTGGGGAGACTATCAAGTATCTTCAACTCCAGTCTGGAGCCAAGATTCAGGTTACTAGAGACATGGATGCTGATCCGAATTCTCCAAATAGAGCCGTTGAACTCATGGGTACTCCAGACCAAATAGCTAAAGCTGAGCAGTTAATTACTGAGGTTCTTTCTGAGGTAGTACTAATCTGTCTTACTATACAGTGTCAAGTCTAGTAATTCTTTTTGTTGAATCATATCAATTTTGCTCATGCTTTCGAATATTATATCTTCCCTCCTCGGTGTGTTACTTATGCATTATGTATTTGAAATAGGCCGATTCGGGTGGTTCTGGTCTAGTTAACCGGAGGTTACCTGGACAGCAATCAGGAGGAGAACAATTTTCGATGAAAGTCCCTAACAACAAGGTGAGTTTTAGTGCTGTAGTTCGTTCATCTTGCGGTCAGCTTTCTACTACTTGTCTCATGTCCATTTATATGTATTTTAGGTTGGTCTTGTTATTGGTAAAGGAGGTGAAACCATAAAAAATATGCAAGCAAGAACTGGGGCTCGTATTCAGGTAACTTTTAATTGCTTTCCCAAAATAGATCTGCAGTTTTTGGTGGCAATAGTGTTTTTTGTTGTATGAAGAATTCCAGTCCTTTCTTTCTTAAAAAAGCAATTATTTGTCGAGATTTTAGTTTAGCTTTCTTACCTTTCCTACCTTGTCACAGGTGATTCCTTTGCACTTGCCTCCTGGTGATACGTCACAAGAGAGGACCGTACAAATTGATGGGTCAAGTGAACAGATTGAGGCTGCAAAGCAGCTGGTGTATGAAGTGATTAGTGAGGTATGTGTAACTGGTTAATATTCTTCAGTTTCTATTCTTTCCACTTAATATCGTGAGAATATGATAGGCAGATGACTTTGGCGTCAAGATGATACATAACCTCCTTTTGAATGTTAGAAGTATTTATGTTTGTATATTATTTGGTGACATATATCTGTAGTTTGTTAATGTGTATGTGGATTTTGCATTGTGGAAGATACCGCACTTGATTTCTTTAGTCTTCTAAGAGCTGCTTTTGTAGTTCTCTTGATCCTGAGTTTTAAAATTCTTCTATCAACATCTTGAAAAGGCATTATGGTATTAATTTTTTCAGCAGTGGTGGATTTCCTGACACATCAAAATTACAGATTGCGTTTGTTGCTAGAGCATCATGAATAACCAATTGAGTGATCCTAAATCTGAATTTATCAGGATAGTCATTATTTTTGTCTATAAGTTTCATGTATGTATATTGCTGTTAATTACCTATCCGTCCTTGTCTCGCTGGAAATTCATAGTGTTTGCAGATATCATTTTGCCAATCTTCTTTTTGGACTACAGCTTCAGTTAATGGGAATTGTAGTTCGTTTCCAATGATCCCTGGATGAAGGAGATTGGCTCTTGCTGTGCTTCATTTTTGGAAGGAAGTACTCTTATTCCTAACTGGACATACGCTTTCTAGTTGCAAATAGGTCCTTGAGAGTATGTTACTCCACACTGAAATATAACCCCATTACATTATGGATGAATAGTTTGTTATCCACAGAATATATCTGTAGTGTGACAGAGCACCTATCTGTGTCTACATTTTTCCCATTGGTTTATTCTAATTAGTTGGATGTTGCTGGAGCAAGAGAATGGGCTTCTATCCGAAGGCAATATCAGGTTTAAAATGGCATATCGAAAACTATAGTCATGCCTCAATGTCTATTGAATTATTTCTCGCTGGACTTTAGATATTTGGCTTTTTTTGAGGCGCAGGTTTTGGAGAAGTCTTTTCCTTGAAGGTAACGAAGTCTGTAAAAATTTCCCTAATATTGAGCGTCTATTCTAATCTCAGATGTGCAACAACTCTCGGTCTGAATTCTTAGTTAATATCAGGGGACAACATATAACTATGCTGGTTAATTTTGTATCTGATCACTGATATTATTATTGGAAAATTTGTAGGCTTAGTATTTATCGGACAATGGTGACACCAACATGAAACCATTTAGTGTTGGTGTTCCCTCAGCTTTGTTCTGGTATGGTCTCCAACCTAATTATTGATAACTTTAGTCATATTCTGGAGTAAATGAGAGCCTGCTTTTGCTAGGATGCAAGTGAGTAGACTAAGATATGTTGAGATTATCATTATATCTTTTGGGTGTCTAACTTGAGATATTTTATGAATTTACCACATAGAAGTGTTGCAAGAAACAGTATTTGGTGTTATTATCTACTGTTTATGTTGGTATTCTGTCGGAGGATAACTTTATTGTGCCTTTAGATTTCTAGTGCTTTGTTTGGTTTCTTTTGAAGAAAAATCCATCTATTGTGTCCTTATTATTGATTAGCTGCTAGTATCTGGTTTTGTTTGTTATCTCCATAAACCTTTGGCTAATTATTGGCTATGAAGATCAAACTCTCCGAGATTAGGAGTGCTGAAAGGACTATTATCATATTAGATCTGTGTGTGCCTTGATTGCTAGCAGTACTATTAGATTCTGCTTTGTTGTCTCAGTAAGACATGTCTTATTGTTGAAAAATGAGTGAACTGTTGCCCTACATGTATGATGTATCATGTAGGGGTCTGTTTCCTGATGGTGTTACGAAATGACATCAATTGTCACTCCTTTTGGCTTTTTTGTTTGTTTGTTTGTTTGTTTTTGGTGCACACTTTTTGTCACCTTTCTGTGTATATATGTGAACCCATGCAAGGAGTGAGAGTTCGTCTTGGAACTGCAAGATTTGGTGCTGCTGCTGTGCAAAAACACATTTATTCTTGATATTGTAGTTCATGGCTTGTCTAATTTGTGTATCATTTGAGGACTTAGTTATTAAAATGCAGTTGGTATATAAATTTGGATACTCCTTATCAATATAATATATAATTTGAATACTCTGCTGATGACATAATGAACAGACTCATCTTTTACTATTGGCAAGTCACACAGGCTTTTAATGCTATCTTCAAAAATAGTGGTATCTTGCCATCTTAAGTGTTATTTTGCCTAGGCTTTTAAAATGCTTTCTTCAAAAATAGTGGTATCTTGCCATCTTAAGAGTTATTTTCCCTACATATAGAATGCGTATACTTTTTTCTCTCTGCTTTGGTATCCTTCACTTCAAATAGGGTGAGGATGGGCATCTGCCAGGAGTTTGTACCTCCCAACCAGTAAGTCTACATCTGTCTTGATGCATACATAATATCAATTGTTAAATGTTTGTGGTATTTGCTACTGTTTTATCTGCTATGTTTATGCTACCCGGCTGTGAGTTACCTACTTACGTTAATATGCAAATTATCTTTATATTCCTAGATCAATCATTCTTGGTTAATTTAGACAGTAATTCTTGTGCAGAATCGTGCTAGGAATCCAGGAATGGGTGGAGGATATCAACAAGGTTATCAGGCCCGACCTCCTACAAGCTGGGCCCCTCCTGGTGCCCCAATGCAGCAACCTGGCTATGGATATGTTCAGCCTGGCGCATACCCTGGTCCATCCCCCCAATATAACGCGTCTCAACAACCTTACCCTGGCTACCCTCCTCAACCTGCCTCTGCTGGATATGCCTCTGGCTGGGATCAGACTACTGCCCAAAATCAACAATCTCAGGGAGGTGGTTATGATTACTACAACCAGCAGGCCCCACCACCGCAGCAACAAACTCCTGGTGGCACAGCTGCTTCAACCGATAATAGTGCCTACGGTTACAACCAGCAATCAGCCTCGGGTTACAGCCAAGGACAAGCTTATTCTCAAGATGGCTATGGTGGATATCATGCACCTGCACCTCAATCTGGTTATCAGGGCACTGGTTATGAGCAGCAACAAGGTTATAGCTCTGCAGCTGGTTATGGGAATGCCTCAAACCCAACATCAGATGGCCAGAATTCTTCATATGGTACACAAGGCGATGGCAGTCAAGCACCTCCACCAGTTCAGTCATCAGCCACGGGTCAACAAGGTAATTACCCATCTCAGGGCTCTACTCAGGCAGGCTATGGGATGCCACCAACTTCTCAAGGTGGGTATGGGACACCACCACCTGCAGGCTATGCTGCGAGCTATGGGGCCCCACAGGCCCAAAAACCTTCTCCTAGTCAGCCAGCTTATGGTCAGCCACAGCAGTCTCCTAGCGCACAAGGAGGTTATGCCCAGCCTCCCCCAGCACAGCCTGGATATCCACAGCCAGCTGCTCAATCAGGTTATGCGCAGCCTGATTCTGGCACTCAGCGACCTCCTGCTTCTGGCTATGGTGCTCCAACAGCTCAGCCTGGTTATGGTGCCCCACCTTATGGGGCTCCACCTAGTTATGGCCAACAGCAGCCACCACCTTACAACAGTGCCTATGCTGGTGGTTACGCCCAGCCTCCAGCGTATGCTTCTGATGGCACAACTCCAGCGTCCCAGTCTGTTCAGCCTAGTGGTGGGGTTGCAAAAGCATCACCTCAAAGTTAATGTGAGTCAACTTTGTGAGGTTGACTGGATCTGTTAAAAGATATTTCATATTTTTGTTGCTTAGGTGTCTTTAGGTCTTGTAGTGTATCAAGGCAGTGTTTTAAACCTTACTTTGCTTTTGACCCGAATATCTGAGCTGCAGATTGTTTTCTTTGTTATATTTGCAATTGGCTGGATATTTTTTCAATTAAAGTTCTTAGTGGTTGGAGTTTATGTGTGCGCATGTTATTCAAGGCTCTTTTAACATGCTTGAATATATCTTTTAACGAGTACCAGCACACACGTAAAAAGCTTGGCATATAGTTCACTATTTTGATACTTTTTACAGCTCCAGTGAGTGACTAATTCGAGATGATTAGTGGAGTGTCTAGCCATTTTCTAAGTTACTGAGGATGAAGATCGAGTGCTTATGTTTCAATAGGTTCTCTCATTCAAGGAAAGATATGCTATTTTATAAGTTACCAATTTGCAGCAATATACTTTGAACATTTTGATCGTTTTGGATATACTTACAGATTCAAATTATTAGAGGCCTTGTTTGCTAAAAATGTATAAGTATTTTCAAACGAAGTATAGAAGTTAGGGGTGTTCAAAACCGAAATCGAACCGAAACCGAAGCTTAATGGCTTATTGGTATCGGGTTAACGGTTTAACGGACGGGGAACGGATTGAAATTTTTTATTAACGGCTTATCGATTTGGGGGCGGATTATTCAATTTTCTTAACGGATAATTCATTAACCCGTTAAGAATATATATATATATATATATATATATATATATATATATATATATATATATATATATATATATATATTAAATATCAAAAACCCTTCCACTTCTTCCAGTACTCCATCTCTAAGTTCTAAGGCTAATTCCTAAATAATCAGAACCCTTACATACTATGCATCAAAAGATCCCAGGCTTGGCTTAGCTTAGCTTATTCTCCCACCCTACAACAAGATTGTTTAAGCTGTTGTCTATGGTTCACCCCTGCTTTTATTTTTTTAAAGCTAATGCCTGGTGTCTATGTTTAATAGAAGAACAATAGTGTTGTGCCACAACTTTTTTCACTCTACAACACATGACACACTACATCATTCTTATGTAGGCATTAAGAGACATGTATGTTTGGACTCAATGTGTAATTTTCTATTCTGAATTTGTATGCTATGCGGTCAACAAATAATTAATGAACGCAATATAGATTGAATTAGGCCGATAAACCGCCCAATAACCACCCGATAAGAGCTAAACCGTTACCAATCCGCCCGATATCTTATCGGGTGGCTAGCGGATTAATACATTTAAAAGCCGATAACCATTAAGCCAAACCGTTAAGAGTAATTAACCGCCCGATCCGCCCGATAAGCAACCCTAATAGAAGTGTTGGTTTAAGATTCTAGCAAAACAAGAAATGGGACAAGTTCTTTTCTTTTTCTTTTTCTTTAAGAGGCAGCTCGATGGTGTTGGTGGCCTAAAGCTACATTATATTAAGAGACCTTTAAAACTTATTTGATAAATTTCATGCAGTTAATGAGACACAAAACCTTGATCTATGGATCGATCAATGGATCTATCAAACTGACAAAAGAAAATAGCTAATTTAGAAAAATTGAGTTGAAAAAAAAGAGTAAATCGTCATAAAACATAAAAAAGGAATGAGTATACGTTAGGATAAAAAATTAGAATTGAAGAATTAGGTAAATATACTAACTAATGCGGAAAACAATTACTGTTACTAACCTCACTCATCTATAGAACTTCAACCAAACTAATAAATATTAAACTTTGAATTGTCTTTCTGATAGTAATTATAAAAATTATATATTATATATAATAATAGAGTATAATACTTTTTGGTGCATGTAGTATTTGAGGGCCTAAGACAATGAATTCACCGTAAGAGAGGTTTAACCTATTCCACAATGTCTCAATTGACAGTCTTACTCTTTGGCTGCCCATATCTTAATATAATAATAGCTTCGACCTGTCAGCTTAAAATCTTTATAATTTTGTTTGAAGGTATTTCAGACTTTACCGTGCTTAATTGAGACGTGGCTTTTAACCTTGAAACGTGGCTTTTAACCTTGAAGATGAATAGCCAGGGATCCAACTCCTCCACATATTCTATTTTCTCCTTTTCCCCAAGTTTTTACTTGGATGGATGACACATGTACATATTAAAATTAATGGTTTAGATTTAATTAATTAAAACAAGATTTTGACCAAGGTTACGAGCATATTTCCATATTCAATTTCTGAACTTTGAAATTTTTCCTCCAAAAATTTGGCAGCAGATTCCATCGACATGCTAGATTATTTAATTTATTTTATTAAATACAGCGCATCATCAACGAGTTAAGCCATTCATCTGCTGTAAATGGACGAGGTCATATGGCCACGTGTGATCTACCACTGGGTTAGAGCCAGTAAAATCTAAAAGAAAATAGAATTAATGGATATATGTTCATCTCAAAAACTTTTTGTTGTATGAATTATTCTTGCTTAATTAGCCAAAAAAAATGATATTTACATGATATTTACCAACACAACTTTCGTGAGGTAGATCTTTTTTAGAGTTTGACTCCATATATATTTTCTGTTTATTTTTGCTCTAACAATCACTGCTAAAAACTCTTGATTTCTATGTTAAGAATCTTCAATTTCTCGTCCGAAATCTGCTGCTCAATCTTTCGTGATGGAGTTTTTTTGGGGCCAACTATGGCCAATGGGGAATGAGAATGTCAAAGTTTAGAAAAAAATATGGATATATCCATTATTTTTATAATGATTAAGATCTCAGGTTTCAACTAATTAAATCTAGACCATTAATGTTCAAATAGACACGTGTCACCCGTCCAAATAAGAACTTGGGAAAATGGAGAAAACAAGAATGAAGAGGAGTGTCATCAACAAGCGACGTATATTTTTCAACAGCTGGTACACAAGGATGCTCTTTGCTGGTTTCAG
The DNA here is from genome assembly GCF_000390325.3 of Nicotiana tomentosiformis. Taxonomy (NCBI): domain Eukaryota; kingdom Viridiplantae; phylum Streptophyta; class Magnoliopsida; order Solanales; family Solanaceae; genus Nicotiana; species Nicotiana tomentosiformis. The sequence continues at coordinate 103,325,357 of NC_090823.1, read as the reverse complement.
TAATTCATCAAATTCTCAATTTTTAGGATTCTGCTTATTTGTTAAGTTTCAAAATCTCTCCTAGGGAGTCGTGATGACACATAGTCTCTAAGATTAGGTAAGCCTAACACTTATTGAATTAATAACCGATTTTAACCTATTAACTATTAAGTATGAAACATAAATTTCTATAAAAAGCCAACAATCCAAGGTAGATACATAACATTCCAAAACTGGTAATACAAGTCATAAGCTCTACTGAGTTCACTAGGAAACCTCTAAATACAGCTGTGTCGGAATAGAAATAAATCGTACAAAGTAAAATTTCAGAAAGTGACTCCGAGGCATGCGAACGCGACGGCAGGTATACCTTAAAATCTTCACAGCAGTGCTCGATTAGCTATCTAATGATCAACACGCTCCGAGGTACTTGGATCTGCACAAAAATGTGCCGCAAGCGTAGCATGAGCACACCATAGCGGTACCCAGTAAATATCAAGACTAACCTCGGTGGACTAGTGATAAGGAACAATCAAGACACCTACTAGACATTATAACATGTGCAAGCATGAATATAAAACTAACATGGAATAATGTAAAGCTAAACATGGTAAGAATAATGTTACAACACTTGCATTAAGAACTAGAAATAACAATTAACAACAAGGAGCCAACAGGTAAATACGCTGTGAGGTAAGCGTATTTAAAGTAACAACATAGCCTCTTTGTCTCCCCGCGTGTGCAACAATAAAGTAAATGTCTGCCTTGTCTCGCCACACATGCATAATAATATTTCTACCTTGTCTCGCTATATGCGCAAACCCACATATATAGCCTGTCTTGTCACGCCGCACGTGCAATATCAATAATAACAATAACACGGACAACTCATATGCAAACACCCCGACAATCCTCTCAAAAATATCACGTGTGCCAAAACATAACAACACAATATAACAACTTGCACCACATGTACCCATATGCCACAACATTATCTCAAAACAATTCCAATCCCACAATGACACATAGACCTCGGCTCAACAACACTGAGTACAACAACAACAATAACACGGGAGTACGATGAGTAAATCAACACAAAAATTACTAAACACAAAGAATGGAAGAACGAGCTCACAATGAAAGACATAACAAGTAATAATGGTTTCAAATAAGAAAAACTCAACAATGGGAGAGATAGTGGGTAACAACGATATCAAATAAGAGTAATTCAACAATAAGAGAGATAACATATAACAATGATTTCAAATAAGAATAACTCAACAATAAGAGAGATAACATGACAATAAAAGAGACAACAACTTCAATTTAGGCATATAAGAGTACATTTGGCAATAAAGGGTAGAACATGAACCGATCAACTTTAAATAAGACACGTAAGGGTAATTTAGCAATGAAGAATTTAACATGATAAAAAAACTTTATTCTTTATGTACATAAGAACCTAAGAGTCTAAATCGGTCAAATTCTCACATATAATCGTGTATACACTCGTCACCTCGTTTACACGTCTTTCACGTTATTCAAATAGTACAAACAAACCAGTCCCTATGAGAGAGTTTTCCCCACACAACGTTAGGCAAGATACTTACCTCAAAAGCCTTCAATCAATATTCTAAAATAACTTTCCCTTTACAATTCACCTCCGCTCAGCATAAATCTAATCATAATCGACTTAGTAACATCAAATTATGCAAGAGAAATCAATTTCAATAATTAAACCTATGATCTTTATACAATTTCTTAAAAATCAACAAAAGTCAACCTCTGGCCCGCCCGGTCAAAACTCGGGTCCAAGGGTAGATTCCGACTATCCATAACCCACGAGTCCATATATATGTTTTGTTTCAAAATTCGAGTCCAAATCGACTCTCAAAACTCAAATTCTCATTTTTTTTTCAAAACATAGACAATTTCTCAAAATTTCACTTTGATTCTCATAATTTTGATGTTAAAACTTACATATAATCATGTAAAAGAGTTAAAAATTGAACAAAATCACATACCCAATGATTATAGATAAAATTCCCTCTTTAAAATTACCTCCTACCCAGTTTAGAGTTCCAAAATATAAAAAATGAGACCGAAATCTCGTCCCTCAGCTCTTATGTCCAGTCACAGGTGCCGCAAATGCTTGGGGTTTGCATTTGTGAGCCCCGCAAATGCGAGAATATTATCGCAAAAGTGAAACACCTCACATCCCTGCTATAGTCGCAAATGCGAACCATAGACACCTTGCAAATGCGACATGTCTGATCGCAAATGCGAAAAAGCTTGCCCAACCCAACCATCGCAATTGCGAACACTAGGTTCGCAAATGCGAACCTAGCAGACTTAGCCTATTATCGCAAATGCGATCCATATCTCGCAAATGCGAGACCTGAGGCATCTAATCAACACCAGCAAATTTCAAAACACTTCCAAACATTCCAAAACGTGTCCGAAACTCACCCAAGCCCTCGGGGCTCCAAACCAAATATCAACACAAGTCTAAAAATATAACACGAACTTGTTCGCGCGATCAATTTATCAAAATAACATCTGAAATCATGAATCGTACCTCTAAAACACATGAAATCTATATGAAACTCAAGAACTTCTAAAAACGCAACCGCGCGTCTGATTCCTATCAAACGGAATGTTGCCAAACTTTGCGGACAAGTTCCAAATGACAAAACAGACCTATTCCAAGTCCCGAAACAGAAAATCCAAACACGATAGCTATGAAGTCAACCTACGGTCAATCTTATCAAAATTCTAAGGTCAATCTTATCAAAATTCTAAGCCTTTATTTAAATTCTCAACTTCCGGCAAAACAACAGAAGTCAACTTACGGACCTCCGAATTTAATTCCGGTCATACGCCCAAGTCCAAAATCGCGATACAAACTTGTCGGAGCCATCAAAACACCGCTACGGGGTCGTTTACACAAAAGTCAAATTTCGGTACATTTTCAACTTAAGCTTTTAAATTGAGGATCGCTCATCCAAATATATTGCGAAACATCCGAAAATCAAATCCGACCATGCACACAAGTCATAGTTCACAATATGAAACCGCTCAAGACCTCAAACCATTGAACGGAGTCTTAAAGCTCAAAACGACCGGTCGGGTCGTTACATTATTCCTCTTGCAAGGTCCATTGTTGGTATAAAATATTTGCTGTTCTTTTCCGAATTTCTTCTGTCACTGTGGTATCCTTCCATCATCTATGTCACTATTCTTTGCTTTTTTCATTGCTTTGTTTCTCTTACATGTTCTCATTCTCTTTCTATGTCAGAAAGATTAGAAGGTAGCTGATGTGATTATGCTAGAAAAATCTCTTAGATTGAGTAAATTATGGATTTAAGGTAGTTCAAACTGGGAGATATAGTCAAGTCTTTTCTTTGGCTTTTGTATTTGTTGAATGAAAAATATGAATAATTGTCGCTGATTTTTCTTCCTGATTTTTGTTGCTTCCTTATCAGTATCATAGTCACTGAACCCAAAGTAATAGTAAAAATAAGAAGAGAAATAATAATTTTTGTAAGATTAATTTTTACACTTTGTGTATATTTTTCTATTCATTTTGATGGTCAGTATTTTGGCATCCGATTTATGTATTTTCTGGTTTTTTAATTCTGTTTCCGCCTGGAGTTGAAATTTTGTTAAGTTTTCCGTGCAACAAACATGTATTAAAACTTCACCTCATTGCCAGACATTCTTGAGATAATGAAGGTATGTCTCGATTATGAAATTTTTATGCTCCAACTTCTTTCTACCTAGCGTTAGCTAGAGAAAATGAAAAACATAGCTGATATACTACACGCGGAAAAAAAATATTATCATGCCTGTTCCTATTTTCTTTTCATAATTTTATAAATACGACAGTTCCAAACGCACTTAATCCTCTTTGCTTCTTGCTTGCTTCATATATTATAGTATTTTCTGGTATGATTATCTGACTAATACTAAGTAATATTCATATTGATAAAAATTGGTCTTAATTAATGTTTAAGATGCCGACATGAGACACGTAAGTGCTGGTTCTGTCACGGTTATATTTCTTACTTTTCCATTGATTCGAACCTGTATCGATGTTCTAGACAAACGAATCTACCTTTATCGAAGCATTGGTTGGGTGTTAGCTCCAGAATCAGCTCTTCGATCGAGATCGATGAAAATTCTAAAGAAGTTGAATATTACTTATTTTACAGAAGTCAGATATCGCCTCTTGTGTTCTCGTGCACTGGTTTCTGAAAGGATTTATTTTCTGAACCACCAAGAATGTCACATCATGCATCATAGCTAGAGCTCAAGTTATTTATTTCAGTCCCAGGAACGGTTTGTTTTGGTGCATATGAAGTCAATAAAGCCTCCAATCTCTACTTATCAACAAAAAAAAAACCCTCTAATCTTTTGTTTTACATAATGTAATGTTATCTCTTTAGTTGCATAATGCTTGTCTAATATATAAAATAGGACAAATTAAAAAACTTGGGCATATACGCCAAGCTGTGGTTTGACAAGCATATTTGATTCTTCCAATGAACTTTATAGACTTGAAATTTGACCTTCATGGACTACTTATGATATATGCTTATGAGTGTTGTCTGAAATGATTGACCAATTTAAAAGAATGGAATAACGTGGAGATTGATTGATGTTAGTCTCTTAAAACATATTAAAAACATACTTCAAAGAGGATATCAATTCCCGCCGTCTCATATGAACAACTTCATAGTTTTAATAACATTATATCCGTTTGGGTCATCAATGTCGGTCTGTTTATGCAACGTTGAAGTGGATCACTAATAACTTCCTTTTTTATCCTTTCAAAAGATAATATTTTATATATTAAACACTAGTTTCTGGAACGCACGTGTATCCATATCAACTACTATAATTTAACTCGATTGTTGACAATCTTGTTATCTAAATTGGGGGGGGGGGGGGGGGTGCTGGAACTAAATTATTGAACCAATTAGAGGAGGTAATAATTGTGGCTTACCTTTGGCTTAGACTGAATTGAAAGAAAATTAAATTTTGTGAAGATAATTAGTGTTCTTAGCCTAAAAATGACTTGTAATTATTAAGTAGCGGTCTAAAATCAAATAGATATTGGTGTTTTCCCCTAAATATTTCAAAGGACTTACTAGTAGTTAATTAATGTTCATGCAAAATTTTCATGAGAAACAACTTCCCTAATGGAGGTCTAAATTCAAAAAGATATTGGCGTTTCCCCCCTAAATATATCAAAGGACTTATTAGTAGTTAATTAAAGATCATGCAAAATTTTCATGAGGAACAACTTCCCTAATAAATGAAAAGCAACTTTTTAGATAATAAAGCAAATTGACAACTCAATCACAAGAGAGTATAATATACATAAAGATATGTAAATTTTGAGTATGCAATAGATAATACATTTTGGGGCTTGCGTTGAAGACTCGTGGACGTGAACTTCAGCTCCATGGTCGGATTCATCAATTTCTCCACAATTCCCATTTTCTTAGATAAGCACTTGAACTTCCATCATTGTGCTCTTCAGTTGGTTACCTCAATATTTACAGATTCTTACATCATCATCTTTATGTATAACATATTGATGACAAACACGTAGGCTGCTGATAGCCCGAATAATAAAGCTCGCAACCCTTCTCCTTCGTTCCTATTTTATCTACGCAATGATATATTATGAGTTAGCAAACATTTCCATTAATAAAAATAAAGAAAGACAATGGCAGCAAATGACTTTAACACTCTTCTATCTGCCAAAATCAGGAAGACCATTAAACTCATAAAATAAGTGCTAGAAATTTCTTTAGAACCCCTTTTACATTTGGTTAGAGCAAAAAAGTTTCCCAATAAGCTAGCTACTTTATACCTTTCAAATATGTAACGCGTTTTGAGCATTTGCATTCAGTTCGACAGTTTGAGGTCATGAGTAGTTTCGTATCGTGTATTATGATTTGCGTGTATCGTCGGCTTTACTTTTCGAGTGGTTCATGATTGATTTGGAATGATGATTCTCATTTGAGAAGCTTGAAGTAGAAAGAGTTGGTCAAGTTTGACTTTTGGCGTATTTGACCTCGGAATCGGAGTTTTTATGATTCTGTTAGGCCCGAATGGTAATTTTGGACTTGGGCGAGTGCTCGGATTTGCATTTGGATATTTCTAGAAGGTTTTGGCGCCAAATGGCGAAAGTTGGCAATTTGAAGATTTGGTAAGTTCATAAGTTTGACCGGGAGTTGACTTTGATGATATCAGATTTGGATTGTGATTCCTGGAGTTGAAATAGGTTCGTTATGTCATTTGGAACTTGTGTGCAAAATTTAAGGTCATTCCGAGTTGGTTTGATGTGGTTCGACACGAGTTTTGAAAGTTGAAAGTTTAATAGTTCATTAAGTTTGATTTGAGATGCGATTCGTGATTTTGATGTTGTTATGCGTGATTTGAGGCTACGAGTAGGTTCGCGTTATATTTTGGGACTTGTCGATATGTTCGGATGGGGTCCCGAGGGGCTCGGGTGTATTTCAAATTAATTTTGGACTATTTCGAAGTTGTATGCATTGCTGGTTTTCTGCTGTTATCTGATGCCTCTGGTGTTCTTCGCGATCGCGAAGGTCCATACGCGATCGTGAAGTATGATTCAGTCCGCTGGTGATTTGTTCTTCGCGGACGCGACAGTTGAAACGCGTTCGCGGAGGTTTGAATGGTTCTTGTTCGCGTTCACGCCAGTGTTATCATGTTCGCGTAGTGTTGGGCTAGGGGCTAGGAGCTGGAGGCTTTGTTCATCACGTTCGCGAAGGTCTAGTAGTGGTGATCATCGTGTTCGCGGGGGATTTGCCGTGAATGAGTAGTGTTATTTTGAGGCAGCGTAATTCGTGCATCGCAGACGCAATCTTTCATCCGCGTTCGCGAAGGGTACCCCTGTTCAGTGATTATAAAGTACTCTATTTCGAAGGTTTTGGTCATTTTATCGCATTTTGAGTTATGAAGCTCGGATTTGGGCAATTTTGGAGGGGAATTTCACCATATGGATTGGGGTAAGTACTTTTTACTCAGATTTGATTATATTTCATGATTCTATCTTCGATTTTGGCATTTGATTGATGAATCTAAAAGAGAAATTGGGGTTTTTTGTCAAAACTTTCCTAAAATGAATAATTGGGTTTTGAACATCGATTCAAAGTCGGATGTGAGAGAAATTAGTATGGTTGGACTCATAATTGAATGGGTTGTCAGAATTTGTGAGTTTTATCGGATTTCGAGGTGCGAACTCGGGGTTGACTTTTAGGTTGACTTTGAGTATTTGATTAAAGATTCGACATTTATCATTGGATTTGCTTCCTATGGCATTATTCGATAATTTTGAGTTGCTTTTGGCTAGTTTTGAGCCGTTCAGAGGTCGATTTGTGTGGGATGACACTTCTAGTATATCGATTTGGCTTGTTTGAGGTAAGTGTCTTGCGTAGCTTTGTTGAGAGAATTTTTTCTGTTAAATGATATTGTTTACTACATGCGAGAGTGATGCATATACGAGGTGACAAACGTATATGCATGTGCCAGGGATTTCCATGCCTGGGAGGGGGAAATTATATGCTTTCTTTCTGCTTTGATGAACCTGTGATTCTTTGACTTATGCTTTATTTAATTCTATGACTAATAAACTCAATTAACTGTATCAGAAATCATGTTAGAACATATGACATCTTAAAAAGGATATAATGTGTTATTTTTGGATTGTTTGCATACTTAATTGACCGTAGTTTCATGAACACCCATTTATATCTGTTATTATTTTGCTACCAGAGTTTCTTTATCCATAATATATGTAAGGATTGGGGCCTTAGGGCTATGTTTGGCACAAGAGTTATTTCCATGCGGTTGACATGATATTGGCATGATGTGTAATTTCGTGCGGTTTGAAATGAGATTGGTTTGTTGGTTATTATCGTGCAAAAGGAAAGGCAGTTGGATATCTGTTATGATTACTCATTCGTTAAGTACTTACATGACCTTTACTTTGGTTCTACTATTGTTGGCTGTTTTGTATGATACTTTCCGTTTGAATTCTTTGCATAGTTACCTCTGTGATTTTCCTTTGGCTTGTTACAGTTATAGCTATGTCCTTACCTTGTCTATTACTGTTGCACCTGCGCTTTTACTTGATTTACTTCTACTACATGTCCTCCTCGAATTCATGCCTTTACTTGTATTAGCCCATACATGTTACATACCTCTAATTGTTACATGATCTACTTGTTAGATTCCTTAACCTGCTACATGCCTTCACTTACTACATGTCTTCACTTACCAAATGCTTCTACTTACCATATACTTTTACTTGTTAAATGCTTTCACTTGATGCATGCTCTTACGTGCCACATGATTTCCTTTATATTGAATGCCTTCGTTTGATTTATGTTCTTACTTGAAAAATATCTTTACTCGTTTCGTGTTCTACTTTCCTTTGCTTAACCGGATTGGGTGACTTTTAGATTGATAGTGTGATATACCTTGTGAAGCCTTGTCATTATATATGGTGGACTAGTTATTAATATTGGACTGCTCATTCTACTCTGTTGAGTTGTATTACCTAGTTGGATATTGCGTGTCCGTTTTCTTAGTGTTGCATTGTGAACTTTTCTCGCGTTTGGTTGTTGTTGTGATTTCATATGATATTGTGGATTGGGTTGCACGCTACAACGATATTGACATGAAGAAATAAGGATGGAATATATGTATATGGGGGATTGGGTTGCTCGTCGCAACGAATATTGGTATTATTGTGTGGGATCCGGTTGCACGCCGCTATAGTATTAGTATGATATATGTGTCACGACCAAAAAATCCAACTAGTCGTGATGACGCCTAACCCCACCCGATAGGTAAGACAAACAACAGTAAACACAATTTAATGATAAAGATAAGAGTCAAAGTGAAATACTGAACTTTATACAATTCTCCAAGGACTGGTAGTACAAGTCATGAGCCACTAAGACTTTAAATTTACAAAAATTGGTATGGAATAATATTTACAACATCCGTTTGAAATATATATAAACAGAACTCAAATCTAAACTACCAAGAACAATTGGTAGCCATGTTCGAAAGTCAGGTACATATCCAACACCGGCTCCCGCCATAATCAGAAGCATCAACTCCAAGATCTGCACGCAAGGTGCAGAAGTGTAGTATGAGTACAACCGACCCCATGTACTCAATAAGTATCCTAAGTAACTCCGGCGAGGTAATAAGAGCAAGAACTATAAATGATACTCGCTGATCACCTGTGCAATTCATAAATTCAACAAGTATAGAACAAATATATGATCAAATCAGGTAAATCACAGGCACAAACCACCTTAGTACTCATAATATTTTGTTTTAAAGTGTTCTACTCAGTCGGCAATCTAGCATATAAGGAAGATATGCAAGTAAATCAGGTAAACAATTAAGAAAATATCAGTCCATTGTGGCGCACACCCGATCCAAATAACAATAAGCCAATAAGGCCTGTTGCGGCGTGCAACCTGATCCAAATAACAATAACCAACTCTCCTAGAGCTCACATCAATGAGAAACCCGTCGGTTTCTCACAATCTGCGCATACACCATCAAGAGAGAAGGTTTCTCACAACCTGCGTGTACACCATCAAGAGAGAAACATAAGAGGGTGACCCTAGGGGGATGGATCCTTATCCACACGCAAATACAACCAATTCAATGTGCTACCAACCGGCGTGGTCATAGTTTCAATATCATAATCCGCCTGATGTGGTCAGAAGCTCAATATAACGGATCTGCCCGATATGGTCACAAGCTATATCACAATCCGCCTGGTGTGGTCATAGGCATAACAACACAATTCGCCCGGTGTGGTCACGTGCATAACAACACAATCCGTCCGGCGTGGTCACAACCATAAAAATACAATCCGCCTAGCGTGGTCACAGACATAACAACACAATCTGCCCGGCGTGGTCATAGTCATCCAGTCCAAATCATAGCACACAAAAGTAAGTTTGATAAAATATCAGATTTCATGCTCCTGGACTGGTATAATAACATGCTAAAGTGTAAACATGTGCAAAGTGTGCTATCATAACTTCAATCAGCAATTTCATCACAGAATTAGAAAATACCAAGTTTATTCAGGGAATTAGTCTCTTCGTAACCTCAAATATGGGTCAAATAATTCACAACAATGTTACAAATCTGAGAAATATTATAGCTTAAAGCTTAACAGTGAATTCTAGGCATATCATAGCCTAAGCACTACCCCGAGTATGGATAAATACCCAGGTGCTCGCACATGGGCTCTAACCCCACACATATGCGCACCCATAGCACATAGCTATCACAAATAATTCTGGCAACTAGTGCCTCAACCAAGTTTAGATAAGATACTTACCTCAAACAAGCCGAAACAAATACCGAGCAAGCCAAACAACGCTCTAGAAAGGTAGAATCTTTAATGCTACTCAAAATATCAAAATAATGCCATAGGAGACAAACCCAATCGATAAAGGTAGAATCTTTAATAAAAAATTTAAAGTCAACCAAAAGGTCAAACCCGCGGTCGCACCTTAAAACCTGACAAAGCTCATAAATTCCGACAACCCATTCAAATACGAGTCTAACCATACTAATTTCTCTCAAATCCGACTCCGAATCGATGTTCAAAACTCAAGAATTCACTTTACGAAAGTTTAGACAAAACCCCCCAATTTCTCTTTAAAATTCATAATTCAAATGCCAAAATCGATGACAGATTCATGAAATATAATCAAAACCGAGTAAAAAAGACTTACCCCAATCTGTGTGGTGAAAATCGTCCCCAAAATCGCCCAAAAACGAGCTCTAAATCCCAAAATATGATAAAATGAACCAATCCTCGAATATAAATACAATCTGCCCAGGTAAGTCGCACCTGCGACCAATTTCCCGCTTTTTCGAAACCGCATGTGTGGCCCAACCTTCGCTTCTGCCGAAACGCCCATAACACTGACCTCCCGCACCTGTGGAAGAATATCCATTTCTGTGACATCGCAGGTGCAAAGACACTCTCCGCTTCTGCACCCATACCGCTTCTGTGCAACCCGGCTCGCTTTTGCGCACCCACAGATGCGCCATAACTTCCGCAACTACGATATCTTGCCCCAGCCTAGCCTTTTCGCTTCTGCGATCAGATATCCGCAGTTGCGGACTCGCTTCAACGCCCAATCCTCAGCATTTGCGGACTCTGCTCCCCGTCCTCTACTTCCGCTTCTGCGTCTCCTGAGCCGCTTCCGCAGCTCTGCACCTGCGCCTAATTTTCTGCAGGTGCAATGACACCAGTCCTCTTCCAAAACCTTCCTCAACGAACATGACTCAAAATAGTCCGAAACCCATCCGAAACTCACCTGAGCCTCTCGGAACCCCATCCGAACATACCAACAAGTCCCAAAATATAACACTGACCTACTCGAGACCTAAAATAACACACAACAACATCGAAACCATTAATCGCACCTCAAATCAAACTTAATGAACTTTCGAACTTTCAACTTCCAAAACTCGTGCCAAACCATATCAAATCAACTCGGAATGACCTCAATTTTTGCACAGAAGTTCCAAATCACATGACGAACCTATTTCAACTCCAAGAACCACAATCCGAACCCGATATCATCAAAGTCAACTCTCAGCCAAACCTATGAACTTTCCAAACCTTCAAATTGCCATCTTTTGCCAAATAGTGTCGAAACCTTTTAAAAATATCCAAATGCAAATCCTGGCATATGCCCAAGTCCAAAATCACTATCCGGACCTAAAGGAATCATCAAAACTTTGATCCGAGGTCAAATACACAAAAGTCAAACTTGGTCAACTCTTTCAACTTAAAGCTTCCTAGTTGAGAATCATTCTTCCAAAACAATCTCGAACCACCTGAAAACTAAACCGATGATTCACACAAGTCATAATACATCATATGAAGCTACTCAAGAATTAAATAGCTGAATGGAATGCAAATGCTCAAAATGATAGGTTGGGTCGTTACATTCTCTCCCACTTAAACATACGTTCGTCCTCGAACGTGACAAGAGTCATTCCAAAGCCTTCAAATCACTGTGTAAACTCACCGTACACATACCCGTGGGTGATCCTACGTCACCCCAATCCATATAATCCTGACCACACAACCTAACTAAATATATTTACTTTAACCTTAGCCCATAAACCTGAAAATCAAATCCCCAATCTTCGAAATCCATTACAAGACCCGATTCTTACATCTATACAATGTATAAGTCTGAACAAGTTGTATGAAGCCATAACCATAACCCAGGATGTAATCACATAATATTCCACATAACTCAGATACTCACAACAATAATTTTCGGCCACAGGAGCTGCTCAATGACAAATCCGATACTGGTAACAAACCCCACATCAAATAACACCTTGTTCTAAACCTTTGTACACTTCAAATGATGGAAAAAACATGCGGAAACTCATAACCACCCATCAGTACAACAAGTCATGGAGCTCTCTCGCGATAAAAAACCATAGCCTAAGTTCTAAGTAGACTAGTGACATTACTCTTCCAAACATACCATAATCAAACCCGATAACACCCAGTCCAGGACCAATGACCTCATCCCATCAATTACAGCTGCTCTATTGACATGCTACACCAGTACAACCTAAGGCCACAAACCGTGCAATCCGTGCACCAATAAGCAACAACTCAAATGCACTCAAAATTGGAAAATGACTCAAATGAGAGGACCGTCCCGTAAGTTTAATAGATACCACCACAAGCGCAATGCTAGGAACCCATCACACATAGTAGAACCAAGACACATAAATCTAACACAAAGGATCATATCCCAACATAACTCTGCCGCAGTGTGTGACCCAGTCCAAACACCGGTCCGCATAAAATACCCCGAGCCATAATGCTCAAATCAACAACCATACGCAAATCAACAAAAACCACACGAAGTATATGACCATAACCATAGAGAAACATATAGCACAATATACCTCTGACAGGAAAGACCTTAACCAAGGTGCAATCAACCATTTGACATCCCAAGTACCATCTCGCTGAATTCCGCCACAAGGTCCAAATAGAACCGCATCATGTGTGCAAATAACTGAAAGACAGATAGGTTGTCTATTCTTTTTTGACTTTGGGTTCCTGGGGTCTAGAACTTGTACAGATAAAAGGGGTCGATTGGCTTAATATTAGTGTCAAATGTCTAGACTACACTTTGGCATCTGTCAAATATTCTGTGATGGTGCTGGGGTAGGGTAGGAAGTGTTTCCCTGTTGTGCTACCATAGTGATATTGGCCGACATCAAGGCACCCATATTAATTGGGTACCCAGCCATGATATAATCCATAAATACTGATCTCTTTAGAGGTGGGTTGTTCTCATTTTGGCACGGGTAAAATCTTGCACAAACAAATGTCTGCCACCCCTTTGCCTCAAAGCTCAAGGTCTTACAGGAGATTATCACTCCGACACCTATCCAACGAGGGATAGGCCCAGGTGCAAGGATCTTAGAAAGCCACGGTCGGACCTCTTCCTTATCATCTAGTTTGGCTAGTACTACTTTGGCTTAACATCCTCAAGTCCCAAGTAGGCATTCAAACTTCTTTGATCTAATTTCACCTTGAGGTTGCGCACCTTGGTGACCTTGGTCCCTTTTACAATGTACACAGTGTTGGCATAGAACTTCTAGACAAGATGCTCTTTGATATCAACCAGCTCCTCAGTGAACTGCATCTAGCCTTTTCTTTTTGTAAACAATTCAAGGACTGCCAGATTGTACTTGTCTAGGTCTTTGGTGAGGAATTGCCTTTCATGAGTCAGTGACCTCTCTTTCCATCCCTTCTTGAAGTCTAAAATGCACTGTAGCTCAATAACCGATCTTCCCAGACCACCTTCTTCTTGGTCCTTCCTATGCCATCCCTTCCAACCTTTCCCCTTTTTCCATCATTGGGGCCATAATTGGAATCAGAGTCTGGTGCACCTGCATTTGACTTATGGCTAGTGCTAGCTGTGCTCTGTGATGTGCCCCGAGATGTGGAAGACTTAGCTTGGGGCTCAGACTGCCACTGTGGTTGAGACTTCTCCTCATTGCGCTCTTCATACTGAGACAATGAATTACCTTCAGAGGCTTCCCTAGACGAGACATAAGAATTAGAATCTGATAGGCTTCGACCCCTCCCCCCACCGGCTGTTTGCTTCTTGTCCATCATCTTTTTTACACTGGGTGGAAAGGCACCTCTACCTCTGCATTTTCCTTAGTTACCGCAATATTTTGATGCCTCCTCTTTTCCTCTTGATCGTACCATTGCATGTTGACACACAAGGAGAATTGTCAGTAGTTATTCAAGTCATTGACTTGAGGTACAAGGTAGTTATGAGTCACAGTAGCAGTAGGGGGAAGTGCGGTCGGCATAATTCCACTTGCGGTCCATAGAGTGAAAGTGCGGTCTGCAAAATTCCAAGTGCGACCACACTTCTGCACTGAGGAATCATACCTTCAGAGAGAAGTCTCTAAAGGACAGTGCAGACACGTTTTTGCAGCTGCAAAAATCCAACTGCGATCCACACATTATAAGTGGAGTATGCACTTGAGTAAAAGTACCAGGTCCTAAAGTATAAGTTCTCTGAAGGATAGTGCAGACCTCTCTTTGCAGCCGCAAAATTCCTACTGCGATCCACATAATGAAATTGCGGCTACAAAACTTGGATAATCAACCAGGCTACCAAAACCACCAATTGTGGACCATAAAATTTCAATTGTGGTCCGCACAATCAAGAACAGTTAAGTACAAAGTTCAGTTAATACCTAAGTTATGCCATTTCATTCAATCTAACTAGGTAACAGATCAAAGTCATTAAAGCAACAATACTAACCCATTCTAAGCATGATTTTACAAATACCCCATTCCTAAGTTACCCCACATGGAACAGATAAGGTATGTATCATAGATGACCTAGAAAAAAGTTTAAAAATCAAAAGCAAATTAAAAAGAAAAGTAACAAGATCGAAGTGATGCATACCAGATTGTGCTAGTGCAATTAGAATGATTGGAATGTGAATTACTGTATGGTCAGCTGTGCGTGCAAATAGATCTCCAGTAAAATCTCCGTTAGTGGGTGAAATGGTCAAAAGTGTAAAATGATGACCTACTGTTCTATTTATACTAGTGTGTAGTTCGGGCCAGAGAGAGAGAGACAGAGATCGAGTGAGACCAAAAAATTCCAACTGCAGTCCGCACTCTGTTACTTGGGCGGTGGAGAGCATAGAGTTGTGTGATCCGCACTTTTTCAAGTGCAGTCGCACTTTTGTCAACCTATTTTCAGTGAACTTTCTAAAAGTGCTCTCATGCGGCTGCAAAATTATGTCATTGGCACAAAATTGGATCTGCACTATTGAGAGAAAAGTTTAGAGGATCCTCATTTTAGCACTTGGGTTGCCTTTGCATACGCGGTCCGTAGTCAGAATCTGGGAGCACAGTCAAATTCTTGCTGCCCGCATTTCCTCTTCCGCGGCAGCACAAATAAAAGTGCGGTCCACAGATTTTCTCGCAATGCCACATCTTCAGCCATCTCTCAATACCTAAAAATGATTACTGCATCACACTTCAAATCTGGTTAAAAACAATAAACAACATCTAAACGAAAAGAGAAAAAGGAAAAGAACTTTGGTTGCCTCCCAAGAAGCGCATTATTTAACGTCGTGGTACGACGAAATTTCTTACCATCCTCAATTGAAGTTAAGGACTGCCACCACATAGCTTTCACCGACTTTTCCCAAATAATGCTTCACTCGGTGACCATTGATTCGAAATATTTCATTGTTCTTGCTCTTCATGTCCAAAGCACCAAAGGGTATCATACCCACAATTTCAAATGGACCACTCCACTTCGACTAAAGCTTCCCGAGAAACATTATCATTCTTGAGTTGAACAACAATACTCACTGGCCTTGAATTCCTTGTTCCAAAATACTTGTCATGGAGGTAATTCATCTTTTATTTGTACAAGGATGAACTCTCATAAGCATGGTACCAAATTCATCCAATTCATTCAAATGTGCAACTTGTAAGTTAGAAGCTATATCCCAATCAAGATTTAGTTTCTTCAAGACCCACATTGCCTTGTGCTCTAATTCCACCGGAAGATGACAAGATTTTCCAAACACCAACCGATAAGGACATTTCGATAGCTATTTTGTAAGCCATTCTATATGCCCATAGAGCATCATCAAGCATCTTAGACCAATCCGACCGATTTGTATTCACCGTCTTGGAAAGATACTCTTTATCTTTCGGTTGGAAACTTCTACTTGACCACTTGCTTGTGGATGATAGGGTTTTTCACTTTGTGAGTGACATCATACTTTCCAAACAAAGTGTCAAAAGCCTTACAAAAGTGCGACCCTCCATCACTTAAGATTGCCCGCGAAGTCTAAAACCTTGTGAAAATGTTCCTTTTCAAGAAAGACACTACACTTCTAGCCTCATTATTGGGTAAAGCAACGACTTCAACCCAATTTGACACATAATCCACGACGACCAAAATGTAAGTGTTACCACAAGAACTCACAAAAAGGCGCATGAAGTCAATGCCCCAAACATCGAAGATATTGAATCTCCAATATGGTTGTAAGGAGCATCTATTGTTTCTTTGAAATTCCACTGGCCAGTTGACATTCATCACATCTTCTTACCAAATCACTTGCATCTTTGTAAAGAGTAGGCCAATAGAAACCACAACTTAGGACTTTAGCCGCCATTCTTGATCCACCACGATGACCGCCATAAGGAGACGAATGGCAAGCCACACAAATATCAATTTGTTCCTCATCCGGGACACATCTTCTAATCACTCATCCGTGAAAATTCGAAAAAGGTATGGGTAATCCCAATAGTAGTCTTTGCAATCCCTATGATATTCTTCCTTTGGTTTGAAGTTAACTCTTCCAGAATGATATCGCTCACAAGGAAATTTTCCAAATCCGCAAACCATGGTACCTCTTTCATTGAAAGTCCACAAGTTGCTCATCGGGAAAGAATCATTGATCTCAAGCCATCATGTGACCTCCCCTCCTCCTCCAAACGAGACAAGTGGTCCGCCATCTGATTTTCACTTCCCTTCTTGTCTTGGATGTCAATATCAAACTCTTATAACACAAGCACCTATCTCATTAAACGAGCTTTAGATTCCTTTTTGATCATAAGATAGCGAAGTGCCACATGATCCCTGTGCACAATAACTTTGGCACCCATCAAGTACGGACAAAACTTCTCAATAGCAAATACAATGGCAAGTAGCTCCTTCTCCGTAATGGTATAGTTGACTTGGGGACTATTTATGGTCTTACTAGCATAATATACCGGGTGGAAAAGTTTTTTTATATGTTGATCCAAAACAGCCCAACCGCTACATCACTTGCATCACATATGAGATCAAATGGTAAACTCTAATTTGGAGATGTAATGATAGGAGTTTTTGTCAACTTGAGCTTCAATTGTTCAAAAGCTCTCATACAATCATCATTGAAATGGAACTTGGCATCCTTCTTGAGGAGTTTGCATAAAAGGTTAACCATTTTAGAAAAGTCTTTGATAAATCTCTGGTAGAATCCCGCATAGCCCAAGAGATACCACAATCTTTTTACCAAGGTAGGAGGTGAAAGCTTAGAAATAACTTCAATCTTCGCCTTATCCACTTCAATATCATTCTTTGAAATCTTATGGTCAAGGACAATGCCTTCCTCAACCATGAGATGACATTTCTCCCAATTGAGTGCCAAATTTGTTTCCTCACATCTAGCCAACACCTTGTTCAAATTAGCAAGAAAATCATCAAATGAATCTCCAACAACCAAAAAATAATCCATGAAGACCTCAAGGTAGTATTCCACCATGTCTGTAAAAATAACCATCATACACCGTTGAAAAGTTGCCAGTGCATTGCACAATCCAAAAGGCATCCGCTTGGAAGCAAAGGTACCATATGGTCATGTAAAGGTGGTTTTATCTTGGTCTTTAGGTGCACTAAGAATTTAGTTGTATCCCGAGTAACCATCAAGAAAGCAATAGAAAGCATGGTCGTCCAACCTATCAAGCATTTGATCAATAAAAGGGAGAGGAAAATGGTCCTTCCTTGTGACTTTGTTGAGCTTTTGATAATCCATACAAACTATCCAATCGATGACCGTTCTTGTAGTTATCAACTCATTCTTATCATTGGTAACAACCTTCATGCCCCCTTCTTTGGGACACATTGAACCAGAGAAGTCCATAAACTATCGAAAATGGGATAGACAACCCCGTCATTCGCCCATTTGATAATCTCTTTTTTGACCACCACTTGCATAGCCTCATTGAGTCTTCTTTGATGTTCAATAGATAGTTTAGCACCATCCTCCAACTTGATCTTATGCATGCAAAATGCGAGGCTTATACCTCGAATGTCCGCCAAAGTCCACCCAATAGCTTTCTTCCTCCTTTATAAGACCGACAATGTAGAATCGACCTGCACGTTAGTCAAACAAGAGGTAAGAATAACCGGTAAAGTAGAACAAGGGCAAGAAATTTATATCGAAGATGGGGTGGCAATGACTTCAACTCCAAGGTTGGTGGCTTTTCAATTGAAGGCTTTGTAGGAGGAGTATTCCTATTCTCATGAGCCAATATTAACTTTCGGGGTGCATAGTTGTAAGATCCAATTCCCTGCAAAGAGTTCACATATTTCATGAACCCATCCATCTCATCATTATCAAAGTTGAGCAAAATAGCTTCCAACACATCACAAATATTGATTGTGGCACTAGTATCATCAACAATGACATCGGTCACCAAATCCACAAAAGAGCACACCTCATTGCTATTTGGTTGACGCATAGACTTGCACATATGAATTACCACTTGTTCATCACTAACCCGAAATGTGAGTTCCCCAGCTTTAACATCACAAAGGGTCTTACATGTAGCAAGGAACGGTCTTCCAAGAATGATAGGCACTTTTTAATCAAACTCACAATCAAGAATCACAAAGTCCGTCGGAAGAATACATTTATAAACGTGGACCAATACATCTTTAATTACATGCAACAATCTTTTCATTATGCGATTGGCCATTTGTAACCTCATAGATGTGGGTCTTGATTTCCCAATTTCCAAAGTCTTGAACACCGAATAGGACATCAAATTGATACTCGCCCCAAGATCACATAAATCTTTAGCAAAATCGGCACTTCCAATAGTACAAAAAATTATGAAAGCGTCGGGATACTCCAACTTAGGAGCCAGGAATGAACAATAGAACTAACTTGATGAGTGACCTTGATCATTTTAAAGTTCATCGATATCTTATTGGTCACAAGATCTTTCATAAACTTGGCATAACCGGGTATTTTTTCCAAAGCTTCTACCAATGTCACATTAATAGAGAGACCTTTCACCATTTGAATAAACTTCTTGAATTGATTCTCACCATTTGCTTAGCGAGCCTTTGAGGGTAAGGAGGTGGAGGCTTTGGTAAGGGTGCCTTAGCCTTTTGCACCACTGGATCTGGCATGTTAATGATGTGCTCCTAGACGGGTTCACCTCCTTTTGGGTCTCTTCCACACTATCATCAATATCATTCTGAACTTCATCATGTACTTGAACATCATTTTGTGGGACTTCCTCCTCTTGGAACATTTGGTCATCATCTCCAACTTGCTTTTTATTTGAGGTGGGTGCATTTTTCCCTCTTCCACTTCTTGTGATAACCACCATGGCATGTCCCATATTTTTACCACCCTTTGGGTTCACTACCGTATCACTTGGTAATACACCCTTTGGACGAGTATTAAGAGCTTGAGAGATTTGCCTCATTTGAACTTCAAGATTCCGAATCGATGTGGTATGTGAGGCAAGTTGAGCATCCGAATCCGCATTCTTTTCTATCATTTACTTGAATATGTTCTCAATATAACCCATTTCATTGCTTGAGGAACTTGAACCATGGGAAGGATAGGGAGGCGGGTTGCTTGGTTGTTGGTATATTGGGGGGATTTGGAAACCCGAACTCTGATTTGCATGATTGTTACTGTTCCCCTAATTTCCTTGGTTATTACCTCCCCAATTCCCTTAATTGTTGTTGTTATTCCAATTTCCTTGATTATTAGAACCCCAATTGCCTTGGTTATTTTGATAGCACCATTGATTTTGATTAGAGCCTTGGAAATTGCTCAGTTTCCCTTGGTAATTATTCACAAATTGAACCTCCTCTTCTTGCTCTTGATAGGAGTCATCTTGATCATAACCACCATCATCTTGTGCATAAGTCTCTACTCGAGGTTGAAATTAGGGACCTTTAGTCCACTTCTTGTTGGCCAAAACACTCCATGACATGAACTTGATTAGGATCTTGAGTTTGATGAAGTTGAGACTTAGCAAGTTGAGTCATGGTGGTGGTCAATTCAGCAATATCTCGCCCATGGTATTGCATTTCTTTATGAGGGTGAATTATTTTTGGATCACCTTGAGGAACATTGGCTCGAGACTGCCAAGCCGAAGAGGTTTCCTCCATCTCATCAAGAATCTCACATGCCTCCGCATAAGGTGTTGTCATGAAATTGCCTCCGGCCAATTGATTGACCACACATTGATTCGTGGTATTAATAACACGGTAAAAATTTTGTTGGATCATCTTGTCGGTCATATAATTGTTCGAGCACTCCTTCACCATAGTCCGATACCGCTCCGAAATCTCATGCAAAGGTTCATTGGGCTCTTGCTTGAAGGCTAATATTTCATCTCGTAGAGTTGCCATATGCCCGGGAGAGAAGAACTTAGAGATAAACTTTACCGCCAATTCATCCCATGTATTAATAGAATGATTAGACTAGCGTTCCAATCAAACCAAAGCCTTACCCCTTCGTGAGAAGGAAAAAAGCCTTAATCGCAATGCATCTTTTGAAACATTTATTTATTTGCTTCCCCAACACGCATCCTCAAAACCTTTCAAATGCTTGTAAGAATTTTGATGCGGCGCCCCGGTGAAATAACCTCATTGCACGAGAAAAGTGAGCACACATTGTAGATTTGAAAGTTGCTCATGCTAATACGAGGGGGGACTATGGCACTTGCATACCCTTCAGTGGGAAAATTACGGTGTTGAGACGCTTGGGGTTGTGGTGGTGGTGGAGGTGGGAGAGGCGGAGGCACATTGTCTTGTTGCCCACGTCTTCAACGGTTTTGTAGGGAACTTGGGTCATTTCATCAAGTTGTTCCTCTTCGCCATCCACCTCTCCCAATGGTACGTTTCCAAGTTCGTTGTTTGCCATTAGAAAACTAAAATCGCTTCAACAAGTTAGAACCACGAAAGTAAAAAACGATACTCAAGAAACAAACTCAAGTATATATCTAACACCGTAAATGCCCGGCAACGGCACCAAAAAATGATCACGTCCAATTTACACCCCAAATAAGGGAATATGAAACGGTCGTTATAATAATAAAACCCAGTGCGAGTCGGGGTCAAACCTCAAGGAGTTTATATTGGGTGTTAAGGTAAACACTTAAGTGAGTAACTTGAAATAACTAAATTTAACTTTCAAACAAAGTTGGGTATCAATTTCACTAATTAAACTACTAAGAGCTATGAGTAAGCTAGCAAACAAGTAATAATCAGAATGTTTTCGAAGTTTTATCAAATAGAGAAAACCCTAGGGTGGTAATCTTAACCTAGGTATAAACATAATGGGTAAAATAAATTTATGCTTGCTTGGTAGATCGAGATTCTTATGACTCTCAATAGTCAAGTACTCACTAAATACCTCTTGGTTAAGGAGTGATTATGCCTAATTTAGCTCTCTCAAGTCCGAATGGGTAGCTAGAAGTGCAATTGAATATGATTCCAAGTTAGATTATCCCTATATCTAGTTCAAATCTATTAATTAAACTAATCAGTAACTCAACTAGTTCAATTTCTTGTTACCCAAGTTTTTCTAGACTAAATTCCTCTTTCTCAAGTAAGAACAAAGTCAAAATGGCATGAATCAATATTTGCAACAATCAATTCTAACTTTAAAGCATAAACAAGGCTAAATAACACTAACTCAATCAATAGAAAGCATAATATTAATAACCCATAAGATTTACATACTAGGGTTGGATCAAAACCTTAGATAAAAATCTAGCTACTCATGTTAAAAGTCATCAAACGATGAAAATAAGAAGAAATTAAAGACATAAAACTAAAAATAAATGAAAGAGTAGATAATTCTCTCCAATTGTAGTTCAAACTTGCTCCAAATAGCTAAAAATACCAAACTCCTAGCTACTACAATAAAAAGATGCCCTAAAAATGTCATAAAGTCTTATTTATAGGGCTCCCAAAATCTCTGACAAAAATGCCCTTCGGAGGGTTCTGCGGTCGCACATCAACTTTTGCGGTTTGCACTTTGCTGGATTGATGTTGCTTGTGCTTTCAGTCGGAGGAGTTCTGCGATCGCACTTCAGCTTCTGCGGCCGCATATCAGCTTGTCTTACCGCACATCAGCTTCTGTGGCCGTACTTTAATTTCTGCAGACCGCCTTTGAGGAGGTTTCAGACTTGTTCAATTCCTCATTCTCTGATCTTTCAAACTTGTCAGTGTGAACCTGTTTTATGGACCAAGTGAGACCGCACAATTTAATCTGCGGACCAAACTTTTGTCAAAAGTTCCTGAAGCTTCAATTCTTCTTCTGCGGCCACATTCTTTGTTTTGCGGCCCGCACTTGCTTTTGCGGCCACATGTGTAATTCTGCGGATCACACTTTTCTCAGCACTTCTCCTCTATGCTGAACTTGGCTAGAACATCTCCTTTTTGAGTCATTTTTCTTCATTGAACTTATATTCTCCACCACACCTACAATTCAACCATTTTCATTAGATTCGGAGAAAATAATTAGTACTTTCGGACAAGAAGGTGCTAATAAGTGATTAAAATCCACACTTATCAGTCCCCTTTATTAATGTTTTACTATTTATTTCATTTCAGACGTTTGTATTTTTTTTCCAGACCCTGTTTGTAGTACTTTTAGTAGCTCATGCACTTGTGACACCAGTTTTTGGGATTATACTAGACAATGATGTTTATGGATTCTATCATATGTTTGAGTATTTCAGACTTATTTTCTTAAAAATCTGCTTTTAAAATTGTTAAATTGATTAATTGTTTAGCTAATATTGACTTTCCTAGCAAGCAGAGGTTAGGCACCATCGCGACCCCTTGGTTGGAATTTTGGGTCGTGACAAGTTGGTATCCGAGCCCTAGGTTGCCTAAGTCTCACGAGTCATGAGAAAGCTTAGTAGAGTCTTGAGAATCGGTATGGCGACGTCTATGCTTATCTTCTAGAGGCTATAAAGCTTTAGGAAATTTCACTTTCTTTCTTTATCTATCGTATGACTTTATTCAATTATTGAGTTTGAATCATTCTACTCTTATTCTCTCACAGATAGTGAGGTCACGTATGTCATCTGTAGCTGATTAGGAGCCAGAGCCCCAGGTTGAAGCCACTACCAGGGGTAGGGGCCAAGGCCGAGGTAGAGCTAGATACAAAGGCGGAGCTCAGCCTAGAGCACGTATAGTGGCACATGTTGTTGAATCTCAGATGGAGTAGGATGACGAGATCCCTGTTCTAACCGAGCCAGTTGGACCAGCTCAGGTCCCAGAGGTGTTCATTGATACCCCAGTGCTTCAGGACTCCTTGGTCCGTATGCTTGGCTTGATAGAGAGTATGGCACAGGTCGGTGTATTTCCTGCTGCACCAGGCATTTACCAGGCTGGGGGAGGAGCCCATACTCATGCTATTCATACTCTAGAGCAGATGTCTCATGTGTATCAGACTCCAGTAGTTCTAGCAGTTGGGGCAGTTCATCCTGTTATTTTTACACAACCCGAGGAGAGACACGCGATGTCAGCTGAGGGGCTGAAGAGTTTGGACAAGTTTACCAAGTTGTTTCTCCCTCACTTTAGTGGTGCATCTTTTGAGGACCCCAGGATTTATTAGACCATTGCCATGAGATATTGCACAACATGTGTATAGTGGAATCCAACAGAGTTAATTTCATAATGTTTCAGATGCATGGTTCTCTCAAGAGGTGGTAGAAAGTGTATGTTCAAGGCTAGCAGCAGGTTCACCTCCTCTCACATGGGCTCAGTTCTCACAGTTCTTCTTAGAGAAGTTCGTCCCTTCACTTAGAGAGAGGACTTCCATAGTCAGTTTGAGCACCTTCAACATGGTATCATGATTGTTACTCAGTATGGGACCAAATTTGTGGATTTATCATGCCATGCATCTATCCAGATCCCTACTGAGAGAGAGAGGATGGGGGGATTTATAGATGGCATTACCTATGGCATCAGGCTACAGATGACCAGAGAGACCGATGATGATATTTCTTTTACTCGGGTTGTGGAGATTGCTAGATGGATCGAGAGGATTCATGGCAGAGTATAGAGGCAACATCTGAGAAGAGGCCTCATCATTTCGGCGGTTTCAGTGGTTCATCGTCTGGAGGCAGGGGATCATTTGGTAAAGGCCATCCTATCAGAACAGTTCAGTCAACACTTCAGCTATTTCGTGGTTCTTCAGGTGGTCACGGTGCATATGTGTCTCGTTCCGAGCAGCCAGTATTTAGTGCACCTTCAGCTCCCATTAGTGCACCACAGCTACAGAGTTACTACAGTGGTCATTCGGGTCATCAGGGACAGTTTCAGACTCAATAGTTACGCGAGCCGGGGGGTTTCTTTTAGTGCAAAGATGCAGGTCATATCAGGAGATACTGTCCTAGATTGAGGGGCATCATGCCACAACAGGGTACTCATGCTATGGTTTCAGCACCGATTGCTCCACCACCCCCTCAGCCAGCAAGAGGCGGGGGTCAGGCAACCCGAGGTGGAGGTTATACAATTAGAGGTAGAGGTCAGTCAGTGATAGGTCATCCCAGAGGTGGAGGACATGTTGGTGGGGCTTATTTTTGTTGTTATGCATTTGCAGCTAGACTTGAGGCAGAGTCATCCGATGCAGTTATTAAAGGTACTATCTCAGTCTGTCATAGAGATGCTTCAGTGTTGTTTGATCTAGTTTCTACATATTCTTATGTGTCTTCATATTTTGCTTCACATTGGAGTATTCCTCGTGATTCTCTTGATGTTCATGTTTCTATGTCTACACCGGTGGAAGATTCTATAGTAGTTGATCGGGTGTATAAGTCTTGTATACTCACTCTTAATGGTTATGATATCATAGTTGATATTCTGTTGTTGGATATGGTGATTTTGAGGTTATTCTTGGTATGGATTGGTTGTCCCCGTATCACGTTATTTTTGTTTGTCATGCCAAGATCGTGACTTTAGACATGCCGGGGGTTGCCTAGATTATAGTGGAGAGGGACTCTTGGTCCCTCCACTAGTAGGGTAGTCTCATATTTGAAGGCTCAATGTAGGGTCGAGAAGGTATGTTTGGCGTATTTGGATTATATCTGTGATTCTAGTGCGGAGGTTCCTTCTATGAATTCGATAATGGTTGTGAGTGAGTTTCTCGAGGTATTTCCTACAGATTTGTCGGGTGTGCCACCCGATAGGGATTTCGACTTTTGCATTGATTTGGTTCCCGATACTCAGCCTATTTTTATTCCAATGTACCATATGGCTCCAGCTCAGTTGAAACAATTTAAGGATTAGTTGCAGGAGTTGCTTGACAAGGGATTCATTAGACCGAGCGTTTCACCTTGGGGTGCGCTAGTTCTGTTTGTTAAGGAAAATGACGGATCGATGAGGATGTGTATAGATTATCGGCAGTTGAACAAGGTCACTATCAATAACACATATACATTGCCAAGGATTGATGATTTATTTGACTAGCTTCAGGGTGCCAAGGTGTTTTCCAACATTGATTTGAGATCCAACTACCATCATGTGAAGATTAGAGAATCAGATGTCCCTAAGACAGCTTTTCGAACTCGATATGGACATTACAAGCTCTTGATGATGTCGTTTGGCTTGATTAATGCTCGAGTAGCCTTTATGGACTTGATGAACCAAGTTTTCAAGCCTTAATAGGATTTTTTTGTGATTGTCTTTGCCGATATTCCGGTTTACTCTCGCAGTCGAGAAGAGCATGAGCAGCACCTACGGATTTTACTTCATACATCGAAGGATCATCAGTAATATACCAAGTTTTCGAAGTGTGAGTTATGGTTAGACTTGGTTTCCTTTTTGGGTCATGTTGTGTTTTCGAGGGTATCACAGTGGATCCTAAGAAGATTGAGGCAATTTAGAGCTAGCCTAGACCTACTTCAGCTACAGTGATGCGGAGCTTCTTGGGTTTGGCGGGTTATTATTGCCGGTTCATGGAGGGGTTTTCATCTATCTCAGCCCCATTGACGAAGTTGACCTAGAAGGGTTCTCTTTTCAGATGGTCCGACGAGTGTGAGGAGAGCTTTCAGAAGCTCAAGACTACATTGACTACTAACCCGATATTGGTGTTGCCTACAGGATCAAGATCTTACATTATGTATTGTGATGCATCGCAGATTGGACTTGGAGCAGTATTGATGCAGGACGATAGGGTGATTGCCTACGTATCTCATCAGTTGAAGGTTCATGAGAAGAATTACCCTATGCATGATTTGGAGTTGGCAGCCATTATCCACACGCTCAAGATTTGGAGGTTCTATCTCTACGACATTCCATGTGAGGTCTATACGGACCATCAGAGTCTCCAGCACCTGTTAAAATAGAAGGACCTTAATTTGAGGCAATAGGGTGGGTTGACTCAGAGATTGGGAAGAAGGGAAAGTTTAGCCCAAGGTTTATTGGCCCATTTGAGATCTTGTGGAGAGTTGGGGATGTTGCTTATAGGCTTGCATTGCTTCCTAGCCTAGTAGGGGTAAATCTTGTGTTTCACATTTCCATGATTCGGAAGTACCATGAAGATACGTCACATGTTTTAGACTTCAGCAGCTTCATGAGAATTTGACCTATGAGGAAGAGCTGGTTGCTATTGTAGACCGGTAGGTTTGACAGTTCAGATCTTAGAGTTTTTGTTTTGTGAAAGTGCATTGGAGAGGCCAGTCGATAAAGGAGGCTACATTGGAGTCCGAGTCTGATATGCAGAGTCGATACCCATACCTTTTACCAGTACAGATACATTTCTATATCTGTTCGAGGACGAACATGTCTCTTAGAGGTTGAGAATGTGACGACCTGATAGGTTCTTTTGAGTACTAGCTATTTTTCTATGTTCCGAGACCTCTCGTAGTTTTATTTGATGATTTATAACTTGCATGCATGGTCCGTGTCATTTTTCGAAAAGTTTATATGCGAAATTGTGATAAAAATGTGAATTTTGACTTAAAATAAGGCTAAAGTTGACCACGGTCAACGTTTTTGGTAAACGACCTCGGATCAGTATTTTCACGATTATGATAGGTTCGTATGATACTTTTGGACTTGTATGCATGCTTTGATGGGGTTCCGGGTGACTCGAGGGCGTTTCGGCACATTCTGTAAAAAATTAGAAATTGAGTTTCAAAGTTGAAAATGCTGAGTTTTGATAAGTGGTGATTTTACCACTTATTTTAGTCCCTTTTGCTTTAGTTTTTGTATCATTTAATTATAATATGAGGTTCTTTATGGTGTGTATTGCTAGATTTTTAGGTAAAAGTAGTCATGAAGATAGTTGAGATCAAATGAAGTGGAGTTGAGCAAAAATAGTTGAAGAAGTGCAAATACTGGCTCTAGTGGTTTCGCACCTGCAGAACACTGCGGAACAGTTACCGCTTCTGCGGACTCGCATCTGCGAGTATCCGTCCGCATCTGCGGAATGGGAGCTGCTACACTTAGATTGCATATGCGTGTTTTCCCGCATCTGCGAAGGCGCTTATGCGCTTATTTGTGTGCACCTGTCTGAGCACTTCTGCACTTCAGAGTCTGCTTCTGCGGAATATTAATTTCCCACATGGCTTCGCATCTGTGAGAGGATTTATGCATCTACGGAACCACACCTACGAGGATTGTTCTGTAGGTGCGGCCAACGGGCTTCAACACTAGACAGACGTGGTATTTCACATTTACTCTATCCCAAACCCATAAATACACGACTTAGATCATTTCGGAAGAGATTCTTTTTGCAATCTTTGGCATATCTTTGTATAAAATACAAGCTTGGAGCTAGGGTTCTTGTACACACACTTGGGAGTTGAAGATTTGAAGACTTTGGATGAGATTCTTACCCATTTTTACTCATTTCTTCAATTTCTTGATTTGTATTGTATATCTAAGCGTGTAGTATTTATTCCAATACTTGAATCTTGTTTATGAGAATATTCATTATTAAAGTTTGGATTAAATATCTTGTTGTGCTTATGTATTGAATGATTTCTATTAATATTGAAGAGTTAATTGTTTCTTTAAATATTCTTGTTCTTTAATGTTTTCAAAGGGATTAGATAACCCTAGGACTCGCCCATTAACTTCGAATTAATCTTGGAAAAGGTTGGGGTTGGAAAAGATCAATTAACAAGAACTTGAAGTGTTAACCCTCAGTTTATAGATTCTACCTAAGGATAAGATTGAACTACTTGTATCCACATTCGGGAGCACTTAATCTCTTAATTGTTTTAGGGATAATTCAATTAGGAAGTCTTGTTAGATTTCAGAAGAAGCTAATATATAATTATTATCCGAGGCTATTAACATAAACTTGCACATATTTGTAAAATCGTAAAATATATTAGATCGTTACTTGAGTGTAATTTTCTGTGTATCCATACTTGTAACCATTGATCATTTTACTTGCTTTTTAGGTTAATTTACATTTTTTCATTAGTTATAATATTTTTTCAAAACCCTTTATTAGTGTTTGGCTTAGCATAATAAGCGATAATTGTCTTACTTGCCTAATCATCTACATATTATTATCTATAAGATTCGAACCCAACTCATAGTTGGGTAAATTATATTGCATGCGACTATATCCTCTTACTCTTTGAGGAGTGGATCTGGACGTCATCACCCTAGGGGCTCGGGTGAGTTTCGGATGTGTTTCAGATTGATTTGGACTTGTTTCGGGTTACTGGTGTAATTGTGCTGTAGTTATCGCAATTGCGAGCACCAACATCGAAATTGTGAAGTGGGCAGGGAGGCTTCAGGGGTAGAAAATGCGATGCCTTGATCGCAATTGCCAAGAAGATATTGGGCATGGGCAGGTCGCATTTGCGACCACTTGGTCATTTTTGCGACATGCTGCAATCGCAATTGTGAAGCCCATGTCGCAATTGCGACATCTGTTTGGGCTGACAGGGTTCGCTTTTGTGATCCCTGTACCGCATTTACGAACCCCAAGTCGCATTTGCAAACCCCAGGTCGTATTTGCAGCATCCACATATGAATAAAAAATCATTTATCATATTTGCGAGCCCTAAACTCGGTGGGATGCAATTTTTGGAGGAGATTTTCATACAAATCTATTGGGTAAGCAATTTTAACTCTTTGTGATTATATAACATAATTATTTATGAGATTTAACATCTAAATCATGAGATTTGAAGAGAGTTTTTGAGAATTTTGACTATATGTTGAAAAATAAAAATTGGAGATTTGAGAGTCAACTTGGACTCATATTTGAAAAACAAACAAATATATGGATTCGTGGGGTTATGGATAATCGAGATCTACCTTTTGACTATGGTTTTGATCGGGTGGTCCCGGGGTTGGCTTTTGTTGACTTTTGGGGAAATTATGTAAAGATCTTAACTTTATTAATCGAAATTGGTTTCTCTTGCTTTGTTTGATCTTATTAAGTCGTTTTTTTCTATATTTGAGTCGAGCGGAGGTGAAATTTAAAGGAAAAAGCTATTTTTGAATGTTGATTTAGCCTAATTGAGATAAGTGTCTTGCCTAACTTTGTGTGGGGAAAACTTCCCCTTAGGATTTGGTCTAATTGCATTATTTGTATTATGTGTAACGACGTGTACATAAGGCGACGAGTGTGTACACAGACATATGTATGGTAATTGACAGGATTAGACCCGTAAGCTATTAATATGACTTGAATTGAAGTTATTATTTTATGAAGCACATTTCATTGCTGATTCATTCCCCGTACCCTTATATTATTGCTATGATTCTTGTACATGTTGTTGTTGAGCCGTGGGCTATATGTTGTTGTGGTACATGGGCACGTGTGGTGCGGGTTTATTGTTGTATTGTTAATGAGATGCACATGCGGCGACATAAGGGTGCTGCGTTTATTGATACGCATGCAGCGAGATAAGGGGGCATATGCGCGTGTTGCTAGTAAGGGAAAAATACTTCATTGTGATGCACACACGGCGAGATAAGGGGCTTTTGCGCGTGAAGCTATTTCAGGAAAAATATTTTAAAATGTGCAGCTCACGTGGTGGTATAAGGGTGACTTGTGATTTGTGATTATGATGTGTCGTACATCGAGGTGATTCTTGTTTTAAATCTTGTGTTGGAACTGCTTAATGACTAGAACATGTCGTAGTTTGCCTTAATTAATTTCACTTCGTGTTTTACTTGTTTTGGTTAATTTGTCATGTTATCCCGTGCTTACTCTTGTTGCCATTTATTGATTATGATTTCCGTTGTTAGTTCCATATTGATATCTTGCACATGTTATATGTCTAGTGAGTATCTCAACTTGAACCTTGTCACTACTCCACCGAGGTTAGTCTTGATACTTAATGGATACCATTTGTGGTGTACTCATACTACGGTTCTGCATATTTTTGTGCATATCCAGGTTCCTCGGATCGAGCCGATCACTATTGTGTATTGTCAGATATATTGAATACTTCAAGGTATACCTGTTGTTCTCCCTCTTAGGCTTTAGAGTCACCTTATGTTGTTTTCCCTTATTGCTATTATTTGTATTCCAAAATAGTGATGTATTTTGAGATTTCTTGAGTACTCCTCGTATAGCTTATGACTCCGTGCTACCTATTTTGGGATGTATGACTGTTGATAAATTTTCGTCAATGTTATGTTTTATCAGTTTCTATTTAATGATTTAAGTTATTTTAACTCTGTTAATCTCATCATGTGTTAGACTTACCTAGTCTTAGAAACTAGGTGGCATCACGATCCTTAATGTGGGATTTTGGGGTCGTGACAAGTTGGTATCAAAGCTCTAGGTTCATAGGTTCTGCGCGTCATATTCAAGTGTAGTAGAGTCTTGCAGATCGGTACAGAGATGTTTGTACTTACCTTTGAGAGGCTATAGAACTATTAGGAAATTTCACATCTTTCATTCCTTATCATACTGATTTGTTGATTTCAGTATCTGAGTCTTTGTCTTTCTATTCTCTCACAGATAGTGAGAGCACGAGCATCATCAGTTACTGACGATGCTTCCCCCGGTGCCGGTGTTGCTAGAGGACAGGGTAGAGGCTGAGGCCGAGGCGGAGCATGTGCTGCAGTGAGCGACCGTGCTAGGGCCGCGACTAAGGAGCCACGAGTAGCTCCGATTAGGAGCAGGCACCCGAGGCACAAGTTGCTACCACTGGACTTCAGGAGACTTTGGCGTATTTCCTGAGCATGATTGGTACTTTGGCTCATGTGGGATTAATTCTGGTTGAACCAACTACTTCTCAGGCAGGGGGAAAAGCTCAGGCTCCTGCCGCTCGTACTCCAAAGCAGCAGACTCGTGTTGATCAGGCTCCGTGTATCATACCGGTACAACCCATGATCGCAGTTCAGCATGAGGTCAGGCCAGTGGCATCAGAGGATGAGCAGAAGAGGCTAGAGAGGTTCAAGAAGTATTTTCCTCCTACTTTTAAAGGCGTATCTTCTGAGGATGCACATGGTTTTCTAGACCAAGGTCACCATAGTCTGTGCACTATGGGCATTGTGGAGGTGAGCGGGGTTGACCTTACCACTTTCCAGCTAAGGGGATCGGCATATAGATTGTGGCAGGCTTATGAGGAGAGTAGGCCAGCTGGCACAGCGCAACCTACTTGGGCTTAGTTCACTGATCTATTTTTGAGGTAGCGCTTTCCATAGACTCTTAGGGATGCGTTGTTCATCGAGTTCGAGCAGTTGCGCTAGGGGACTATGATAGTGTCCAAGTATGCCACGAGGTTTAGTGAGTTATGTCGTCATGCACCAGCTTTGGTTTCTACTGTTAGAGAGAAAGTCCGCAGATTTATTGAGGGACTTAGTTATGGTCTTAGATTTGGGATGGCACGGGAATTGGAGACTGATACTCCATTCCAGCAGGTTGTGGAGATCACTAGAAGCTTGGAGCGTGTCCGCGACCAGGAGAGAGGGGATAGGGAGGCCAAGAAGCCTCGAGATTTTGGAGGGTTTAGTGGTTCCTGCTCTACAGTTTCAGCTCATCATAGCAAAGGTTATGTCAGTCGACCAGTTCAGTCTGCACTTCAGGTTACTTGCAGTGCTCCAGCTATTCAGGGACCTCAGAGTACTCAATTTTAACAGCCATCTTCCAGTGCACCTCCTGTATGGGGTGCCTACAATGATTATTCTAGCTGTTCGGGCCAGACTCAGTACTAGCAGCCATACCCTCAGAGGGGTTATTTTGAGTGTGGTGATACTAGGCACATAGTGAGAGATTACCCCAGGCTTTAGAGGGGTGGGCCTCCGCAGGGTACTCAGGCTCTAGTTGATGCTCCACTTGCTACTCCACCTGCACAACCAGCTAGGAGTGGAGGACAGACAGGTAGAAGACATCCTAGAGGGGAGGCCAGGCCCGTTGCTATGCTTTCCCTGACAGGTCTGAGGCTGTTGCATCAGATGCTGTCATCACAAGTATTGTTCTCGTTTGTCATAGAGATACATTAGGTTTATTTGATCCGGTTCCACTTACGCGTATGTTTCATATTACTTTGCTTCATATTTGGATATGTCTCATAATTCTTTGAGTACCCCTGTTTATGTATCTATGCTTGTTAGGGATTCTATTATGGTAGACAGTGTCTATCGATCGTGTTTGGTCACTATCGGAGGTTGACCTTCTGTTACTCAATATAGTGTACTTTGACGTGATTTTGGTCATGGATTAGTTTTCTCCATATCACGCTATTCTGGATTGTCATGCTAAGACCGTGATGTTGGCTATGTCGAGATTGCCGAGGTTGGAGTAGAGAGGTACATTGGGTCATGTTCCTAGTATGGTGGTGTCCTTTATGAAGGCACGATGGATGGTTGAGAAGGGGTGCTTGGCATACTTAGCCTTTGTGAGGGATGTAAGTGCTGATACTCCTACCATTGAGTCAACCCCGATAGTGAGAGAGTTTCCATATGTGTTTGCAGCAGACCTACCGAGCATGCCACCCAATAAGGATATTGATTTTGGTATTGACTTGGTGTCGGGCACTCAGCCCATTTCTATTCCACCATATTGCATAACACCAGTGGAGTTGAAGGAATTAAACAAATAACTTCGAGAGTTGCTTGATAAGGATTTCATCAGGCCGAGTGTTTTACTTTGGGGGTGCTCTAGTTCTATTTGTGAAGAAATAAAGACGACTCTATGAGGATATGCATTGATACAGGTAGTTGGACAAGGTTACAGTCAAGAACAAGTACCCGCCACTGCATATTGATGATTTGTTTGATTAACTTCAGGGTGCTAGGGTATTCTCAAATATTGACCTGAGATCGGGGTACCATCAGCTGAAGATCTGTGCTTTAGATATTCCCAAGACAGTTTTCCGGACTTGCTATGGTCACTATGAGTTTTCGATGATGTCATTTGGGCTAACAAATGCCCCAACAGCCTTAATGCACTTGATGAACAATATGTTCTAGCTATATCTTAATTCCTTTATCATCATGTTCATTGACATATATTGGTGTATTCTTGCAGCCAGAAGGATCATGAGTAGCACTTGAGGATAGTGCTCTAGATATTGAGGAAGAAGAAGCTATATGCTAAATTCTCCAAGTGTGAATTTTGGCTTGATTCAGTGACATTCTTAGGCCACGTGGTGTCCAGTGAGTGGATTAAGGTAGATCCGAATAAGATTAAGGCAGTTCAAAGTTGGCCCAGGCCTTCTATCGCTATTGAGATCCGTAGTTTCCTTGGGTTGGTTGGGTATTATCGCCATTTCATAGAGGGATTTTCATCCATTGCAACCCATTTGACTAGACTGACTCAGAAGGATGCCCCATTCAGGTGGTCTGACGAGTGTGAAGAGAGCTTTTAGAAGCTCAAGACTGCCTTGACTACAACTCCAGTTCTGGTTTTGCCTTCGGCATCAAGTTCTTATATAGTCTATTGTGAGGCTTCACAGATTGGTATTGAGTCCGTGTTGATGTAGGAGGGTATAATAATTGCTTATGCTTCACGTCAGTTGAAGCCCTTTGAGAAGAACTACCCAATGCACGATTTACACTTGGCAACCATTGTTCACGTGCTGAAGATTTGGAGGCACTATATCTATGACATGTCTTGTGATATGTTCACGAATCATAAAAGTCTACATTGCTTATTCAAGCAAAAGGATCTGAACTTGAGGCAATAGAGGTGTTTAGAGCTACAAAAGGACTATGATATTCACTATTCTTTTTCATCCCGGGAAGGCCAATGTGGTGCCCGATGCTTTGAGTAGGAAGGCTGAGATCATGGGGAGTCTTGCTTTTATTCCATCCGGGGAGACCGTTAGCTTTGGATGTTCAGGCTTTGGCAGGTTCATGAGGTTGGATGTTTTGGAGCCTAGTTGAGTTCCTGCTTGCATGGTCTCACGGTCATCTTTGTTTGAGCGCATCAAGGCGCGACAGTATGATGATCCCCACTTACTTGTCCCTAAGGACACGATGCAGTACGGTGATGCCAAGGAGGTGACTATTGGGGATGATGGGGTATTGATGCTGCATGGTCAGATTTGTGTGCTCAATGTTGATAGACTGTGGGAGCTGAGTCTTAAGGAGGCCCATATTTCATGGTATTCCATTCATTCGGGCGCCGTGAAGATGTACCATGATTTGAAGCAACACTAATGGTGGAGAATAATGAAGAAGGATATTGTGAGTATGTGGCTTGGTGTTTGAACTATCAGCAAGTTAAGTATGAGCATCAGAGACCGGGTGGTTTGCTTCAGAGGCTTGATATTCCAGAGTGGAAGTGGGAGCGTATTACTATGGATTTTGTAGTTGGACTTCCGTGGACCTTGAGGAGATTTGATATAGTGTGGGTCATTGTGGACAGACTGACAAAGACTACACACTTCATTCCAGTCATGACTACCTACTCTTCAGAGCAACTGGCTCAGATTTATCTTCGTGAGATTTTTTGCCTTCATGGTGTGTCAGTGTCTATTATCTCGGATCGAGGCACACAGTTCACATCGCATATTTGGAGAGCCGCACAATGTGAGTTGGGTACACAGACCGGGCTGAGTACGATATTTCATTGAAAGATAAACGGGCAGTCCGAGCGCACTATTTAGATATTGTAGGACATGCTATGTGCATGTGTTATTAATGTTGGGGGTTCATGGAATCAATTTCTACCACTAGCAGAGTTCGCCTATAATAACAACTATCAGTCGAGCATCCAAATAGCTCCATACGAGGCCTTATATGAGAGGCGTTGTCGTTCTCCAGTTGGTTGGTTTGAGCTTGGGGAGGCTTAGTTATTGGGCACCGAGTTGGTTCGAGATTACTTGGAGAAGGTGAAGTTGATTCAGGATCGGCTTAGTACAACGCAGTCTAGGTAGAAGAGTTACACTGATTGGAGGGCTCGTGATGTGGAAATCATGGTGGGAGAGAGGGTTCTACTCATAGTTTCACCCATGAAGGGTGTGATGAGGTTCGGGAAGAAGGACAAGTTGAGCCCTCGGTTCATTGGTCCTTTTGAGATTCTTGAGAGAGTGGGTGAGGTGGCTTAAAGACTTGCATTGCCGCATAGCTTATCAGGAGTTCACTCGGTGTTCCATGTTTCTATGCTCCGAAAGTATTATGGTGATGCATAACATGTGCTAGATTTCAGCTCAGTGCAATTGGACAAGGATTTGACCTATGTTGAGGAGCCGGTGACTATTTTGGACAGGCAGGTTCAGAAGTTGAGGTCGAAGTACATTGCATCGCTGAAGGTTCAATGGAGAGATCAACCGGTCGAGGAGGAGACTTGGGAGGCCGAGCATGATATGTGGATACGCTATCCTCATCTTTTTGGCACTTAAAGTTTGTATCTATACTCGTCCGAGGACGAATGTTTTTTAAGAGGGAAAAAATATAATGGCCCGACCGGTTGTTTTGTGTAGTTGAGACCCATTATCCCTTTTGAAGCTTCACGTATGTGTATTTGACGTTTTATGACTTGTGGGGATGGTCAGTTGCATTTCGGGGAGGTTTTGGATTTTTTGGAACCATTGATTCTTAGTTTGGAAGCTTAAGTTGGAAATATTAACCGAAGTTTGATTTTTGTGAAAATCAAAACCCCGAAACAGTGTTTTGATGATTCTAATAGGTTCGTAAGGTGATTTTGGACTTAGGCGTATGGACGGAATTGGGTTCGGAGGTTCCTAAGTTGATTTGGATCTTTTTACCGAAAGTTGGTAATTTGGAGGTTTAGAAATTTCCTAAGTTTGACTTTAGGTCTATCCGATTCGAATTTTAGTTTTGGGACTTGAAATCTGTCCGTTTTTTCAATTTGAACTTATCTGCAAAGTTTGGTGTCACTCCGAGTTGGTTTGGTAGGAATCAGACGTTTGGTTGTGAATTTAGCGATTCTTGAGTTTCGTTGTAATTTTCATGTGTTTTGTTGTCTATTTTGTGATTTCAGATGTTATTTCAGTTTTTTTGAGCACCGTACGAGCAAGTTCGTATAATATTTTTAGATTTGTGTGGATGTTTGATATGGAGCCCCGGGGGCTTGGGTGAGTTTCGAACGTGTTTCAGATTGGTTTGGACTTGTTTTAGGTTGGTGGTGTGTTGGTGTTGCAGTTATCGCAATTTCGAGCACCAGCATCGCAATTGCGATGTGTGTAGGGAGGATTCAGCTGTCGCAAATGTGATGCCTTAATTGCAATTGCGATGATGACACTGGGCATGGGCAGGTCGCATTTGCGACCACTTGGTCGCTTTTGCGGGCAGGCTGCAATCTCAATTGCGAAGCCCATGTTCCAATTGCGACATCTATGTAGGCTGAGATGA
Source organism: Nicotiana tomentosiformis (assembly GCF_000390325.3). Taxonomy (NCBI): domain Eukaryota; kingdom Viridiplantae; phylum Streptophyta; class Magnoliopsida; order Solanales; family Solanaceae; genus Nicotiana; species Nicotiana tomentosiformis. Next base: position 103,288,179 of record NC_090823.1, on the reverse strand, counting down.
TTCACTTTTGCAATACTTGTGTCATATTTGCGAGGGTTCACATTTTCAAATCTCAGGTCGCATTTGCGATATCCGCAGCTGAACAAAAGGTTGGGATTTCCGGACTTAGTCTCATTTATCACATTTTTGAGTCCTAAACTCGGTAGGAGGTGATTTTAGGAGATTTTCATACAAAGCTATTGGGTAAGTGAGTTTTACTCATTTTTATTATATAACATGATTATTTATGAGATTTTATATCTAAATCATGAGATTTGAAGAGAATTTATTTGGATTTTTGACTATGTTTTGAAAAATAAAAAAATTGAGATTTCAGAGTCGAATTGGACTCGGATTTGAAAACCAAACACATATATGGACTCGTGGGGTTATAGGTAGCCGAGATCTATCCTTTGACTCGAGTTTTGACCGGGCGGACATGGGGGTTGACTTTTGCTAACTTTTGGAGAAATTTTGTAAAGATCTTAAATTTATTAATCGCAAATGGTTTCTCTTGCATTGTTTGATCTTATTAAGTCAGTTTTGGCTAGATTTGAGCTGAGCGGATGTGAATTTTGAAGGAAAAGCTATTTTTGAGTGTTAAATTGGCTTAATTGAGATAAGTATCTTGCCTAACTTTGTGTGGGGGAAACTTTCCCTTGGGATTTTGTCTAATTGCATTATTTGTATTATGTGGAATGACGGGTACATAAGGTGACGAGTGTGTACACCGACATACGTGTAGTAATTGACCGGATTAGACCCGTAGGCTATTAATATTCCTTGAATTGTAGTTGTTATCTTATGAAGCACATTTCATTGTTGATTCATTCCCCGTACCCTAGTGTTATTGTTGTGATTCTTGTACACGTTATTGTTGAGCCGTGGGCTATATGTTGTTATGGCATTGGTATTGCTGTTAGTGATGTTGTGGTACATGTGCATGTGTGGTACGGGTTGATTGTTGTATTGTGAATGAGATGCGCATGCGGCGACATAACGGTGGTGTGTTTTTTGATATGCATGCGGCGAGATAAGGGGGCTTATGCGCGTGTTGCTAGTAAGGGGAAATACTTCATTGTGATGCACACGCGGCAATATAAGGGGGCTTATGTGCGTGAAGCTATTTCAGGAAAATTGTTTTAAAATGTGAAGCTCACGCGGCGTCATAAGGGTGACTTGTGATTTTGGATTATGATGTGTGGTACATCGAGGTGATTCTTGTTGTAAATCTTGTGTAGGAATGGCTTGATGATTAGAACATGTCATTGTTTGCCTTAATTGATTTCACTTCGTGTTTTATTTGTTTTGGTTAATTTGTCACGTTATCCCGTGCTTACTCTAGTTTCCATTTATTGATTATGCTTTCTGTTGTTAGTTCCATATGGATATCCTGCACAGGTTATTTGTCTAGTGAGTGTCTCGACTTGAACCTCGTCACTACTCCACCGAGGTTAGTCTTAATACTTACTGTCACGACCCAAAATCTTACTAGTCATGATGGCACCTAAACCAACCCGCTAGGTAAGCCAATTTAACAATAATCCAATTTCAGATGAGATCTACTGAGAGAAATAATGATAATATAACTGAACTTTTACACAAAGAATCCCCAAAGACTGGTAGTACAAACCATGAGCATTTAAAAATTAGAGTTTACAAAGCTGGTACGAAATACTGGTGCACCCCAAGGCGATACACTCGGTCTGACGAACCCTTTGGCTAGTAACTCCTCAAGCTGTTCTTTCAACTCTTTCAATTATTTCGGAGCCATGCGATATAGTGGAATAGATATAGGCTGAGTATCTGGAGCCAAGTCAATACAGAAATCAATATCATGATCAGGTGGCATACCTGGAAGATATGAAGGAAATACATCGGAGAACTTCTGAACTACAGGCACTGAATCAATAGCCGGAGTCTCTGCGGTGGTATCCCGAACATAAGCTAGATAAGATAAACAACCCTTCTCAACCATGTGTAGAGACTTTATAAAAGAAATAACCCGATTAAATGAACTGACCGACGAACCCTTCCACTCCATCCTAGGCAAAGATGGAATAGCCAAGGTAAAAGTTTTGGCATGTCAATCTAGAATAGCATGATATGGAGATAACCAGTCCATACCCAGAATAATTTCAAAATCGGTCATCTCGAGTAATAAGAGATCTACTCTAGTTTCATAACCACATAATGTAATAATACAAGACCGGTAGATCCGGTTCATAATAATAGAATCGCCTACACGAGTGGACTCATGAGAAACACCCAGGAATGGAGCAAATAGAGATGACACGTATGAATACGTGGATCCTGGATCAAATAATACTGAGGCATCCTTGCCGCAAACAGAAATAATACTTATAATCACAGCATCTGAGGCCTCTGCAGCTGGTCTAGCCGGAAAAGCATAGAACCGAGCTGGAGCGCCAATTGGCTGGCCTCCGCCTGGATGACCTCCACCTCTAGGGCGACCCCTACCCACCTGTCCTCCACCTCTTGGTGGACGGATTACTGGTGGAGCAACTGGTCCGGTAATCATAGGCTGCTGACCCTGCTGTACTGGTCTACCCCAAAGCCTGGGGCAAAACCTCTGCATGTGACTGGGATCCCCGCACTCGTAACAACTCTTCGGTGCGATGGGCTGCTGACTAAGTGTCTGGCCCTGAAGAACTGAATACCCACTGGGAGGCCCTGAATAGCTGGTGGGCGGTAAGAACTCTCTGGTATAGCACTGAGATAAGGTCGCACTGGAGCTCCTCGAGGAGGTGGTGGTGCTGGATATGGGGCCCTGTTGGAGTGCCATCTCACGAACTGACCTCTGCCCCCAGACGGAGCACCTCTGAACTCTCTAGAGTGCCTAAACCGTTTATCTCTAATAATCTTCTCTCGGCTCCGCTGACGTACACCCTCAATCCTGCGGGCTATCTCCACAACTAGCTCATAAGAAGTACCCATCTCAACCTCTCGAGCCATAGTGTCCTGAATACCAGTATGTAAACCAGCAAGAAAAAGAAAACAGTGGAGAAGTGAAGAAGTGGCAGTAATTCAGCAGGACATCAGATCCCAATCAAACAGATAGATAGCAAATCTCGATCAACCTGAGCCGGTATCAAAATCTGCAAAGAAAGTGCAGAGTGTAGCATCAGTACAACCGACCCCATGTAGTGGTAAGTGTCGAGCCTAACCTCATCGAAGTAGTGACGAGGCTAGGACAAGACACCCACATATAACCTGAACAGTATAATCATGCTAGTGGCAACAACAGTAAATAAAGAAATAACGCATAAATAATGGGAATGGGACATACAGTGGGGGAATACAACATAAAGAATGAGAATAATGAAAAGACAGAATTAAAAAGAAAATCCTTAAATGAATTGAGCAATTAAAACAACAAAGGAAAACTGTACGGCATCACCCTTCGTTCTTTTACTCTCAACCTCACCAAATAAATAAATAGAACGGCACGGCATCACCCTTTGTGCTTTTACTCTCAACCTTACCTAAATAAATAAATAGAATGACACGGTATCACCCTTCGTGCATTAAACCTCTCATAATATACACGACATCACCCTTCGTGCTTTACACTCTTCCTCACAATATGAATAATGCATGCACGACATCACCCTTCGTGCTTTACGCTCCTCCTCACCAATCACAGAATCAATAACAACGGATAGATAAGAGTATCATAAAGAAACCAGTATTTTGACCATAATCAATAGCACAATGTAATATCAACCTTGAATAATTATTCGAAAGTTACCAAATCTCAGTGAAACTAGATATGAGTCACCCAACATTTCAAATAACCCGCTAAGCATAGATAGTATAATTTAAGGCTACAAAATAGACAAGAATAGAATTTCACTCGCATGCTATGACTCGACAACGATGCATAGATGCTTGTCACCTCACCTATACATCTTATTTAACAACCAAACACGTAGCAAATGAACACATAATACCTATTCCCTCAAGCCAAAGTTAGACACGACACTTACCTCTCTCCGAAGGCCACTTAATTCTCAATCACAGCTTTTTCTTTGGAATTCACCTTAAAATCATTCGTATCTATTCAAAAATGACTCAATAATATCAAATATTGCTAAAGGAATCAATTATATTTCATAAATTAAATTTCCCAAATTTTTCTCCAAAAAGTCGAAAAATCGACCCCGGGCCCGCTTGGTCAAAACCCGAGGTTCAGACCAAAATCCTTTTACGCATTCACCCTCGTGCCCGAATATGTAATTAGTTTTGTAATCCGACCTCAAATTGGGGTCTAAATCCTCAAATTTCCGAAATCCTTAGTTTCTACACTAACCCCTAATTCTACCATGAAAACTCTAGATTTTAGGCTGATAATTCATAAAATGCAATGGGTAATTGAAAGAAAATAGTTTAGAATCACTTACCAACACTTTGGGGAAGAAAATGACTCTTGAAAATCGCCTCTACCCGTTTGGTTCTTAAAAAATGTTGAAGAAATGGCTTAAACCCGTGTTTGGAGTCTGTTTTAAATCACTGGACATGCCTTCATCGCGTTTGCGAGAGGCCTATCGCGATCGCGATGCACAGCGGCCTAAGGCCTTCGCATTTGCGAGTCTTTCTACTTGTTCGCATAAGGCAGCTCCTCCCTAAGCCTTCGCGTTCGCATAGAAGAACATGACCCCCCTCCCCCAGGTCCCTTAAACTATCACGTTCGCGTGAGACAGATCGCGTTCGCGAAGGGTACCACTCCCAACGCTTCGAGTTCGCGACCAGTCCTTCGCGTTTGCGAAGAAGAAAATTCCCCTGCCCCCATTTACCTTTCGCGTTCGCGACACTACCTATGCGAACACGAAGAAGGGCACACCAGAACAGTTGCTGCAGAAAAAATCTCAGATTTTCTAAGTGCAAGTCACCCCGTAGCCTATCCGAAACTCACTTGAGCCCTCGGGGCTCCAAACCAAAGATGCACATAAGTCTAAAAATATCATACGGACCTGCTCGCGTGATCAAATCGCCAAAATAACATCTAGAACTACGAATTTAGCACCAAATCAAATAAAATTCTCAAGAACACTTTAAAATTTTTATTTTCTCATCTGGACGTCCGAATCACGTCAAATCAACTCCGTTTCTCACAAAATTTCACTGACAAGTCTTAAATATCATAATGAACCTGTACCGGGATTCGAAACCAAAATACGAACCCGATACTAACAATGCAAAATATCAATCAATTCTTAAAATCAAATAATTTTCAAACTTTTAATTTTCATCAAAAATTCATAACTCAAGCTAGGGACCTCCGAATTCGATTCCGGGCATACGCCCAGGTCCCATAATTCGATACGGACCTACCGAGACCGTCAAAGTACGGATCCGGGTTCGTTTACCAAAAATGTTGACCGAAGTCAACTAAAATCAACTTTTAAGGTAAAAATTCTTATTTTCATTAGTTTTCAACATAAAAGCTTTTCGGAAACGTTCCCGGACTGTGCACGCAAATTGAGGAGGGTAAAAATGAGTTTTTTAAGGCTTAAAAGCGCAGATTCGAGTTCTAAAGCATAAGATGACCTTTTGGGTCATCACATTCTTCACCTCTAAAACAATCGTTTGTCCTCGAACGAACATAGAAAAGTACCTGGGCTGGTGAAAAGGTGGGGATATCTACTCCGCATATCGGACTCGGACTCCCAAGTAGCTGCCTCAATAGGCTGACCTCTCTACTGCACTCGAACTGAAGGGTAACTCTTTGATCTCAACTGGTAAACTTGCCGGGCTAGAATTGCCACCGGCTCCTCCTCGTAAGTCAAATACTTGTCCAACTAGACAGAGCTGAAGTCTAACACATGGGACGGATCGCCGTGATACTTTTGAAGCACGGACACATGGAATACCGGATGAACAACTGCTAAACTAGGTGGCAACGCAAGCCTGTAAGCCACCTCTCCCACTCTCTCCAGAATCTCAAAAGGTCCGATATACCTAAGGCTCAACTTGCCCTTCTTTCCGAACCTTATTACACCCTTCATGGGTGATACCCGAAGTAACACTCTCTCTTTGACCATGAATGCAACATCACGAACTCTACGGTCGGCATAACTCTTTTGCTTGGACTAAGCTGTGCGAACTCGATCCTGAATAATTTTGACCTTATCCACGACATCCTATACTAAGTCTGTGGCCAACAACCGAGCCTCTCCCGGCTCGAACCACCCAACTGGCGACCGACACCGCCTACCATATAATGCCTCATAGGGAGCCATCTGAATGCTCAACTGGTAGCTGTTGTTGTAGGCGAACTCTACAAGGGGCAATAACTGATCCCACGATCCTCTAAAGTCTATAACACAAGCGCAAAGCATATCCTACAAGATCTGATTAGTACACTCGGATTGCCCGTCCATTTGAGGATGTAATGCTGTGCTCAACTGAACCCGCGTACCCAACTCACGCGTACTACCCTCCAAAAGTGCGAGGTAAACTACGCACCTCAATCAGAAATGATAGACACGGGCACACCGTGAAGACGGATAATCTCCTGAATATAAATCTCTGCTAACCGCTACGAGGAATAAGTAACTACCACAAGAATGAAGTGCGCTGACTTAGTCAGCCTGTCCACAATAACCCAAACTGCATCGAACTTCCTCTGAGTCCGTGGGAGTCCAACAACAAAATCCATAGTGATACGCTCCCACTTCCACTCAGGAATATCTAACCTCTGAAGTAAACCACCAGGTCTCTGATGCTCACACTTTACCGGCTGGCAATTTAGGCACCAAGCTACATAGGCAACTATGTCCTTCTTCATTCGCCTCTACCAATAATGTTGCCTCAAGTCCTGATACATCTTGGTGGCGCCCGGATGAATAGAATACTGGGAACTGTGGGACTCCTCAAGGATCAACTCACGAAGTCCATCCACATTAGGCACACAAATACGGCCCTGAACCCTCAAACCTCCGTCATCTCCAATAGTAACCTGCTTGGCACCCCCATGCTGCACTGTCTCTAAGGATAAGTAAATACAGATCGTCATCCTGCCGATATCTGATGCGCTCAAACAAAGAAGACCGAGCGACTGTACAAGCTAGAACACGGCTGGGCTCAGAAAAATCTAACCTCACGAACTGGTTGGCCAAGGCCTGAACATCCAATGCAAGCGGTCTCTCACCAACTGGATTATATGCAAGGCTACCCATACTGACTGACTTTCTATTCAAAGCGTCGGCCACCACGTTGGCCTTCCCGAGATGATACAATATGGTGATATCATAGTCTTTCAATAGCTCCAGCCACCTCCTCTGCCTCAAATTGAGTTCCTTCTGCTTGAACAAATACTGCAAGCTCCGATGATCGGTGAATACCTCACATGGCACGCCATAAAGATAGTGCCCCCAAATATTCAGCACGTGAACAATGGCTACCAGCTCTAGATCATGAACAGGGTAATTCTTCTCGTGAACCTTCAGCTGCCGTGAAGCATATGCAATAACCTTGCCACCATGCATCAATACCGCACCCATACCAATATGAGATGCATCACAATATACTGTATAAGATCCTGAACCTGTGGGTAACACCAATACCGGTGCCGTAGTCAAAGTTGTCTTGAGCTTATGAAAGCTCGCTTCATACTTGTCTAACCACCTGAACGGGGCACCCTTCTGGGTCAATCTGGTTAATGGGGCTGCTATGGGTGAAAACCCCTCCACAAATCGACGGTAATAGCCCGCCAAACCCAGAAAACTACGGATCTCTGTAGCTGAGATGGGTCTAGGCCAGTTCTGGACTGCCTCAATCTTCTTAGGATCCACATGAATACCCTCTGCTGATACAACGTGACCCAAGAAAGCAACTGAACTCAACCAGAATTGGCATTTTGAGAACTTAGCATATAAATGGCTACCTTTCAGAGTCTGAAAAATGATCCGAAGGTACTGCTCATGCTCCTCTCGACTGTGGGAGTAGATCAGGATATCATCAATAAACACAACCATAAAGGAATCCAAGTAGGGTTTGAACACCCGGTTCATCAAATCCATGAATGCTGCTGGGGCATTTGTCAGCCCAAATGACATCACTAGAAACTCATAATGCCCATACTGAGTCCGAAAAGCTATCTTAGGAACATCGGATGCCCTAATCCTCAACTGATGGTAGCCAGATCTCAAATCAATCTTTGAAAACACCTTGGCACCCTGAAGCTGATCTAATAAATCATCAATCCTCGGCAATGGATACTTGTTCTTGATTGTGACTTTGTTCAACTTTCGATAATCTATACACATCCTCATCGATCCATCTTTCTTCTTTACAAATAATACAGGTGCACCCCAGGGCGAGACACTAGGTCTAATGAAGTCCTTATCAAGCAAATCTTGCAACTGCTCCTTCAATTCTTTCAACTCTGGCGGGGCCATGCGATATGGCAGAATGGAAATAGACTGAGTGCCCGAAGCCAAATCAATGTAGAAATCAATATCCCAGTCGGGTGGCATCCCCGGCAGGTCTGCAGAAAACACCTCTAGAAACTCACGAACAACCGGCACTGAATCTATGGAAGGTACCTCAGCACTAGAATCGCGGACATAAGCCAAATAAGCTAGAAACCCCTTCTCGACCATATGCCGAGCCTTCACAAAAGAAATAACCCTGCTGGCAGAATGGCCAAGATTTCCTCTCCACTCTAATCGAGGCAACCCCTGCAAGGCTAAGGTCACTGTCTTGGCGTGACAATCTAATATAGCATGATAAGGTGACAGCCAATCCATACCCAGTATGGCATCAAAATCAACATGTTGAGAAGTAGGAGATCTACACGAGTCTCAAGACTCCCAATGGTGACCACACACGAACGATAAACACGATCTACAACAATAGCATCTCCCACTGGTGTGGACACATACACAGGAACACTCAAAGAATCACGGGGCACAACCAAATAGGAAGCAAAATAGGATGACACATAGTTTTAAGTAGATCCCGGATCAAATAGAACTGAAGCATCTCTATTGAAAACTGAAACAGCACCTGTGATAACAGCGTGAGATGACTCAGCCTCAGGCCTGGCTGAGAAAGCATAACACCGGGGCAGGGCCCCACCACCCTGAACTACATCACTGGGACGGCCTCTAACTGGCTGGTCTCCATCTCTAACGGCCTGACCTCCACCTCTAATAGTCTGGCCTCTACCTTTGGCTGCCTAACCCCTGCCTCTGGCTGGCTGAGCAGATGGTGCAGCAACTGGTGCCGAGACCATGGCACATGAACTCTGATGTTGTGAGCTGCCCGTTGCTCGAGGGCAAAATCTAGCAATGTGCCTCGGATCACCACAAGTATAACATAACTTCGGCTGCTGTGACTGCTGAACCTGAAACTGACCCTGTCAACCTGAATGACTACCTTGATAACTCTGGAGTGGAGGTGCACTAATAGGAGCTGGTGGTGCACTGTAGGCTAGCTGGTCGGAATAATGCATTTGAGCGCCATGACCACCTGAGGCACCGTGGGATGCCTGGAGCGCTGAATGAAATGGCCTGGGAGGAAGGCCTCTACCAAACGTACTCCTGCTTCTAGGTGAGGCACCGCTGAACTCACCGGAATGACTAGGTCTTTTGTCAGACCCCTGACCTCCCTGAGTAAGAACCAGTTCGACTCATCTGGCGACATTAGAAGCCGCCTGAAAAGAAATCTCACTCCCAGTCTCCTTAGCCATCTGCAATCTGATAGGCTGAGCAAGTCCATCAATAAATCTCCTTACCCTCTCTCTCTTGGTGGGAAGCAGAAGAATAGCATGACGAGCCAAATCCACAAAACGGGTCTCATACTGAGTAACAGTTATACTGCCCTACTGAAGACACTTAAACTGACGGCGACGCTCCTCTCTCAATATGATAGGCAGAAACTTCTCTATGAAGAGCTGAGAGAACTGGTCCCAAGTAAGAGCAGGCGACCCAGCTGGTCTGGTCAACATATAATCTCTCCACCATTTCTTGGCGGATCTAGTCATCTGAAATGCAGCAAAATCGACCACATTGGTCTCCACTATACCCATGTTCCGTAAAACCTCATGACAGTTGTCAAGATACTCCTGGGGATCCTCTGAAGGAGCACCACTGAAGTGAATATGAAAGAGATTGATAAACCTACCAATCTCCATAAAGCCTCGAAAGACATAGCTGGCCCATCTCTGACATGTGCCACAATAATCGGCTGAACTAATCCGACTGGCTGAGCTGCTGGATCCTGATACTGGGGAGCTATCTGATTTGGAGCGGGAGTGGTGGGAGTCTGGGCTCCTCCTCTAGCCTGAAAGACTGCAGGTTCCATGGGAAATGCGCCAGTCTGGGCTACACTTTCCATAAGGCCCACCAAACGGACCAAAGCATCCTGAAGTACTAGGGTAGCAATGAAACCCCTCCGGAATCTGAGCTGGTCCAGCAGGAACAGTCTGGACTGGAACCTCTCGTCAAGCTCTATCTGAGGCTCCACTGCTGGGGCTGCTGCTCGGGACCTAGGCTGAGCCCTGCCCCTGCCTCGCCCTCTGGCACGGCCTCGGCCTCGACCTCTGCCCCGCGTAGGAGCTGTCACTAGAGGCTCTGGCTGCTGCTCATCGGAGGAAGCGGTACGTGTTCTCGCCATCTACGAGAGAATAAGAGTAGAAGAGTTCAATTAGTATTGAGAAAGCAAAATCGCACGACATAGAAGAATAGAAGTGAAACTTGTTCCTAAACTTCATAGCCTCTGGAAGATAAGCACAGACGTCTCCGTGCCGATCCTCCAGACTCTAATAAGCTTGCTCGTGAATCGTGAGACCTAAGCAACCTAGTGCTCTGATACCAACTGTCACGACCCAAAATTTTCCACCAACGGGACCGTGATGGCGCCTAACATTTTACTTGCTAGGCAAACCAACGTTAGAGAATCATTAAACCAATTCCTTATTCCCATTCAGTAATTAACAATAATTAACCAAGATGAAATATAATAAGTGCGGAATATCATAAAATTGTATTAACTACTACCACCTGGATCTGGAGTCACAATTCACGAGCATTCTAGAATCTACTACAAGTAATAGCTTGAAAGAAATACAACTGTCTGCATGAAAGAAAACAGTAGGACATAAAAGATAGATGGGGACTTCAAGGTCTGTGAACGCTGACAGATCTACCTTGAGTCTCCGGACAGCGAACCAATAGCAAATCTCGATCAACCTGAGCCGGTATCAAAATCTGCACAGAAAGTGCAAAGTGTAGCATCAGTACAACCGACCCCATGTACAGGTAAGTGTTGAGCCTAACCTCGGCGAAGTAGTGACGAGGCCTTGACAAGACACCTACATATAACCTAAACAGTATAATCATGCTAGTGGCAACAACAGTAAATAAAGCAATAACGCAGAAATAATGGGAAGGGGACATACAATGGGGGAATACAACATAAAGAATGAGAATAATGAAAAGACAGAATTAAACAGAAAATCCTTAAACGAATTGAGCAATTAAAACAGCAAAGGAAAACTGCACGGCATCACCCTTCGTGCTTTTACTCTCAACCTCACCAAATAAATAAATAGAACGGCACGGCATCACCCTTCGTGCTTTTACTCTCAACCTCATCCAAATAAATAAATAGAACGACACGGCATCACCTTTCGTGATTTACACTCTTCCTCACAATATGAATAATGCATGCACGGCATCACCTTCCGTGCTTTACACTCCTCCTCACCAATCACAGAATCAATAAACATGGATAGATAAGAGTATCACAACGAAACCAGTATTTTACCCATAATCAATAGTACAATGTAATCTCAACCTTGAATAATTATTCGAAAGTTACCAAATCTCAGTGAAACCAGATATGAGTCACCCAACATTTCAAATAGCCCGCTAAGCATGGATAGTAGAATTTAAGGCTACAAAATAGACAAGAATAGAATTTCACTCGCATGCTATGACTCGACAACGATGCATAGATGCTCGTCACCTCACCTATACATCGTATTTAATAACAGAACACGTAGCAAATGAACACATAATACCTATTCCCTCAAGCCAAAGTTAGACACGACACTTACCTCGCTCCGAAGGCCACTTAATTCTCAATCACAGCTTTTCCTTTGGAATTTACCTCCAAACCACTCGTATCTATTCAAAAATGACTCAATAATATCAAATATTGCTAAAGAAATTAATTATATTTTATAAATTAAATTTCCCAAATTTTCCTCTAAAAAGTCAAAAAATTGACCCCGGGCCCGCTTGGTCAAAACCCGAGGTTCGGACCAAAATCTTTTTACCCATTCACCCCCGAACCCGAATATGTAATTAGTTTTGGAATCCGACCTCAAATTGGGGTCTAAATCCTCAAATTTTTAAATTCCCTAGTTTCTACCCTAACCCCTAATTCTACCATAAAAACTCTAGATTTTAGGTTGATAATTCATAAAATGTAATGGGTAATTGAAAGAAAATGGTTTAGAATCACTTACCAACACTTTGGGGAAGAAAATGACTCTTGAAAATCGCCTCTACCCATTTGGTTCTTGAAAAATGTAGAAGAAATGGCTTAAACCCGTGTTTGGAGTCTGTTTTAAATCACTGGATAGGCCTTCATCGCGTTCGCGAAAGGCCTGTCACGATCGTGATGCACAGCGGCCTAAGGCCTTTGCGTTCGCGAGTCTTTCTACGCGTTCGCGTAAGGCAGCTCCCCCCAAGCCTTCGTGTTCGCGACCCAGTGGACGCGTTCGCGTAGAAGAACATGACCCCCTCCCCCAGGTCCCTTAAACTATCGCGTTCGTGTGAGACAGATCGCGTTCGCGAAGGGTACCACCCCCAACGCTTCGTGTTCGCGAAGAAGAAAATTCCCCCGCCCCCATTTACTTTTTGCGTTCGCGACACTACCTATGCGAACGCGAAGAAGGGCACACCAGAACAGCTGCTGCAGCAAAAATCTCAGATTTGCTAAGTGCAAATCACCCCGTAGCCTATCCGAAACTCACTCGAGCCCTCGGGGCTTCAAACCAAACATGCACATAAGTCTAAAAATATCATACGGACCTGCTCGCGTGATCAGATTGCCAAAATAACACCTAGAACTACGAATTTAAGCACCAAATCAAATAAAATTCTCAAGAACACTTTAAAATTTCTATTTTCTCAACTAGACGTCCGAATCACGTAAAATCAACTCTGTTTCTCACTAAATTTCACTGACAAGTCTTAAATATCATAATGAACCTGTACCGGGCTCCGGAACCAAAATACGGATCCGATACTAACAATGCAAAATATCAATCAATTCTTAAAAACAAATAATTTTCATCAAAAATTCATAACTGAAGTTAGGGACCTCCGAATTCGATTTCGGGCATACGCCCAGGTCCCATAATTCGATACGGACCTACAGGGACCGTCAAAGCACGGACCGGACCCGTTTACCAAAAATATTGACCGAAGTCAACTAAAATCAACTTTTAAGGCAAAAATTCTTATTTTTATTAGTTTTCAACATAAAAACTTTCCGGAAACCTGTCCGGACAGCGCACGCAAATCGAAGAGGGTAAAAATGAGATTTTTAAGGCTTAAGAGTGCAGATTCAAATTCTAAAGCATAAGATGACCTTTTGGGTCATCACAGTAATGTTTTATCAGTTTCTATTAATGATTTAAATTGTTTTAACTCTGTTAATCTCATTATGTGTTAGGATTTCCTAGTCTTAGAGGCTAAGTATCATCACGATCCTTAAGGTGGGATTTTGGGTCGTGACAGTTTATCAAGCAAAACTCTAGATTAAGTTCTCCGTGACCCAAGTCCTACAACAACGGGCATTACAGATAATATTTTATACGGGAAAGCATACGAGCAGATATCACATATCTTGAAAACTCACTAGGCTTCTTAGCTTTCCTCCAGAAACTTTGGAGATGTATTTCCAATTCCTTTGCTCCATACAGGCGGAAAACAACATGGCTTCCACCTAACCGGTGAATTACGAGACCTCCACTACTAATAAATAGTTTAATTCCATCCGCTATTTCCGACCGAATTCCGACCGATTTTAATTGGTCGAGAAAACGATGGTCGCAAACGTGTACCGACCAAAATCGGTCGGAAATTTTCGACCGAATTCGTTCGGAAACATCAAAGCGTTGACTGACTGTCAAACTTTAATTTTCGACCGAAATCGGTCGGAAACAAATAATTTTTTTTTTAATTTTCAAATTTCCGACCGAAATTGGTCGGAAACTATTAATTTTTTTATTTTTCTAATTTTCATTTTCCGACCGAATTCGGTCGGAAATTTTAAAAAATA